>NC_134790.1:18192151-18364651 GCF_046742065.1 Oratosquilla oratoria
CCCACCCCCTCCCCTTCTTCGCCCACTTCAGGAGGAACGCCGAGGAATTCTGCGGACACCGAGCGCCCCCCTCTCTCCCCTGGCCCCCCTCGTCATCCCGTGCAGCAACGGGATCGAGATCATTCCCCCTCCCCCGGTCAGCCCCACCCCGTCCACTGCCAGCGGCCGGCACACCACCAAAGTCCTGATCAAGTCCCCCCCACCGCCTCCCCCACCCCGCACGCCCTCCACCACCCTCTCCTCCAGGAGGTCCTCCAACACCTCTGAGACCTCGAGCACCTCCAACACCTTCGCCGCCGCTACCTCCCTCTCCCCGACCCTTTCCTCCTCGCCCTCCGCTGCCTCGCCCAGCAACAGCACCAGCAGGTCCTCGAGGGCGTGCCTGGCGCCCCTGCAGCCGTCGCCGCCGGCGTCGCCCGCCCACAGCACCGGGAGCAGCAGCAGCAGCAGCGGGGTGGCCTCCTCCTGTGGGACGAGCGAGTGCCCTCGGCGCTGCAAGAGCATCGGGTCCCTCTCGGCTAGCAGTGGCGAAAGCAATGTGTGGCACGAGCCTGCCCCTCACATTCTCGCCGCCCACGCCCACGCACACGCGCACGCACACGCCCACGCCCATGCCCACGCCCACATCCAGAAGGGCAGCTCCACCCTGACACGCAGCCTAGGGGTGCGGAGCGACGGGCGGGACGCTGCCATCGCCAGGCGCAACGCCCGCAACACAATGATGCACACCCCGACTTCCTCTCCCGAAGGAGGCTGTGCCGGACTCGCCGGCCACATGGCCTCCCTGACCGCCGCCGCCGCCGCCTCGACCTCCCTCCGGCCGTCCATGCCGCCCCCGACGCCGCCCAAGCCCTCCGCCCACACGACCTTCTACCAGACCAACGCCAGTAGCATCCCCCCTCCCCCTCCCCCTCCCCCGGCCCTCCCCCTAGGGGGCGCTTCCTCCAACCTCGCCTCCGCCCTCACGCTGGAGCTGGAGCGACGTCGCGCCAAGGTCAGTATCCTTAAGGTAGAGGACCTGGACGTACCAGGGCATTGCCAACCCTGCTGGCGTCCTCAAGCAGCACTCGGCTTGTAGGATCTAACTTAGATGTAGAATGTGATGCCTCTAACACTTATCTAGAATGTAGAGTCCATTACTAGTGCCTAATTGGTCCTTTATGATTATTTGTTATAATTTTATACATATAACACACACACGTATATCACACACACACACACACGCACACGTACTTGTTTAATACAGTCTTAAAAGAAATGCCTGAGGGCTACGTACCTAACATGCTACCTTTTAATTGATATATTTTCCCCCCAGCTTTTTTTGGTATTTTGTTTCCCAATAGTGACGTATCGACCCTGAACTGCTCCCTATTTGGATGACACCCTCATCTCGCATAAAGAATCCTAGTTGCCACTCTTCGTGGAGATCTAATTATTTAGTTTGTTTATATTAGCTCTCTTCACTTGTTTATTCACTCTTGTTTGGTGATTAAATGATAGGTTGGTTTTTATTTGATTTATTTTTATGTCATTTATTTACTCATTTTTATTCATTATTTTTTTGTGATTCACTGATAGGTCGATTCATTTCGTTTTGTTTTATGTTATTTATGTGTTCATTATCTACTTGTTTATTTGTATTTACCTAGTTGTATTTACCTAGTTGTATTTTACGGGAAGGGGAGCTATGCTCGTGGGGTCCCGTCTTCATATCTCATTTTATCTAAACTATTTTTAAATTCATGTATTGATTTTGCACACACCACTTTCTCATCTAACTTGTTCCAACTGTCTATTACTCTTGTATTCGTTTATTTGCTTATTTGTTTTATATATTCATTTATTCATATGTTTGTTTATCTGTCGACTGACGTCATTTTCAAATTAAATGGACAGATTGTTTAATTCAGTTTTGCATGCCACTCGTATCTTGTACAGTTTCTTACACAAGAAATACATCTTTAATGAGAAATAGACGAAAAACCATATCGTTCAACAGCGAAAATTGCATGATGGGTAATTGAATCTCGACAGTGCGTCGAGTAAATAAAGTTAATCTTATTTATCTATTTATTTATCTTCATGTATCTATTTACGTATTTGATTATCTAATTATTCATTCATTTGTTTAATTATTTCTATTGATTTATTTATATATTTACCGCGTACAGACTTGAGACGAGATCAGCTGTGCAGTGGAATCACATTTGCTTGGATATCGCTACAATGCGTGAACACACAGCCTGCATATGTTTGATCTTTCTACCTGTCTTACCTGTATTCATTTATTTATTATTTATATTTATTCTTTTCATCTTGTTTTATTTGTTCACTTGTTTTTTTTTGTATATTTTTACTTGTTTGCTTATTTCCTTTTTATTACTTTTTTATCTTTATTTTTTATTTTTATTTTTCTAATTTATTTTATAAGAGGATCATATTGCGGCCAAGGCAAAAGGATCAGCCAGTTTAACTTTAGAATATTTCTCCATAGTAAAGGGAGTTAAACTCTCGTGTACGGTTTATTTATAGTTTTAATTAGTGTGTACTTAGAATGTATACTCCTATAGCTTTATACACTATTTACATAGCTATAAAAGTTGACATGTTAGACTAGATTTGTCACTAACGAGTTTACGAGTTTATTGACAAATCACCTGAAATTGATGATAATAATAACGATAATGACACAATCATCGTTATCGTTATCAGGTTTCACTGGTTTGATATCCGCAGCCCCTTAGCGACTGGCAACGATCCCCGGATCCTCCAGTAGATCTCTCTGGAAAGAAACTTCAGACAGCTTTCTGTGTTGCATTAGCGTGGGGAACAGTTCCTTGTTGCCAATTAATATTAAAATTAGTAACTAGTTTATCAACAGAGTGATTAATGAATGGAATAGACTTGGTAACCATGGTAACCATGTAGTTAGCGCTGAGACAATTGGTTGTTCAGAGAGAAGATGAGGTCACTTTATGGATAAGGATGTCAGGTGGCAGGGGACATGGAACTGCCCAGTGTAGGCCTTAAGGTCTCTTGCAGTCTCCTCCGTTTTTGTGCTCTAATGTGTAAAGGTGGAGGGAATACGGTAGAGAGAGATTTTGGTCCCGGGGATCGAGTGTCGGACCCTCAGGGCTGCAACCCCCACGAAGGAGGTGAGGGTGGCAGGCAGAAGGGAGACGGTTCTATCCGATGTCCGCCTCACAGGATCACGAAGACTCTAGCACGTTAACGTGTGAAGAGGGTCAAGTGTCCCCGTTTTCTAAACCGTTTGATATTAAGGGTTACTTTCCTGTATTCTTAACCTTTGTAATGCTAACGACTTTAACATATGCTTCGTACTAAGGTCTTTTTTTTTTCTTTCCTGTTAATTAACATTTGTTTTGTACAATAGGCTCATTTTGCATTTTTAGCCTTTTTTTTTTTTTTTTACTGGAACTTCAGTCAGAGTTTTGACTATTGTTTTAGACTAAGAGTTCCTTATTTTTAATTTTTTTTTCCCCAAGGCCTCGTACCAAATGCCCTTTCCCCATCTTCAGTTTTTGTTTTACGCTACGAGGCTCTCTTTTTTTTTCTATCTTCTTTGTTTTATGAAAAAAAGTATTTCTTCCTCATGCTGAGGTCCCCATTTTATTATTATTATCTTTTTATTATTTTTATACTAAGGACCCCTTCCTCCTCCTTTGTTTTGCTCTCAGGGCTCAGACTCCCTTTTTAACCTTTATTTCGTACTGAGAGTTCCTTTCCCCAGCAGGCAGCAGTAGCAGCGGCAGCGGCAGCAGGAGACGAAGCAGGTGAGATAAGCGAGGCCCAAGGGGCGCAGGCCATCCAAGACAAGGTCGACGCCTACAGAAGAAACAAAGACAGTTCCTCGGCGGCCATCCCTGACCCCAAGCGAGCTCAGCATGAGCAGGTGTGTTCGTGTGTGTGTGTGTGTTCGAGGTCTCTGCTTCAGTAGAAGGTGCCAGACTTTGGCGCCGAGACTGTACTTCCACGAGCAGTGACGCCAACTTGAAGCAGTTCTGCTGTCTGATGAGCTTCTCTCCTATTTATCCTTAATTTGTATTTCAGTCTTCTCATTCGTTCTTCTTTACCTGATAGCCTGATTTCCTTCTTTCCTTTTACCATCTCCTTTTGCCCTTTCCTTCTTTCCTCCTTTGATTTTTGTCTTCTTCCTCTCCTCCCTATCCACCGCTTGTGCTCTTGTTCGCTTTCCCCTCTCCTTGCTTTTTGCCATATGAGAGTGACCATGGCGAATCACTGTCCTCACCACCCATCGTGAACTCGACCTTCTACTTCTTTCACGATCGATGGATCACATATTGTTGGTCATATTCGTATAGCACCAAGAGTAATTGTGATAAAAGATGAATAAGGATAAATGAATAAATAAGAGATAGATATAACGTTTTGATAAATTCTGGTCAAAACTAAAACTGTAAACGCTAAATAAAATAACATGTAGTTAACGTTTCAGACACCATCTTTACCCCCGTACCCTCGTTTAAGTCCCTTGGTCATCCTATGCTCCCATCTACGGTAACATAAATAATACCTGTTTAGATTCCCCCCCCCCTCACCCCCAACTCACCCTCCACTCCGCTCTCTCGCTCATCACCCTCCACCCTTGTCCCTCACTCATCCTTCACTCTCTCGCCCACAGTTAATGGAAGAATTCAGAAGGGCGCATCGTCGCATGTTCAACAGCCGAGAGGATTTGACTACCGAGGACGCCGGTACCACTATCATGACTACTCGCACATCGCCGCTTGTCAAGAGCAAGGTACCTCCGACACCTACCTCCTCTCCCCTCCCCTCTTCCTCCTCTCCTCCAGTGTTTACCTCCTCGCAGCTTACGTCGTCGGAATCGTCAGCCAAATCGTCGTCATTTTCAGTATCATCGTCTGTGGCGTCGTCGTCGTCATCGACGCCGAAACGATCGTCCTCATTATCGTCATCTTCACCTCTTGCTCCACCAAAGAACCACCGCGAAAATGCAATAAACCGCGCTCTCCACCAACTCAGGCCAATCTCCTCCATCACCTCTCCCTCCTCCACTCCCAACAGCCCCCTCCCCTCCTCCTTCTCCTCCTTCTCCTGTCCTCCCTCCGCCTCAAACGCTTCATCATCCAGTGGCAGAACCGAAAGAGCTGAAATATCGCACACCAAGCCAGCCGCTCCCCAACCTCCTGGCACAATCTCCAACAGCTTCCAGTGCCCGCCACCGCCTCCTCCTCCTCCACCTCCACCTCCACCTCCACCCCCACCTCCACCTCCACCCCCACCGCCCAAGAAACCCTCCCAAAATAAATGTGCTGGCTACGACCTTCAAGACGGTAGCTCGCTGCCTCCCCCCGCTGTGAGTGTTATTGTTTTACCACACAAAACCCACCACCATCCACCAACCCCCACCATCCACCAACCCCCACCATCCACCAACCCCCACCAACCACCACCACCACCCACTGGGAGCCACATTGCATGACAATCTAATATCAGCCCCAATCCCACTACCCCAATAAGAGCCCATTCAGATTACTTTTAAAATAATCCCACCACCGTCGCCTCAATTCGCCTCGATGCATGTGGTTGGTACGAAAGAGCACAAACCACATGCATGACGATCAAGTCCCTTTCCATGTTGTGGCGTGCTATATATATTCTTATTATTGTGCCGTCAGGCGATTTTATTATGCAAACGGACTCGTTTGAACGAGTTTAAGGTCCTCATAGCAGATCAAGGTCATCTAACATAAACTATAATAACAAACTAACTATAAAATGCGCCACATTTTCACAACGGAAAGTGTGTTACCTCAGCTGAATACAAATCCATGGCAACACCTAGAATAAACACCCAAGGCCCTAAGGCATCATAGAGGTGAATGGTTAATGTGAATGGGAAATTGTAAAGACTATTACTAACCTCCAACTCCACCCTCCCCCTCGACTTGTTTTCTTGCTCCCTCTGTCATTCAGACTTATGTCCCTCTTTGACCCTGACACAATCCAGTTTTTGAACCTCCCGTAACATACATCCCTTTTCCCATCTCCTCGGCCTTAATCCCTAAATCTCGTAACAAGCTTACTAAGATCACGCTTATAAAGTCCCTTGGCTACTAAATTATTTTTACATATTCCCTTTACTAGTGAATTACTTTAATCTTGCGACTAAATCCGACAGGACAGCGTTAATCTTCAAAGGAAACATGCATTGAATAGAAAAAAATATGGTTTACTTCTTTCCCCGTTCTTGTCTGACTTCTGTCCAATCACTGAATCGTTCCTGGTTACTTTTACCCAAGACTTACATCGTTAAGTGTGATGTATTTTACTTTCTCTACAGGTGACTTACAGGTGATATGTTATGTTCTCATCCGGAGAAAATAGATTTTATCTTCCCCTTTCATGGTGCGGTTGGCGACCGTCCCTCTGCTGACGTATCAACTTGTCGAGTCGACATTTATGACGTCATCAAAAAACGACTTGACGTCACTGGACCACAAGACGTAAACAGGAGTGTCTTATTGGTTATTCGCGATGACGCTGGAGTCGCGTCAACCAATGAGAATTTGAGTAGACAAATGAAACCTTCTGGAACTTTTTGACCAAACTGTCGTCTTGTACCTAAGTCTGTGACAGGACTGTGGACTTTCTTCTCAGAGACTTTTGACAATGCAAGAAAAATGTACAGGAAATTGACCCAAACTATGACATATACAATCGCTGTACCCACGTGACTTGAGACGTTTGGATCACAAACGTCTGGGAGATATTTATAGTCTTTAGATGTCAGACACGTAGTTCACATGTTGTTTTATTAACTTTTTTCTTTACAATTTATTAATTTCTATTAGGTTAGTCTACCTCAGGTCAAAAATATCATTCCAAATGAACTAATTTCATTTCAAATCTCTCCCACACGTACGGACAGATCTTGTGATCCTAGGCTAGCTTGGTTTAACAATGTTTGTAAACAGCAATAATCCATCTTTCCATGATGACTTACCTTATAGTCTTTTTCCTGGCTAAGAACGGGCCATATCACGCAGATAAGGATATGAAATTCTTTCAGAATTGAAATGACTTTAACTAGTCACAGAGTCGTCTAACTCTTGCCGGAAAGAAGAGTATAAAGTTGGTCACTGTGCCGAAGGAGTTACTAAATAGGATAGATCCAGTTATCTAACTGATAACTGGGGATGTGCCGTTAAAATTCTTGGACTGTTGGAAGACGAGTTAACCTTAACATCAAAACTTGAATAAACTTGATCAATTTGGAATAGTGTGTGTGTGTGTGTGTGTGTGTGTGTGTGTGTGTGTGTGTGTGTGTGTGTGTGTGTGTGTGTGTGTGTGTGTGTGTGTGTGTGTGTGTGTGTGTGTGTGTGTGTGTGTGTGTGTGTGTGTGTGTGTGTGTGTGTGTGTGTGTTTTTCTCGTGTGTGCGTGCGTTTATATGTGTGTGCCATACAGGTACGCGTGCATGCGTGCATATCCACATACGTATGTGCGTGTGAATACGTACATGTCTGAGCGTGTATACACGTAATGAGTTGATGTGACTCGCGTGCGCACACGCACACACACACACACACACACACACACACACACACACACACACACACACACACACACACACACACACACACACACACACAAAAAAAACACACACACACACACGTGAGATTAAGCCATAACAACTCGTCAGATATTGATGTGACGTCAGTCAGACCAATGAAAGACGATTTATTTACCTTTGAAGTGACTAATTATCCAAGCAACATCTGTCACATGTTACCTTTCCACCAATATAAACACACACACACACACACACACACACACACACACACACACACACACACACACACACACACACACACACACACACACACACACACACACACACATACACGACACATAACGTAAGCTATGAATGACACACGCGCATGGCATACATGACACATGCACGCAGCAAGCGTGGCACACATGACACGAACGGTAGCCTACACGTGGCACACACTGGCACAGGCAGAACATGTGTTCGAAAAACACATGGCACACAGGCATACACGATATACATGCACACATAGTATAAATGCACACACAGTACACGTGCACAAATTGTACACACGTACACACGGTACACATGCACACACGGTACACACGATGCACATGTACACACGGTGCACATGTACACACGGTGCACATGTACACATCGTACACGTGCAGACACAAACCACATACACATTCATTAATATCACTCGCACATGAACAATTCGCACACGTATCACTCACAAGCAACATACACTCAATACACGCACACATGACACATACGCACATGACATACATGACGCCCACACGTATGACCCACACGACACATGCATGACACACGTATACGTGCATGGGACACACACATATGCATGGCGCACACACAAACACACAAACTTTAAATTTACTTTTGCACATAAGTTTGTCTTCCTGTAACGTGGTCGAAATTAGGATCAGTTTGTCATATTAAGGAATCTTTGCCCATTTCTCGGTTCCTCCGCTTCCACCCGCGACCTCGGGAACATGCTGACCTCCTCCGTCATGCTTTGACCTTTTTCTTTTTCAGCCATGGAGTGAGCGGAGTGGAGGCTTGACTTCCTCCCCGCCGTCGTCAGCGTCACCGTCGTCTCCTGCTCGTCCCTCCTCCTTTGCCCCCAGTTCCTCTTCCTCCTCCTTCTCGAACTCCCTCTCAAATTCCTCCTCCATGTCTTCGTCCTCCTTGAACCTGGCTTCAGCGCGCGCCAACCTGAAGCCCCTCAGCGACTCTGCAGCGGCGGCGGCGGCGGACAAGACGTCTCTGAAGGAGTTCAGCGTCACGGACGGACCCCAAGCCATTCCCCGTCCTCCGGAGGCTTACTTCGAGCAGCCGAAGTCGGGGAAACCCAACGTGTTGGTGTCCATCGGCACGTACCCGACGGCCAACCAGAGGCCCGCGCCTCAGAAGATGGACTTCCTTCCGAAAGGGGCACAGAACCCGCCACAGAATTCCCGGGTGGATCCTTCAGGGAGCATAGCTCACCTGCAGAACGAGCTTTCGCAGACGCTAGATCGGTCAAACCTTCGTCAGCGCTGCGTGCCCCTAGAGCTCCCGGCCGAGTCTCTGGCTTCCAGCACCAATTCGACGAAGGCCACTCCTTCCACTTCCTCCCCTTCCTCTACCTCCTCTTCCTCTACCTCCTCTGTTACTTCGGCCACCTCCCTCTCTTCTAAATACCGGGGACTAGGCAGCGAGGCAGCAGCGGTGGCAGCAGCGGCAACAGGTTCTTCAGCAGGAGGAATAAATTCCTCCTCTTCGGGCAGTGCGAGGCCCTCGGTCACCATCAACATCAAAGGTAACGACGAGCACACGACCCAAGGTCCTGCGTCCTCCTCTTCCTCCCCTTCCTCCTCCTCCTCCTCCTCCCATTCTTCATCACCCTCATACTCTCCTTCGGTTGAGTCCGAATCGCCCCCCGGGATCCTCAAAGGCCGTGGGACGCCGTCCAAGAATTCCCTTCACAAGACGATCTCCTTTGGCGATGTGTGAGTCACGTATACGTTGCTTCGAACTAAGCTCTTTGGGAGTGTTCACCTTGGCGGGCTCTACTCCCTCGGGAGAGGGAAGCTTCCTAATCCTAAACAGCACTAAACCAGGTCGCATCACCGCCACCAGCACCCCCCGGAAGTCCACTAAACTCGTTCATAACAGTTTACTAAAACGCACTAACCCTACCCACCTTCCACTGCAATGTCTTGTAGGATCCAGATACTAACCCTTATATTACCACCTGCGTTGGAAAGGTATAAAGTCAGCCCGTAGTTCTGCATGTGTTCTCTAGTCTCTAAGTCGTTTTAGTCAAATCATTTGTGGTTTATTTGCGAAGGAGTAGACAATCCTTTATAAACCTGACAAGAGTGACTGGTTCAGATCTCCCTGTGTGATCATAAAACGGGTTTGAGAGAACGAGAGGATCCCTGGAATCTTTCCAGACTTTGGAAAAGCCATGCATGTATCCTCCACGAAATGTTTGCATAAAAAATCCAGATACAACAAACCGGCCATCTTGTCAGTTGTACCTAGTATTATCAACAACAGAGGTCCGTTATTCTTCTTTTTACCTTTCAGAAGAAAGTCCTGCTCGTTTATTTTCGAACATAAAAAGAACATATACACCTAATTAAGTCCTACATACCTATAGGAGAGGAAGGCTGAAATAAGATTCCCTTGTTTGTCGTTCCGTTGAGTCTAGAGTGGAGAGGAATGTCGCACTTGACTCTAGATCATCACTTGAGTCTCAGGAGGGGTATTGTCCCTTGGTCGGCCTCGAACTTAGGATTACCGTTTATCACTCTCTCACACACACACTCACTCTCATTCACAGTCTCACACACTTTCACACAATCTTACATTAAGTCACGCAATCGTACACAAATTCACACATTCTCTCTCTCTCTCTCTCTCTCTCTCTCACACACACACACACACACACACACACACACACACACACACACACACACACACACACACACACACACACACACACACTCACTCACTCACTCACTCACTCACTCACGCAGGAGGAGGTGTCAATGGTGGGTACCTGGTACTCGTTTCCAGAACCCGTCATCTCCACAAACATGTTAATACGCCCATGTACACACGAGCGCGGTGTTCATGTGGGCGTCTTTTTTAATGACGTGCTTGGGGTTGAATTTGCTTATGGTTTTAGCTTGAGCTACATCCTCATTAAAGATATTCCAGGCTTCAACTCCTGGAATACTTTAGGAGATTGTATGGTCCAAGCTAAAACCACAAGAGGGATGTTCACTGGCCGAGCAGCTTAAGCGTCGTTACTTGGGCGAGAGGTCAGGAGTAGAGGTGGTTCGAGGCTGCATGACGGAAAGGCGAGTTCGTAGTGGGGGGGGAGGGGGAATGCTACATCAAATATCCCTCCTTCAACATGTAGCTATCTCTGAGAGTGGGAGTTTTGATACGTTAAACCGAGCAAAGAAAGTAAATTCAAAATATGATTTGACAGAGAAAAAGAAAACGGGGCAGTATTCTTTTCTGTATATTATGATTAGGTACTGTAAAACGACATACGAACACAAGGACTATTTACCCCTTTTCGGCGACCTTTTGTTGCCCTTCTCGGAGGACTGCTTCCGTGTATTGTTAAGAAAAAAAAAAAAAAAAAAAAAAACCGCACTTTAGTTTGTACATTTTCATTGGAAAGTTTTCAATGGAAGCGAAACGTTACCACTAACACAGGAAAACATTTCAACGCGTTTATGGTTCGATGTATCCGAAAGAGACTGCGCCCGTGCGATGGATCATTGGGAAGGACGTCGATTAGGATCATCTCTTCGCTGCCCATCTCCAAAGCTCATCAACACCCTTACTCCCAACCAACACCCGGAGGTGCTACCCCAAGAGGCTGGCACTCCGTAAACCGAGATTTAGATGTCTCACCACAATTGTTCCATTTCTCATTAGAACATATAAATGGAGGAGAGTGCAAGAGACCATGAGGCCTATATTAGGCAGTTCAATGCCCCTTACCGTCTGTCGTCCCTGTTTATAAAGTTATCTAATCTCGTAAATCAACCCATTGATTTAGCGCTCAATACTACTTGGTTGGTGAACAGGAAAGGGTCCCCACCTGTCCCCGATCTAAGTTTCTGGTAACAGAAATGGCCATTCGCTAACACAACATAGACAACAGTCCAACATTTCTTCCTGAAGTTGAGTAACAACGACGAGAACGTACAGGCAGTTGCCCCACAGTGCAGCCGCCACAGAGAATCTGCGCTGTCGCTCGTTTTCAAAAACTTTCGTTTACGCGACTCTTGGCGTCTTTGTTTTTCGGTTTCACGTCATGAACTCCCCCTTATAGAGGACTTCGTAGCGTGAAATTTAATTAACCATCCCCTTGGTCCAACTCGCTGGCGGCAGAGTTCGAACTGCCGGCACTTCAACCTCCATCGTTAGTAGCGACGCTTTAACACGCTAGGCCAGCGATCATCTATGTTATCTTTATGAAAATAGAAAAATGTTCCTAACAGATGAAAAATAAGATTTACTGCCTGACATGTAATGCACGTGGATTGTGGGGGATTGGGGGTGGGGGGGGAGAGGGTAGAAGGTATAGAGTAGATACTGTGCTTGCCGTGGAGGTCAGCATTGTAGCATTGTCTGCATGTAGCATGAAATGCATACGAGGAACCAGAACGACCCAACACTTACTAATGCAAATAACACCCATATAGTCGGGCCCACGTAGTAACACTAAATGACACTAAATCTAAGCATTTGTAGTCTAAGCTCTGAATATGATCTACACAGAACATTCGGCATGAATTTTTGGAACGTCAAGATCATTTCTAATATTAATAAAAATGTTTATTTTCTTCCCATGTTCACTAACATTTCCCTTCCTGCCACAGAACAACTGTGAATGACGACAGTATCCGGTTGTAGTGAAGGTAGTTGTAGTTGAAGACTACATCTGCAAGATCTACTAAACTGCAGCCGAGGATATCGTTTGTACAGCGGATTGGATCGTTTAAGGTTGTATAGACAGAAGCAGAAGACTGTAACCTAGTGCCCGGTACTGCCACTATTGCCACTATTGCGTTCTCAATTACATTTGCAATGTTCAACCCTGTTTGTAAGTGTCACGATGAAATGTGATGCCATTTATGTATTTGAAAAAGAAAGCCAACCAGGAGCAAAATGTTGCCAGCAACAGGGGTCAGTTTTTCTTTTTTTGTATATAGTATGTAAAGAAACCTAGATGTAGTACTACAGTCTACGTTGAATACACACAATCAGTGTGTATTAGTGTATATTTTAACAACTTCTTTACGATGATGTATTCAGCATTTCTGGTTAACGAAAGGCAGAACAGAAAACACTATTTCAGCTCAAATCTGCCCATTAGATTTTTAACCCCCCTCTCCTCCCCCCCCCAAAAAAAAAAAAATACATTGTCGTAGGAGAGTGGTTAAGTCTTTTCATACCCATTGTAAACCCACGTCGACTAGTTTACGTGGTCGGTGGTGTGCGAGAAAGCAAACAAGAGAGACTCCACATACTCTTTTGTAAAGAAATACAAAGCTCTTTCGTACTTTGTGTTTTCTGTATAGTAATGTGTGTCATATATGCTACTGATGTATAATTTCTGGAAATCTTTGCAGATAATTAAAATGGGCAGCATGAGGCTCCATTGAAACCACTAGTCCATATCTAAGTTAATTGTTGAAGTTTGAAATTGTATTATTATCATTATAGTTAGTTCTTCTTCTGACAGTTTCTTATGATGTTATAATTACTTGCCTAAACACTAAACTGAAAGTATTGTTGCCTTCAACTTATCATTATTAATTTATTTTTATCATTATTATTATTAGTTTTTTTTTTTTTTGCTGTCACTATTTTCGCCTAGTTATGTGGTGTAAATGGTGACGTGTTTTCTGAGGGTGTCATTTTGGCTAAAGACGAACGTCTTGATGAATCGAGACGCCATTAAGTCGAATTTGACCCCTTTCAATTGCATAAAATCGACCCTCTTGAATCACGGTACAGTGGTGAAAGGTTTGTTTTTATTATGTTTTTTTTTTTTTTTTTTTTTTGTCATAGCTCGCTTTCCCTGTCGAAGAAATGTAAATACGAAAGTTTCTCTTTATTGTAGAAATTTTGGTTAGCACACTTGTATCGTTTACTTTTTGCTAACGTTTAATGTACATCTTTTTGTTCAGATTTACTGTACATTTTTTTGATTGTGTAATTGTTCAAAATGATACATATGTATAACTGTAAGCTGCCTGTAGATAATAATACACTATTGCTGCGGGAATACAGCAGTAGAGCTATTGTATAACAGGAATATACATTGTTTATGAGTCCTCTAGAAAAGATTTATGCTACAGAAAATATCATGTGACCTCGGTGGGTAATATCGTCGTCAACAGCTCGCTGACGGACGCCATTTCTATCATTCACATATGTGACTGTTACCTACTTTAAGTCCCTAAGGCGCAAAGGTGACGGCTTCGGCCGCAACTACGCGCCTCCTGGCGTATGCTCCTCCTTCTTACAACACACACACACACACACACACACACACACACACACACACACACACACACACACACACACACACATACACACACTCACACTCACTCACTCACTCACTCACTCTCACGTGTATACACACAGGTGTGCACATACTTAATCTTTAATTCAGCCCCAAGTTTCCACTGGTTTGAAATGTCGGCTCGTCAAAATCTTAATATAAATATGAGACATGTGTACATATTAGACTTAATTCACATCTTCTCTTATTGAACGTACATCTCATTCACGGTTAAGCGTTCTCTTGGGCCCCTTGATTAACATATTTGGTCGTGCTCTTTTTATCGTAAATAAATTATAAGCTTTGGCACGATTTTCATTTGCCTTGTCACCCTACAAGAAGGTCCATGACCCTGCAAGAAATTCAATGACCCTGCAAGAAATTCCATGACCCTGCAAGAAATTCCATGACCCTGCAAGAAATTCCATGACCCTGCAAGAAATTCCATGACCCTGCAAGAAATTCCATGACCCTGCAAGAAATTCCATGACCCTGCAAGAAATTCCATGACCCTGCAAGAAATTCCATGACCCTGCAAGAAATTCCATGACCCCGCAAGAAAATGGAGTAAGTTTGGGCCAAATCGGAGACATGACGGTTTCTGTCTCCGATTTGGCCCAAACTTACTCCAGAGGGAGAGAGTCGTCCACAGGGCACAGCGAGGTAGACGTGGGGAACATGGACCCAAGGGCGAGGTTGTGGCGACCAGCCAAATTTGTTTGTGTTTGTGTAATTTTCCCCTCTCATTTCCGCCTGTTGGCGCCCGTATTTTTAGCCTGAGCAGTATATAAGTGCGATCCGCAAGAGCCCTGTTGGCCCTCGACCTGTAGCTGTGGTGGTGACCCCATCGGGACAAGTGGCCAAAATGACCCTCAAAATTACCAAAGGATTTGGACATAAACCGTCATGTCTCCGATTTGGCCCAAACTTACTCCAGAGGAAGAGAGTCGTCCACAGGGCACAGCGAGGTAGACGTGGGGAACATGGACCCAAGGGCGAGGTTGTGGCGACCAACTAAATTTGTGTGTAATTTTCCCCTCTCATTTCCGCCTATTGGCGCCCGTATTTTTAGCCTGGGCAGTATCTAAGTACGATCCGCAAGAGCCCTGGTGGCCCTCGACCTGTAGCTGAGGTGGTGACCCCATCGAGACAAGTGACCAGGATGACCCTCAAAATTACCAAAGGGGTTAACCCATGGATTTGGCCAAAAACCGTCATGTCCCCGATTTGGCCCAAACTTACTCCAGAGGGAGAGAGTCGTCCACAGGGCACAGCGAGGTAGACGTGGGGAACATGGACCCAAGGGCGAGGTTGTGGCGACCAGCCAAATTTGTTTGTGTTTGTGTAATTTTCCCCTCTCATTTCCGTCTGTTGGCGCCCGTACTTTTAGCCTGAGCAGTATGTAAGTGCGATCTGCAAGAGCCCTGTTGGCCCTCGACCTGTAGCTGAGGTGGTGACCCAATCGGAACAAGTGGCCAAAATGACCCTCAAAATTACCAAAGGTGACCCACGGATTTGGACAAAAACAGTCATGTCTCCGATTTGGCCCAAACTTACTCCAGAGGGAGAGGGTCGTCCACAGGGCACAGCGAGGTAGACATGGGGAACCTGGACCCAAGGGCGAGGTTGTGGCGACCAGCCAAATTTGTTTGTGTTTGTGTAATTTTCCCCTCTCATCTCCGCCTGTTGGCGCCCGTACTTTTAGCCTGAGCAGTATGTAAGTGCGATCCGCAAGAGCCCTGGTGGTCCTCGACCTGTAGCTGAGGTGGTGACCCAATCGTGATAAGTGGCCAAAATGACCCTCAAAATTACCAAAGGGGTTAACCCACGGATTTGGCCAAAAACCGTCATGTCTCCGATTTGGCCCAAACTTACTCCAGAGGGAGAGAGTGTCGTAATAATACTCGCATCATAAAGTATAGTCACCGCTTATATCGATCGTTCTCTCTTTCACCCGTGAATATTGATAACCATAGAAAATGTGATGAAGACAGTTTAGAGCAGTGGTTCCCAAACTGGGGGAAATTTCCCCCTGGGGGGAAATTTGAAGCTACCAGGGGGAAATAATTAAACTACCAACTAACTAAAAAAAAATCTCTGATGGATTTTCTCATGTCTGAGAGAGAGAGAGAGAGAATGCCTGTTTATCAGTATATTTGTACATTTGAAAAATAAATTAGTAAATCTTCACAGTGTATTTCAACTACTCTTTCCCTGCTACACATGAAGGGGGAAATCTGGATAGTTGACCTGGGTGCAGGGGGAAATGACAGAAAAAAAAGTTTGGGAACCACTGGTTTAGAGAGTATGTCATTACGGAGGGGCAACTACAATAAATATAATCAAGACGCCGATATGGCAGCCTCGCGTATCCACTTGCTCCTCATGCCGCCTACGTATGCGTCACCGACTGGAGGGAGTTAATGCCTGTCAACTGTTTTATTCTCTTATTCATTTCTTCGTTTCTGTTCTTAGTATCCGACCTAGTTATGGAACAAAAGGTCTCAAGTCGGTATGCGTTTTCTTTTGTGATACATACATATACCAAAGGCTTTTTCCCCCTACACGGGGGTAGTCAAAAAGGCATAGAAACCACTCCCACCCATTCCATTTCCTATATATTCCACTCCCCTCCACCCTCCTTCCTCCCTCTTATCTTGGCACCTCCTGGATGACGGGTCATCCCTGCATCCTGTCCACTGCCCTGGGTCAGAAGTAGTGTCGCAAGACACAGCACATCCACAGCAAGGCCGCTTCATAAATTCGGCGACCCCCCCCCCTCTCCGTCCCCTCATACTTCATGACATAATTGTTCTGAAACTACGGAGACCTTGGGAGTTTCGTCAGTGAGGATTAGAGCAAAGGAAATATCTTAGCAAGGGTCATACTTCGGTAGAAGACGATTCTACAGGGTAGTCGTAACGGCTGTGTATGCCAGTATTGTATCATGTGATATGTTGTGATGTTAAGTATCACAGGTATGCGATCCTACGTAGCTTAGGATTAGATTAAGAGATCAAGATGTTTGTTTACTTTTGGAATGCTGAATGTTGGGGAAATTCTTTTTTCTCTAAACCACCAAATGCAAAGCAACATCCACTGTGAACCTAGCATATGGACAGGGAATCTCAAGTACTAGACGATCTAAAGTATAGTGTACGAATGGCTGTTGCCTTTTGCTACTCTGCGTTGATAAATGTCACTCTAGTTGTTTTCGATCAGTGCTCTAGCATATTCTAATCAATAACTCACTATGCTGTTATAAGATCTGCATTAATTTGATGTTTGTAACTATAGCTGGTGAGTATCTCGACTAGTTTTGTTTTTTCGCTCACTGTGTTGGTAAAAATGTACATGAACTTGGAAACTGCAGCTGAGTTCCTATTTAAAACCTATGCCCAGGTGTGGGCTTTGAAGAGATCAATGTCTTAAAAAAGAATCAAGTAAACGTAGAAAGTTAAATATGACTTTCGTATGGGAGAAGCTTTTCACATTTCTTTACGATCTTGGAACACATTCTCAAAACTAAAAGAAATGAAAAAGTGCACTGAGTGAGTGGAACTCGCTGGCCGAGAGGTTTAGAGCGTCGCTACTTGTGGCGGAGGTGGAGGTCGACGGCAGTGAGAACACTGCCTCCATCGAGTTGGAACAAAGTCATGGATAATCAATTTTCACGCTAGAAAGTCCTGCAGACCGCCACCTGGGCGGAACGGGACTTGTCAAAAATGCTGCATGGATGTTTGGAAGCTCCACAGATAAAGGTAAACATTCAATAATCTGTAAACGGGGCAGCCTACCGAATGCACACAATATTGTGCATCATTTTAGAGGTAGGTGATAGAAAAAATTATTTCCCAATTTATTTCTGTTTTAATTTAATCCCATATCCTCCTGCTCATGAACACAACCATGTTCAAATATAAAGATGGGACTTGAGGTACGTGATTTAAGATGGTCATCAAGTTAGCCACCGAAATTACACATGTGAAAAAAAGTTTTGTTGATATGTACTGTTGTTGCAAAGATATTAACACAATTCTTACGAAGAACTGGTAGCTAATGCTGTCACTAGTGCAAAATGTGTTAATAACGATACCAAGCCGACGTATTCAATAGTTTTCTCTTTCATCTTGTGATACTTTTCTTTGTATATATGTAATAGATGTCTCACCAGTTCAAATTTGTTGTGTGTGTACATGTTTACTTACTTAGTTTACTTAGTTTACTTAGTGGAGTTCTGAGGTCGATCCTCACAGCCGTAGTGGACTACCGCTGCTGCCAGTCCTGTTGTCCTTCCTTGCGAGGGTCAGTTGGTCTGGTAGTGTGTTTTGAGAGAACCTACTTATGGCAGTGTAGCCTGGCACTGGAGGCTCGTCTGGTACCTTCCGCAGGAACCTATCCAGTGCATGTTTGAAGCTGTCCACCGAGCATTTAGTTTTCTCTCTCACCTCCTTTGGGAGGGCGTTGAAGATTTTAGGACCCTCATGGCCTAGGCTGGTTGCCAGTAGGGTCTTAATCCTCACCGGGGCTCTTGATGGGAGAGTTTGTCTCTCACATTTACGCCCATGCCTTATACTGTGGTATGGCTGGATTGTAGAGGGCGTGGGGTCCGGAACAAGTCCCTCAAGGATTTTCCATGTGTAAATGGCCCTGTATCTTTCTCTCCTCCTCTGTTGAGAGTATAGGCCTAGTGCTCCCAGGCGATCCCAATAGTTGAGATCTTGCATCCCTTTGATGCACCTGGTGTAGTTCCGTTGGACAGCTTCAAGCATCTGGATGTCTCCGCGTTTGTGTGGTGACCAGAGTTGGCTACAATAGTCCAGTATCGGTTGGATAAGCGACTTCCAGAGGGTAAGCATCACTTGAACCTCTCTTGAGGAGAAGGTCCTTAGGACCCAGCTGGCCATCCCTCTTGCTCTATTTACTGAGTGCATGATGTGGTGTTGGAAAGTGGCATCATCACTTAAGTGAATGCCCAGGCTTTTCACATGGGCTTTTGGTGTGATTTTCATACCTCTCTCCGTGTGCAGCTCAGTGTCGTCTTTAATGCCTTGATTTGTGCCATATCTCAAGACCTCGAACTTCTCATCATTGAATTGCATGTTGCTGTTGTTGGCCCATGCATAAACTGAGTTGAGATCGTCTTGTAGATGTTGCACATCCCCACTTTCTCGCACAGCATGGCTGATGTGGGTGTCGTCGGCAAAAGACAGGAGGGTTGAGTCCACCCTACTATTTATGTCATTCATATGGACAAGGAATAGGAGGGGGCCAAGCACAGATCCTTGTGGTACTCCGCTTATTACCTTGGATTCGGTTGACTTCACACCATCGACTGCGACTGCTTGTGTACGGTCTGTCAGAAAGTTGAAGAGCCAGACTCCTAGCTTCCCCGAGATTCCTAGATCCCTTGCCTTATGGAGGAGGACACCATGGTCCACCTTGTCGAAGGCTTTAGCAAAGTCTAGGAATACTACGTCAACATTTCTCCCCTCCGACAGGTTCCGAAGTAGCCAGTCATAGTGTGCCAGTAGGTTAGAAAGGCATGATCGACCTTTCCTGAAGCCATGTTGGTTCTCTTTGATGAGGTTATTTACCTCAAGGTAGGTGAACAGCTTGTCCCTTACACATTTCTCAATTACTTTGACAATATGTGATGTAAGGGCGACAGGTCGATAATTTTTTGGCAAGGTCCGGTCTCCTCCTTTATATATTGGGCTTATGATGGCTTGTTTGAGCAGTGCCGGGATCTCTCCTTTGTCAAAGGAGGCTAGCCACAACATATGTATTGGAGCTGCCAAGACCTCGCAGCATTTTAGGAGTAGGATTGCTGGTACACCGTCTGGTCCTGCTGCCGAGTTACTCCTAAGCTCCTTTATCGCCTTTTTGATGTCCTGTTCAGTCACTCGAATGTTGGTAAGCTGGTTCAGGTTCTTGGGCGTCTGGTTGATGTATTTCATATTACGAGCTTGTTTCTACGGAGATGAATAAAATAAAATACTTTAATGAAGTGCAAAAAATTAACATTCTGACCATTATATTAGACCAGTTTACCATTCTGTTCTATGAAAGGGAATTTCAATTTAACATTAACGTGAGTGAGGTTCATAACTGTATAGTTACCCCTTTCTTCATTCTCTTTCAGATAGTAATATTTCGTTTTCTATGATAAAGCTTTATCACCATAACTATAACAATTATTTTCATTAAAGTAACCGTTGCCATTACTATTACCATTATCGTTACTATTACAGTTATTACTATTAACGTTACCATTAATATTACCGTTATCGTTATCATTACCGTTATCGCCATTATTGTACCGGTGCCGTCATCGTTGCCAATGCCATTACCGTTGCAATTACCATTACCATTACAATCACAGTTGCCTTTACCGCTACCGTTACAATTACCATTACATTTACAGTTGTCATTAGCATGACCATAATGTTGCCATTACAATTACCGTTTCCGTAAACCTTTGACGTTACCGCTGTCGTTGGCATTACAGTTACCATTACCGTCACCGTTACCTTTGCCATTATCTTTACAGTTGCAGCTAACAGTTACCGTTACCGTTACTATTGCCAATACCACTGCCATTGAATTTACCATTACCGTTGCCGTTACCGTTGCAATTACCGTTACCGTTGCCATGACCGTTACCGTTGGCATTACTGTTAGCATTGTTACCGTTACCCTTGCCATTGATATCACCGTTTTCGTTGTAATTACCGTTGCCATGATCGTTTCCGTAACAATTACCGCTGCCATTACAATTGCCATAAATATTACCGTTACTGTTCCCATTGCTATTACCGTTGCCATTATCATTGCCATCTACATTAAAGTTACCGTATATTACCGTTGTCGTTACTATTATAATTTATGTTACCATTACCATTCCCTTTGCCGTTACCGTTACAATATAATGCCGTTGTCGTTACAGTTACAGCTGCTATTTTCCTTCCCATTACCGTTGCAGTTCCCATTGCCGTTACCCTTGACAGTATCGTTACAGTTTACATTGCCGCTACCATTACCATTGTCGTTATCATTACCATTGTCATAACCATTGCAGTTGTCGTTAACAATACCATCACAATTGCCATTACCATTACAGTTGCCACTAATGTCACCTTTACAGTTTCAACTGCCATTACTAACCAAACCAAACCTAACCAAACCTATCCTAACCTAGCCTAATCTAACATAACATAACCAAACCTAGCCCAAACCTAAACAAACCTAACCTAACAAAACCTAACCTAACTTAACCAAACCTAACCAAACCTAGTCTAACCAAACCTAACCTAACCTAACCTCACCAAACCTAAACTAACCCTAACCTATCCCAATCTTAACCTAATCTAACCTAACCCTAACCTAACCTAACCCAACCTAACCTAACCCAACCTAACCTAACCCAACCTAACCTAATAAAAACCTAACCTAACCTAACTTCACCAAAACTGACCTAACCTATCTAAACCTTACCTCATTAAACATAACCTAAACATAACCTAAACTAACCCTAACCTAACCCAACCTTAACCTAACCTAACCAAACCTAACCTAATAAAAACCTAACCTAATAAAAACCTAACCTGATAAAAACCTAACCTCACCAAACCTAAACTAACCTAACCTAACCAAACCTGACCCAATTAAACCTAACCTAACGTAGCCTAACCTAACTCAACCTAACCTAGCCTAACCTAACTTAACCTAACCAAACTTAACCTAACCTAACCAAACCTAACCTAAACTAACGTAACCAGTCTAACCTAACCTAAACTAACGTAACCAATCTAACCTAACATAACAAAACCTAACCTATACTAACCAAACCTAATCTAAACTAGCGTGACCTAACTTAACCAAACTTAACCTAAACTAACCTTACCTAATCTAACCAAACCTAACCTAAACAAATCTAACATGACCCAACCTAATCCTAATCTAACGTCTATATGCAACTACAGGCCAATCCGTTTGACATCGGTTATAGGGAAAATGCTTGAATCAATAATAGTGAATAGACTCAGAAAACACATCGAAGGGCATAATTTAATTCGTGATTCACAGCATGGTTTCTCCAAGGGTAAGTCATGTGTGATTAATCTTCTATTCATCTACACTAAAGTATATAAGGCGTCGGATAACAATGATGATTTAGCAAAGCGTTCGACAAAGTGCCACACCAGAGACTACTAAATAAAATCAAAGCCCATGGCATAGGAGGAAAAGTGTTAGAATAGATTAGAGCTTGGATTAGTAACAGAAAACAGCGGGTCACCATAAATGGAATAAAATCTAGGTGGGGCAAATGTTACTAGCGGGGTCCCCCAGGGCTCGATTTTTTGTCCCTTGTTGTTCATTATGTACATAAACGACTTAGACGACGGGATAAATAGTGATGTTAGTAAGTTTGTGGACGACACTAAAATAGAACGCCTAATTAGGTCAGGAGACGACACAGAGATTCTGCAGGATGATCTTAATAAATTGTTAACATAGTCGGTGAAATGGCAAATGAACTTCAATATCTCTAAGTGTAGCGCGTTAAAGGTAGGGCTACACAACCCAAAAAATAGATACATCTTAGATAACACGTTTTAAGAAAAATCTGAGTGCGAGAGGGACTTGGGAGTTCTGGTGAGTCCGAACCTTAAAACCAGGAAGCAGTGCATTAGCGCCAGAAATAAAGCAAACAGAGCATTAGGTTTCATTGCTAGGACGGTAACGAATAGATGTGCAGAGGTAATTATCAAACTCTATCTAGCGATAGTTAGACCCATCCTTGACTGTGCGGTATAGTTTTGGTCTCCGTCCTACAGAATGGACATAAATTCACTAGAATCAGTACAGATAAGAATGAACAAAATGATATATGGACTCGGAAATTTGCCTTACGAAGAGAGGCTTAGGCACCTAAACTTACACTCTCTGGAAAGACGCAGAGTGGGGGGTGATCTAATAGAAGTGTTCAAGTGGATCAAAGGCGTGATGCAAACAAGGTCATCATAATAAAACAACAGGGCAGGACTCGCAGTAATGGGTATAAACTGGACAAATTTAGATTTAAGAAGGAAATAGGCAAGAATTGGTTTACTAATAGGGTGGTCGATGAATGGAATAAACTTAGTAACCATGTAGTAAGCGCTGAAACTATCAGTTGTTTTAAAAAACGTTTAGACAAATTTATGGATGGGGATGACAGGTGGTGATGGATCGGAGCTGCCTAATGTAGGCCTTATGATCTCTTGCAGTCTTCTTTATTCTTATGTTCTTATGTTAAACTAAACTAACCTAACCAAACCTAACCTACCTAACCTATCCAAGCCTAACATAAGATAACCCTAACTTAACCTAACCCTACCCTAACTTAACCTAACCTAATCTAACCTAACCAAACCTAACCTAACCCTAACCTATCTTAACCTAACCTAATCTAACCTAACCCTAACCTAACCTAATCCTAACCTAACTTAACCAAACCTAACCTATCCAAACCGAGTCTAACATAACATAACCTAACAAAATCTAACTTAACCTAATCTAAACTAACCTAACCAAACCTAACCTAGTCTAATCTAATGTAACCTAACCCTAACCTCACCCAACATAACCCTAACCTAACGTACTCCAACCTAACATAACCTACCCAAACCTAACCTATCCACACATCACCTAACTTAACCAAAACAAAACAAACCTAACATAAAATCTAACTTAACCTAACCGAATCAAGCCTAACTTAACCTCACCTAACCAAACCTAACCTAACGTAACCAAACCTAGCAAACCAGCAAAACCTAAAATAAACAAAACCTAACCTAACCTAACCAAACATAACCTAATCTAATCTAACCTAACTTAACCTAACCTAACCAAACATAACCTAATCTAATCTAACCTAACTTAACCTAACCTAAGAAACCAAACAAATCTAAACTACCCTAACCAAACCTAATCAAACTTAACCTAACCTATCCACACCTCATCTAACTTAACCAAACCAAACCTAACCTAACAAACCAGCAAAACGTAACCTAACCAAACCAAATATAACCTAACCTAACTTAACTTAACCTAACAAACCAAACAAACCTAATCTAACCAAACCTAACCAAACCTAGCCTAACCTAACCTGACCTAATATAAACTAACCTAACCTAACTCTAACCTAACCAATCCTAATTTAAGCTAACCTGACGTAACCAATCCTAACCTAACCTAAGGTAACCTAACCTAACCAAACCTAATCGAACCTAACCTAACCCTAACCTAACTTAACCTAACCTAACTTAACCTTACCTAACCAAACCTAACCTCACCTAACCAAACCTAATCTAACTTAAACTATCCTAACCTAACCAAACCAAACCTAACCTAATCTAGCCTAACCTAATCTAACCTAACCTAGCCCTAACCTAACCCAACAATTCTGACCTAATTAAACCTAACCTAACCCTAACCTAACAAAACCTAACCTAACCTAATCAAACTAACTTAACCTAAGCTAACAAAATCTAACCCTAACGTAACCTAACCTAAACTAACATAACCTAACCTAATCTAACCTAACGTAACCAGACCTAACCTATCATAACCTACCCTAACCAAACTTAACGTAGCCAAACCTAACCTAACCAAACTTAAATCAACCTATCCTAAACTAACCACACCAACCCAACCCAACTTAACCTAACCCATCCCAACTTAATCTAACCTAACCTAACCTAACCAAACCAACCTAACCAAACCTAGCCTAACATAACCTAACCAAACCAAACCAATCCTAGCCTAACAAACCAACAAAACCCAACCTAACATAACCAAACCTAAACTAACCTAACCTAGCCTAACCTAACCTAGCCTAACCTAACCTAGTCTAACCTAACCTAAACTAACCTTACCGAACCTAACCAAACCAAACCTAACGTAGCCTAACCTAACTTAACCTTACCTAACCTAATAAAACCTAACTTAACATAAGCTAACATAATCTAACCAAACCTGACCTTAGCTAAACTAATCTATCCTAATCTAACCAAACCTGATCTTAGCTAAATTAACCTAAACTAACTTAACCTAATTTAACTTAATCTAACCTAACTTAACCTAATTTAACTTAACCTAACCTAACCAAACCTAACAAAACCTACCCTAAACTAATCTCACTTAACCAAACCTAACATAGCTTAACCTAACCGAACCAAACCTAATATAATTTAACCTAACCTAATCATAGCCTAACCTAACAAAACCTAACCTAAACTAAACTAACATTAACCTAGCCAAACCTAACCTAACCAAACCTAATCTAACCTATCCTAAACAAGCCTAACCTAGCTTAACCTAACCAAACCTAGCCTAACCTAACCTAATCTGGCCTAACCTTAACTAACCTAACCCTAACCTAAGACAACAAAACCTAACCTAACCAAACTTCACCAATCCAACCTAACATAACCAAACATAGCCTAACCAAACATAGCCTAACCAAACTTCACCAATCCAACCTAACATAACCAAACATAACCAAACATAACCTAAACTAACTTAACAAACCTAACCCAACTTAACCAAACCTAACCAAACAAAACTTAACCTAATCTAACCTAAGCTAACCTAACCTAACAAACTAACAAAACCTAACCTAAACTAATCTAGCCTAACCTGACGAGATCTAACAAAACATAATCTAACCAAACCTAATATAATCTAACCAAACCTAATCTAATCTAACCAAACCTAATCTAATCTAACCAAACCTAATCTAATCTAACTAAACCAAACCTAACACAAGATAACGTAACGTCACCTAAAGTAATCTAACCTAAGCTGACCAAAACAAACCTAACCTAACAAAACCTAATCTAACCCAACTTAACCTAACCTAATCAAAACTAACCTAAACCTAACCTAACCATCAAAACCTAACCTAATCTAAACTAACATTACATAATATAACCTAACACTAACCAAGCCTAACCTTACCTAAGGAAACCTAAATTATCTTAACCTAAGCTAACTAAACCTAACCTAACCAAACCAAACCTAACCTAACGTAATCTAACCAAACCTAACGTAACGTAACCTAACCAAACGTAACCTAATAAACCAAACAAACCTAACCTAACCAAACGTAATCTATTGTCATTACAGTTATTATAACCGTTACCATTTCACTGACGTTACAATTGCCGTTACCGTTGCCATCACCGTTACCATTGCCATTACCGTTGACATTACCATTACCGTTCCTATAGCAATTACCGTTACCGTTACAGTTGTCATTGTCATTATAATTACCATTGCCATTGTCATTACAATTACAGTTGCTATTGTCATTACTGCTGTCTTTAACATCACATTTGTCATTGTCATTGTTTCACACTAGAACTCCGTGGACTGTCGTAATCATGTATTTCAACCTGCGAGTATTACATAACGTGAAAAGTATTGAAACCAAACAAAAAAAACTCGTACAATCTACATTGAAATTAAATGAACATAATTCTCTAAATAGCCATCAATAAATGTTTTGAATAATTGTAACTACAATGACAATAATAGCGTGAAATATACAGACATTAGTAACAAATAAGAAGTCCAACATTCCTCTATGGCTAATTACACGATTATGAATTTCACAACTTTAAGCTATTGTAAGTATTCATCTAAATCATATTCTATACAAGAAATATATTGAAATCAGTATTATTACGCAAACAATCTATTAACCGTACAACTTACATAAAATTTAGAAATAACTCACATTAGTGCTCCAAGCTTTCTAGTGTGAGAACCAAACCATCACCTGGGCAGGGACCCAAGTTCTCACATTTTCCCCTCGGTCGCCGCGTAAACAAACGCATAGCGATACGCGCAAAAATGGTTCCCTACACAAATACAGTATACAAGATCCCAAAGGAATAAACATGTGATTCAATAATCACAGTACATTAAATAGATACAAATAACTTTAATCAATACAAAATAAACGTTCAAATGCACAAGTCATCCTAAACGGTTCATACAAACAACTTGAACCAATATCATCGTATAGTGATGATACAGTCATTACAATTGCAATTGTCATTACATTTGTAATTGCCATTACAATTGCCACTGTCATTACCGTTGCCATATGTCATTGTCATTACCGTAATGCCATATGCCATATTTTTTTTATTTTACGTTAGTTACAATTGTCATTACCGTTACCATCACATTTGCCATTGCCATCACCGTTACCATTATGAAATGCCAGCGAAATATGGCAGGGTTACTAGACTGGATAGAGTAAGAAACGTGGAATTAGGGCAAAGCTATTGAGTGAAGTCAAGAGCCTGTGTTTGAGTGGAAACTGGAGAGAGCGAGTGGTTTGAGGTAAAGGTGCAACTGCGTCTGGGCTTTGTGTCATGTCGCCATGGCTGTTCAATGTGTGCATGGAGGGGGTGTTGCGGGACGTAAAGGCCAAGGCAATGGGCAGTAGGCTGGAGATAGTTAAAGATAATGGAGAGAAGTAGGAGGCGACCCAATTGTTGTTTGCTGACGACACTACGCTTGTAGCAGATTTCGTAAAGGTATGCGATGGGACAAAGTTCAAAGTAGATGTGGGTAAAAGTAAGGTAATAAGATGTACAAGGGTAGAGGGTGGCAGCGCGTTGAAAGTCTAAAAGGAGAGAGGCTTGAGGAAGCGGATAGCTTTAGGTGTTTGGGGACGCATGTGGCAAGAACGGGAGGATTGAGAGATGTAAGTAAATTTCTTAAGGAATTAAAAAGCATTATGGGATAGGCAACTGGGAATGGATGCAAAGACGAGATTGTATGAATGATTGTCCCAACGGTTTTTGTATGGAGCAGAGATGAAAGACTAGTAAAAGAGGTATGGAAGGCAGAGGTGTGGGGAGTGAACTTGCGGGGACGACCGAGGATGAAATAAATGGATGGGGTGAAGGAGGCGTTGAGATTGTGTCTAGGGCACTGTATGTGGCGGAGACTTTAATGTGTTTGGAATGAAGTGTCTGAAAAGTATGGTGGGAGTTACAAGTCACTTTTGCTCGCTGCTTTGCTATACGTCTGTGAGGCATGGACATTAAGTGCCTGCGGAGATCCATAGGGTATAGCTCGAATGAATTCCGATCAAACCAGAGACATTATTGTGAGAGTCCTTCGAGATGAGTTACCAGCAAGTCTTTAACGTCAGTTACGACTGTATGGGCATGTACCACGTTTCCCTGATGTTTATTCCACTTAAAAATACGTGTCTCCATCCTGTTCAAAGTGGAGGGTGGAAACAATTTTATGGAACAAGTGTCTCTAAATGCCCAGTTGTTAATAAGAATGCAGTTGTGTCATCACTTCGAGTCTAACCCGTTAACATCTACAGGGTTAATAAAAACTTCGGGTAATTAGTTGTATTATTTTTAATATTGTATTATTGTTATTTTTAATCAAAAGTACAAAATTATGACGACAATATGCATGAATATATTCATAACAATTGGCATGTATATAAAAAATTTCCGTTTTGATAAAACGGAAATAAGATGGCATAATAATCTATATAAAGAAATTCATGTCGAACTGTTGGACTAGCCAATCGACCTCAGATCCATGACACTGCCACGTGCATTCCTGGCGTCGCCTGGCATATTTGTGACACCACATGTCGTCTCCCACGATGCCGGATGGGAAGTGATTCCGGGGTCTCCTCCAGCTGCGTTGGACAATCTCCCTGGCGTCCTCGTCCGTGGCCTCGATCAGGAACTCGAGGATGAGTCCGTGTTTGTTGAAGCCCTCTCCCTTGTACCTGGGGCAGTCTATACGGACTGTATGAAGGCGACCCTTGTTGGAGGCCCAGGGGTTACAAGGATGGTCGTTGCTGAGTGGGAGAAGACGGGGCCCCTCGATGGTGGCCGTCGGGGTGTACTTTCTGAATAGTTTATCATAATCAGTATTCGTGAGGAGGACCCGGCAGAGAGTGACGGTTGGGTAGCAGATGTTCTCGATGTGGTAGACTCTTTTCCACCTGTCGAGAGCCCAGTGGATGTCGAGCGAGAACTCGATGTTACCGTATTTGCTGTTGGCGTCGGGGTGCTCCTGGGGGCAGAACCAGAGGACCCGGAGTTTCTTACAGGGGTGGTCATCGGGAAGGCCATTCGGGTGGAAGGCGGAGAAATCTGTGATGGGCCTGGGCTCCATTCTACCGCACCGGTCGATGATGAAGGCCTCGTCCAGGTGGACCACCCGGGCGATGCGGCCGAAGGGGACGGACTCGAACGAGTCCGGAATGGGTCGCCTCGGCCTCCACGACACCAACTTGCCGTTCTCGTGCTTCTTCAACAGAACGTCCTCCGTCTCCTCCTTTGGCTTCGACTTGTTGTCTTTGCCGGACGGGCGGCGAGCCCTGCAGCCTGACATCGTCTTGGAGTTGGTGATACGACGGCTGTTATCTGCAGTCACACAAGAGAAACCTATGTTTCAAAGGGCCACACGTTGCTAGAGAGGTTTAATCAGAGAACACCTACGTAGGGCACTCGGCTACAGCTTTGCACTTATGATGACCAGCTAAACTCCCGGGTTAACAGCAAGACGATCAAGATCAACAATGGTTTACACGAAGAGTTGAAAATATGTATTGGACAATGTGACACAGATTGCAAGCAGGAAAGCATATGAAATCGTACTCTCCTCGGCTACTGATTATATAGGTGTTAAGCATTTGGAGAGGCAAGACGATTTGACTCTGGAAAATATGTGGGCGGGAACGACATCTGGACGTTTCACGAGGGGCGTGGTTTCGGGAAGGACGTTCGAGTGGGGGCGGAAAGTTAAAAACTGTCCTCTCAAAGGGGAATATTTGCCCAAGTAATCCGTCAAGAAAGAGGTTATATTCTTAAGTGTGTAAAGTCATTATTTGAGATGGCATGAGGGACATTCTGAAACTGAGAAATTAAAGATTAGGACAGACGATACAAGTGTTGTCGTCGTTTTCTGAACGAAAGGCGAAACAATCCTGTCGTTCGCTTGTTGCACTGAATGCAACTCAATGCTCCTCCCCTTTGATGACGCCATAGCTTGATGTTTAGTAAACGCCACCGATTTGTTTATATTCACAAGTGTAAAGTCATTATTTGAGATGGTATAAGATATATTTGAAACTGTAAAGGTTAAATCTAAGACAGACGATACAAATCATTGGAGTTTTGTCGCGTCTACTAAACGTCAAGCAACACGCGAACGACAGGATCGTCTCGCCTTTCTTTTAGAAAACAAAGACAAATCTTATATCGTCTGTCTTAATCTTTACTTTCATATATTCAAATGTCTCTCATGCCATCTCAAATAATGACTTTACACTTATGAATAAGTAAATCAATGGCGTTTGGTTGGGTCTACTAAACATCAAGCTATATATTCATTGACTTTGATTTAAACTTTTGACATTCTGATATTTAATCAGACAAGCCCGATGCAATGTCATATATTTTCTTATTTCTTGGTCTAAAAATCCTGGACTGCAAATTCTATTAGGTCTTAAAAACATGGATAAAAACAGAAATTTTAGTATTAATATGATATGCAGAATAGAAATGGACATATGACAAATAATAGGATAGTAAAGCAGTACCATGGCTCCTAATTGTGCCAGATGTCCTGTGGACGTTTCGGCCACATGGTTTTGCTCCATTGTATTTCCTGTTTTATTATGACTATTATTAGTTCATTTGTATATGAATGTGTGTGTATATATATTGTACGAAACTTTGATGTGACTATAACCTTCACCAGTTTTCTTATTTTTGTATAAATATTGTGTTCTATGTCTCTTTCTTGTACTCTGAGGATGTCGTAATAGACGAAAACGTTTAGTATTGCGACTTTATTTTCCCTGTGGTTTCTGCAATATTATTTAGTCACGCGTTATTGTGATTATTTTGGCAAAAAATTGATACCGCACGCCACCTTGAAGACTTCGCTGCCTGTTCTCCTGGACTTTCTCCCCTTGTTTCTACGGGATCCACGACATTTGGGCACTTGATATTTAGGCACAAAGTGTCAGGTACGACATTTGGGCACAATATGAAATCACCATAGTAACAATCAAGCAAATTAGTCTTTTTTCAACTACTGAGCTTTATTAATTCACACTGCTGTTTCACTTGAGTAACTCAGAGACTCAAGATATTACATCACTGCTTTCGTACAGCAAAAATAGTTGAAATTGTAAATTAATAGCCAAGTTTGTCACGATGTCTTTATAAATCTATGTTATGCCTATCAATAGAATAATGTATTTGTCTATCAAGAAAGTACTAAGTCGGGCACTAAAATGAGTACTTTTTTCAAACTAAAGTTTATTCATCACTGTCATGTCTTTATAAATGCATGCTATGCCAATCGATAAAATAATATTTTGTATCAAGAAAGTTACTAACAAAACTTTATTCATCCATGAGGATTTGGAGACCACAGAGCTTCAGATTTCTGGTTCATGAACAAGCATGAAGTTCGGGTGAAGCCCTTCTGACAAGATACCCCACCAAAAGATGAAGTGCCTACACACACCTATGGAAAAGCATGAAGTTGGGTGAAACCTTTCTGACAAGATACCTCACCAAAAGATGAAGTCCCTACACACACCTATGGAAAAAACATAAAGTTCGGGTGAAACCCTTCTGTGTGCCCTTTATAATTGTAAAACTGATAGAAGTCCTTCATTGCTCTTTGTCTTGGTTATGTGAAACTATCCAAAAATAAATTGATATTCGTATAAAATCATTGATTCTTTGCTCACTTACCCATAACATTTTTGCAACATTTTAGTTATTTGGATTATTTTCATTACATTATATATGTTTCAGGGTTTTTTTTTCCTTTCTTATTCATAGAGAATCAGAAACAATGCATGTCTCCGATGCTATGTCAGGAAACTAAATAATATCATTTATCACCTTTTTGTATTCGTCACGTGGCTTAGTAAAACCCAACTAATATAAATTATTCATGCCTGATTTAAAATTTGCATGCCTGTTGTTCAACAGAATCATCTTTTACTATTTTTTCTTGGTTTGGAATCATAATATACAGCACAAATTAGGCTGTGCCCAAATGTCGCACCCAGTACTTTGTGACCAGATGTCTTGTGACCAAATGTCTTGTGCCTAAATGTCATGTGCCCAAATGTCCTGTGCCCAAATGTCTGGATACCCCTTTTCCACACCTGTTATCCTCTCACCTCCTCATTTCTCACTCTATCTAGCCTAGTAACCCCTATCATACTTCTCAGACACCTCATCTCAAACACATTCAAACTCGTTCTCTCTTCTCTTATGTTCCATGTTTCTGCACAATCACTCCTTCATACAGTCTCCTCTTAGCATCCATTCCCAAATGTCTATTCCTCATTACACTTTTTAATCCACCAAGGCATTTACTTGCTTCTCTCAATCTACATTCTACCTCCACCTTCACTCCACCTTTTCCTGCCACATTTGCACCCAAGTATCTAAAACTATCCACTTCCTCCAGTCGCTCTCCCTTAATGCTCACTACCAGTCTACTGCCACTTTCACCCCTTGTACATCTCATCACCTTACTTTTACCCACATTTATCTTTAGCTTTCTTCTATCACATACTCTCCCAAACTCTGCCACCAACTTCCTCAATCCCTCCTCCGATCCTGCCACAAGCGCAGTGTCGTCCGCAAACAACAGCTGGCTCACCTCCCACTTTTCTCCATTTTTTTTAACCATCTCCAATCCCATGCCCACTACCCTTGCATTTACCTCTCGCACCACCCCATCCATGTATAAGTTGAACAGCCAGGGCGACATAACGCATCCTTGACGAAGTCCCACCTTTACCTCGAACCACTCACTCTCTCCATTTCCAATCCTGATACAAGCTCTACTACTCTCATAAAAACTCTTGACAGCTCCTAGAAGCTTTCCTCCTATCCCGTATATCTGCATAACCTCCCACAGTGCCTTTCTGTCTACCCTATCATAAGCCTTTTCTAGATCCATAAAAGCCCAAAAAACATCCTTCCCCTTTCCTATAGCTTTCTCACATATTTGTCTTACCACAAAGATCTGATCTACACAACCTCTACCTGTCCTAAATCCACATTGTTCCTCACCAATTACTCCCTCTGTTCCTCTCCTAATCCTCTCAATCAAGATCCTCCCATAAGCCTTCCCAACTACACTTAACAAGCTAATCCCTCTGAAACTACTACATTCACACTTGTCCCCTTTTACCTTGTAAAGAGGAACTATACAGGCACTCCTCCAGTCCTCCGGCACTCTACCCTCTCTCCAGCAAACATCAAATAACCTCACCAGCCAGTCCACCATCCCTGTACCTCCCTTTTTCAGACATTCTGCATGGCATCCATCCAGACCAGGTGCCTTACCTGCTTTCATCATCTTAACAACTGCCTTCACCTCATCCTTCCTTATTTCTCCTCCATTCTCCTCACTCATCACGGTCATTTTCTTCGCATTTCCCACTGCAGCCATCTTTCCCTCCCTACCCTCCTTCACATTTAGCAACTCCCTAAAATATTCTGCCCATCTTCCCCTTACTGCCTTCTCTTCCATAATCATCTCTCCATCTGCACCTTTTACCTTTTCTTCTCTACTTGATTCGCCTCCTCTTCCTCTCTTAATTTATTTCCAAAACATCTTTTTATTACTTTCAAAATTTTCTGTCATACTCTTACCCCATTTCACATCTGCTCTCCTCTTTGCCTCCTTTACCTTTTGCTTTACTTCTCTTTTCTTTTCTTTGTACCTCTCATATGACTCCCTCGTCCTATTTTGTAACCAATCTGTGAAAGCTCGCTTCTTCTCTTCTACAACCTTCTTTGTTTCCTCACCCCACTATTCACTACCTTTTCCTCTATTTCCCCCTGTCCTTCTTGTTCCACACACCATCCTTGCACACTTTATGACTCCCTCCTTGAACCATCCCCATTCCTCCTCCAAACCCAGCTCCACATCCTTTACTCCCTCCCACTCCTCCTTCAGCTTCTTTTCGTACTCATTCTCCTTTTCATTCAAAGAGTTCACTCTAAGAACTTCCCTACCTTTTGTCCCTCTCCTCTTTCTCCATATATCCTCCATTCTCAACTTACCTTCCACTAAAAAATGATCTGATAATCCCCACCCTCTCCCCTTAGCACATGTACATCCTTAACTCTTCCTATCATAATCCTATTTACCACTACATAATCCATTAGCGCTCTATCTACCACCCTTCCCTCCACCACCCTCTCCCATGTGTACTTATGGTTGACTTTCTTCCAAAACACTATATATATATATATATATATATATATATATATATATATGTATATATACATATACATATGTATATATATATATATATGTATATATATATATATGTATATATATATATACATATATATGTATATATATATGTATATATGTATATATATATATATATATATATATATATATATATATATGAGAGAGAATGTGGGTGGGGAAGGGCAAACGAAGATGTGTTAGGAATAGAGTTTAATGTCCTAACGTTGCGACCAACTTGGTCTTCTTCAGAGGACTACAGCATTACAGACGGATCACAATTCTTATATTCGTAGTGAGAGGGAACCCGCCAAGGTATGAGCGTCATGTTTTCCCTTTGGCTAACGATTTAATTATTAGGACACTTGCTGCTTTCGAGAGGCATTTAAATCCGTCTCTGTCGTTGTTGTTCTTGTTGGCGGCGATATGTGCAGCTTCCACAGTTTTTCTCATTTTCTTCTCAAATCCCTCGTGTAGAATTTCTGCGTTGTTCCAATCAGGTAGATGTCCACATTTGTCCAGGTGACGAACCAGGGAGTTAGATGTTCTATGAGCCCTGAGATCGTTTTTGTGCTCATTCAAGCGTTTATTGAACCCTCGACCTGACTCACCGAAATAAGACTGAGGGCAAATGTGGACATCTACCTGATTGGAACAACGCAGAAATTCTACACGAGGGATTTGAGAAGAAAATGAGAAAAACTGTGGAAGCTGCACATATCGCCGCCAACAAGAACAACAACGACAGAGACGGATTTAAATGCCTCTCGAAAGCAGCAAGTGTCCTAATAATTAAATCGTTAGCCAAAGGGAAAACATGACGCTCATACCTTGGCGGGTTCCCTCTCACTACGAATATAAGAATTGTGATCCGTCTGTAATGCTGTAGTCCTCTGAAGAAGACCAAGTTGGTCGCAACGTTAGGACATTAAACTCTATTCCTAACACATCTTCGTTTGCCCTTCCCCACCCACATTCTCTCTCATTTGTCTGAAATAATTTTATATATATATATGTATGTGAGGAATACTTCTGGTGCGCACGAACTCGACCTTTATTTGGTGCTTAGCAAAAGTGAACAGATAGCTCTGGCTTAGGAAAAAGGGGCTTGAATTATTATCATAGACGATTTATTGGCCATGGCATAGTACTGTACACAGGTAGTTCAAAAAGCGTAAATTCCTTGATTCTTTATCAACTGTTATATTTTTGTTGCCCATTCTCTGTAGGCTAACCGGCGTGGAGGTTGGAGTCCTGCAGATCAACAGGTACGTAGATAGATAAACAAAAATAGAGGAGGCTCAAACTGAACGTGCCGAATAACCCAGCTTGCGAGAGGCAAACACGCTCGAAAATACCGCGCATTCGGAACTTGTACCATCTGGTTCACTCGTTCACTTAAGTTGGCGATGAAATTCCTCACTTGCACCGCCAAAGAAAGAAATTACTTTTAATCTTACCAAAAGAATGTCGGGCACGCTTATCAAACCATTAGCATGACGTCAGGAAATGGGTGGAGTTTGGTCGCGTCTATAAACGTCAAGCTATGACGTCACCAGAGGCGGCGCATCGAGTTGCATGCACTCGAGGCTAAAAGTGAGAAGCAGGAGCATCTCCCCGTTCGTTTAGAAAACGACGACAAAACTTGTATCGTCTGTCTGTTTTGTTCTTTACTTTCTTCATTTCCAGTATCCCGAATGTCATCTTGTATAATGACTTTACAAACTTATGAATATAACCTCTTTCTTGGCGGATTTTACTTCGGCATATATTGATCGCTGAGAGGAAAGTTTTAAACTTCCCGCGCCCATTCGAACGTCCTTGCCGAGACCACACCCGTCTTCGAACTCTCCGACACGTCCAGACATCGTTTTTTGCCTCTACAAACGTTTAACACCTATATCAGTGGGAGCCGAGGATAGTGCGACGTCAGATACTTCCCTACTTGCAATCTGTGCGCATCTTTGTCACATTGAACTCTTCGCGTAAACCATTGTTGATCAAGATCTTCTTGCTGTTAAATCGAGAGGTTAGTTGGTGGTCATAATTGAAAAGTTGTAGCCGAGTGCCCTACGTAGGCGTTCTCTGATTAAACCTTTCTAGCAACGCGAGGCCCTTTGAAACATAGGTTTCTCTGCCGCGAACGGTATTGGCAGACCATGAGATACCTCCTCACAACTTTTTCCAGTTTACATTATGTAGTTCAGTTTGAAGCTTTAAGAATCATTTAGATAAACACCTAAGGAAGATGCTGTAATAACTGTCATTTATCATATATTATTTGTTTTGTTATCATTTGCCTGTTTTGTTTACTATTTGCTTGATTTTCATTCATTATTAGTTATATGTCAATTTATTATTATTTACTATTTACCTGTTTGTTTATCACTTAACTATACCTATGCATTTATTTATTGATTTTATCTATTATTTACATTCTTATATTCTTTATTTATTTATTTATTATTATTTATTTTTGCATCCGATCGAACCATGGAACAAAAGGTCTCCTGTCGACATGCTCCGCCTTTGTAATTCCTTTCTAATTATCACTATATGTACCCTGAAGATGTCTAAATAGACGAAAGCGCTTGGCCATCATTTCATTATTTTATTTTTATTTTTTGCATATATATGAGTATATACATGGGTGAGTGTATGTGCATGTGAGTGTATTCAGAAACAGCTACCACACAACGATACATCACATTCGCCGCTTCTAGTGGGCAAAGTACACCATCTCTGTTCACTAGTTCAGTTATCGAAGAAATCCTTCAGTGGCACATCCAAAGAAACAAATTACTCTTAAACTCACTAAAAGAGAAGTCGGGCGCGTTTACCAAATAATTACCATGACGTCAACAGATCGGTGGCGTTTGGTTGCGTCTACAAAACGTCAAGCCATGACGTCATCAAAGGGAGGAGTATCATCTTGCTTCCCCTCAGTGCAACAAGTGAAATACACGACCGTCTCGCTTTTCGTTTAGAAAACGATAAAAAATTGTATCATCTATCTTAAACTGTATATACATATACAGGCTGATTAAATATATATTTGTCAAAAACTTAACTGAAAGTCAAGGAATGTAAGCTTAATGATGTCATAACTTGACGTTTACGACCAAACGCCATTGATTTGCTTATTCATAAGTGTAAAGTCATTATTTGAGATGGCATGAGAGACATTTGAATATAAGAAAGTAAAGATTAAGACAGACGATACAAGATTTGTCTTTGTTTTCTAAAAGAAAGGCAAGACGATCCTGTCTTTCTCGTGTTGCTGTGAGTGCATGCAACTCGATGCTCCTCCCCTTTGATGACGTCATAGCTTGACGTTTGGTAGACGCCACCAAACTCCAATGATTTGTATCGTCTGTCTTAGTCTTTACCTTCTCAGTTACAAATATCTCTTATACCATCTCAAATAATGACTTCACGCTTGTGAATATAAACAAATCGGTGGCGTTTACTAAACTTCAAACTATGACGTCATCAAAGGGGAGGAGCATTCAGTGCAACAAGTGAACGGCAGGATTGTTTCGCCTTTCGTTTAGATAACGACGACAACACTTGTATCGTCTGTCCTAATCTTTAATTTCTCAATTTCAAAATGTCCCTCATGCCATCTCAAACAATGACGTTACACACTTATGAATATAACCTCTTTCTTGATGGATTACTTTGGCAAATATTCCCCTATAAGAGGACAGTTTTAAACTTTCCGCTCCCACTCGAACGTTCTTGCCGAAACCACGCCCCTCGTCAAACGTCCAGATGTCGTTCCCGCATACATTTTCCCAGAACCGAATCGTTTTGCCTCTGCAAACGTTTAACACCTATATAATCAGTTGCCGAGGAGAGTACGACTTCAAATACTTCCCTGCTTGCAATCTGTGCGCATCTGTGTCACATTGTCCAATACATATATTGAACTCTTCGTGTAAACCATTGTTGATCAAGATCGTCTGTCTGATCTTGCTGTTAACCCGAGAGGTTAGTTGGTGATCATAAGTGCAAAGTTGTAGCCGAGTGCCCTACGTAGGTGTTCTCTGATTAAACCTCTCTAGCAACGTGTGGCCCTTTGAAACATAGGTTTCTCTTGTGTGATTGCAGATAACAGCCGTCGTATCACCAACTTCGAGACGATGTCAGGCTGCAGGCCTCGCCACCCGTCCGGCAAAGACAACAAGTCGAAGCCGAAGGAGGAGACAGAGGACGTTCTGTTGAGGAAACACGAGAACGGCAAGTTGGTGTCGTGGAGGCCGAGGCGACCCATTCCGGACTCAATCGAGTCCGTCCCCTTCGGCCGCATCGCCCGGGTGGTCCACCTGGACGAGGCCTTCATCATCGACCGGTGCGGGAGAATGGAGCCCAGGCCCATCACAGATTTCTCCGCCTTCCACCCGAATGGCCTTCCCGATGACCACCCCTGTAAGAAACTCCGGGTCCTCTGGTTCTGCCCCCAGGAGCACCCCGACGCCAACAGCAAATATGGCAACGTCGAGTTCTCGCTCGACATCCACTGGGCTCTCGACAGGTGGAAAAGAGTCTACCACATCGAGAACATCTCCTACCCAACCGTCACTCTCTGCCGGGTCCTCCTCACGAATACTGATTATGATAAACTATTCAGAAAGTACACCCCGACGGCCACCATCGAGGGGCCCCGTCTTCTCCCACTCAGCAACGACCATCCTTGCAACCCCTGGGCCTCCAACAAGGGTCGCTTTCATACAGTCCGTAAAGACTGCCCCAGGTACAAGGGAGAGGGCTTCAACAAACACGGACTCATCCTCGAGTTCCTGATCGAGGCCACGGCCGAAGACGCCAGGGAGATCGTCCGACGCAGCCGGAGGAGATCCCGAAATCACTTCCCATCCGGCATCGAGGGAGACGACTTGTGGTGTCACAAATATGCCAGGCGGCTCCAGGAATGCACGTGGCAGTGCGATAGATTTGAGGTCGATTGGCTAGTCCAACAGTTCGATATGAATTTCTTTATATAGATTATTATGCCATCTTATTTCCGTTTTATCAAAAAAGATGATATTTATATACATGCCAATTGTTATTATGCCATCTTCCGTTTTATTAAAAAGATAATATTCATATATACGCGAATTGTTATAAACATTTATGCATATCGTCGGTAGAATTTTGTACGTTTGATTAAGAAAGATAATAAAACAGTAATAATCACTTGTGTTTTTTATTTACTCTGTTGATGTTAACGGGATCGACTCGAAATGGAGCAACACAGCTGCATTCTTAATAACAACTGGGCATTTAGTGACGCTTGTTCCATAAAGTGGTCCCCCACCCCCTTTTTGAAAGACGGGTGCCAAGTCAAGGCATGCACCCACCCTCTATTTCTAAATTAGAAAGGCTTACTTGGGCCTATATGTGTTTCTAATAAATGATACTTAAATAGAATAACACAAGCAGTTAGTGCCTTTATATGAACTCAGCTTACACACTAATCCAAATCGAATTTAATTTGGCAGAAAATTCTGAAATGATGATTCAATGAGGACAGTATGATATTAAGTTTATATATTTTAAGTTGTTATATAGCTTTAAGGATATTTTAGTCAATAATTATTTGATGGAAATTAAGTTTAAAAAACGACGACCAAAATTGTATCGTCTGTCTGTTTTGTTCTTAACTGTCTTCATTTCCAGTGTCCTCAATGTCATCTTGAATAATGACTTTACAAACTTATGAATATAACCTCTTTCTTGGCGGATTTTACTTCAGCATATATTGATCGCCTATTCGAACGTCCTTGCCGAGACCACGCCCCTCGTGGAACTCTCCAACACATCCAGACATCGTTTTTGCCTCTACAAACGTTTAACACCTATATCAGTGGGAGCCGAGGATAGTGCGACGTCAGATACTTCCCTACTTGCAATCTGTGCGCATCTGTATCACATTGAACTCTTCGCGTAAACCATTGTTGATCAAGATCTTCTTGCTGTTAAATCGAGAGGTTAGTTGGTGGTCATAATTGAAAAGTTGTAGCCGAGTGCCCTACGTAGGCGTTCTCTGATTAAACCTTTCTAGCAACGCGAGGCCCTTTGAAACATAGGTTTCTCTGCCGCGAACGGTATTGGCAGACCATGAGATACCTCCTCACAACTTATTCCAGTTTACATTATGTAGTTCAGTTTCAAAAGTTTGAAGCTTTAAGAATCATTTAGATGAACACCTAAGCAAGATGCTGTAATGCCTGTCATTTATTATATAATATTTGTTTTGTTATAATTTGTCTGTTTTGCTTATTATTTGCTTGATGTTCATTTATTATTAGTTATATGACAATTTATTATTATTTACTATTTACCTGTTTATTATCTAACTATGCCTATGCATTTATTAATGTATTTTATCTATTATTTACATTCTAATATTTTTTGCTTATTCATTTATTTATCATTATTCTTTTTGTATCCGATCGAACCATGGAACAAAAGGTCTCCTGACGGCATGCTCCGCTTTTGTAATTCCTTTCTAATTATCACTATATGTTCCCTGAAGATGTCTAAATAGACGAAAGCGCTTGGTCATCATTTCATTTTTTTTGTATATATATGAGTATATACATGGGTGAGTGTATGTGCATGTGAGTGTATTCAGAAACAGCTACCACACAACGATACATCACATTCGCCGCTTCTAGTGGGCAAATTACACCATCTCTGTTCACTAGTTCAGTTATCAAAGAAATCCTTCACTGGCACCTCCAAAGAAACAAATTACTCTTAAACTCACTAAAAGAGAAGTCGGGCGCGTTTACCAAATAATTACCATGACGTCATCAAAGGGGAGGAGTATCATCTTGCTTCCATTCAGTGCAACAAGTGAAAGACACGACCGTCTCGCCTTTCGTTTAGAAAACGATAAAGAATTGTATCATCTATCTTAAATATATATTTGTCAAAAACTTAACTTAAAAGTCAAGGAATGTAAAAGCTTGATGATGTCATAGCTTGACGTTTTGTAGACGCGACCAAACGCCATTGATTTGCTTATTCATAAGTGTAAAGTCATTATTTGAGATGGCATGAGAGACATTTGAATATAAGAAAGTAAAGATTAAGACAGACGATACAAGATTTGTCTTCGTTTTCTAAAAGAAAGGCGAGACGATCCTGTCTTTCTCGTGTTGCTGTGAGTGCATGCAACTCGATGCTCCTCCCCTTTGATGACGTCATAGCTTGACGTTTATTAGACGCGACCAAACTCCAATGATTTGTATCGTCTGTCTTAATCTTTACCTTCTCAGTTTCATATATCTCTTATACCATCTCAAATAATGACGTCATCAAAGGGGAGGAGCATTCAGTGCAACAAGCGAACGACAGGATTGTTTCGCCTTTCGTTTAGATAACGACGACAACACTTGTATCGTCTGTCCTAATCTTTAATTTCTCAATTTCAAAAAGTCCCTCATGCCATCTCAAACAATGACGTTACACACTTATGAATATAACCTCTTTCTTGATGGATTACTTGGGCAAATATTCTCCTTTGAGAGGACAGTTTTAAACTTTCCGCGCCCACTCGAACGTTCTTGCCGAAACCACGCCCCTCGTCAAACGTCCAGATGTCGTTCCCGCATACATTTTCCCAGAACCGAATCGTTTTGCCTCTGCAAACGTTTAACACCTATATAATCAGTTGCCGAGGAGAGTACGACTTCAAATACTTCCCTGCTTGCAATCTGTGCGCATCTGTGTCACATTGTCCAATACATATATTGAACTCTTCGTGTAAACCATTGTTGATCAAGATCGTCTGTCTGATCTTGCTGTTAACCCGAGAGGTTAGTTGGTGATCATAAGTGCAAAGTTGTAGCCGAGTGCCCTACGTAGGTGTTCTCTGATTAAACCTCTCTAGCAACGTGTGGCCCTTTGAAACATAGGTTTCTCTTGTGTGATTGCAGATAACAGCCGTCGTATCACCAACTCCGAGACGATGTCAGGCTGCAGGCCTCGCCACCCGTCCGGCAAAGACAACAAGTCGAAGCCGAAGGAGGAGACAGAGGACGTTCTGTTGAGGAAGCACGAGAACGGCAAGTTGGTGTCGTGGAGGCCGAGGCGACCCATTCCGGACTCAATCGAGTCCGTCCCCTTCGGCCGCATCGCCCGGGTGGTCCACCTGGACGAGGCCTTCATCATCGACCGGTGCGGGAGAATGGAGCCCAGGCCCATCACAGATTTCTCCGCCTTCCACCCGAATGGCCTTCCCGATGACCACCCCTGTAAGAAACTCCGGGTCCTCTGGTTCTGCCCCCAGGAGCACCCCGACGCCAACAGCAAATATGGCAACGTCGAGTTCTCGCTCGACATCCACTGGGCTCTCGACAGGTGGAAAAGAGTCTACCACATCGAGAACATCTCCTACCCAACCGTCACTCTCTGCCGGGTCCTCCTCACGAATACTGATTATGATAAACTATTCAGAGAGTACGCCCCGACGGCCACCATCGAGGGGCCCCGTCTCCTCCCACTCAGCAACGACCATCCTTGCAACCCCTGGGCCTCCAACAAGGGTCGCTTTCATACAGTCCGTAAAGACTGCCCCAGGTACAAGGGAGAGGGCTTCAACAAACACGGACTCATCCTCGAGTTCCTGATCGAGGCCACGGCCGAAGACGCCAGGGAGATCGTCCGACGCAGCCGGAGGAGATCCCGGAATCACTTCCCATCCGGCATCGAGGGAGACGACTTGTGGTGTCACAAATATGCCAGGCGGCTCCAGGAATGCACGTGGCAGTGCGATAGATTTGAGGTCGATTGGCTAGTCCAACAGTTCGATATGAATTTCTTTATATAGATTATTATGCCATCTTATTTCCGTTTTATCAAAAAAGATGATATTTATATACATGCCAATTGTTATTATGCCATCTTCCGTTTTATTAAAAAGATAATATTCATATATATACGCGAATTGTTATAAACATTTATGCATATCGTCGGTAGAATTTTGTACGTTTGATTAAGAAAGATAATAAAACAGTAATAATCACTTGTGTTTTTTATTTACTCTGTTGATGTTAACGGGATCGACTCGAAATGGAGCAACACAGCTGCATTCTTAATAACAACTGGGCATTTAGTGACGCTTGTTCCATAAAGTGGTCCCCCACCCCCTTTTTGAAAGACGGGTGCCAAGTCAAGGCATGCACCCACCCTCTATTTCTAAATTAGAAAGGCTTACTAGGGCCTATATGTGTTTCTAATAAATGATACTTAAATAGAATAACACAAGCAGTTAGTGCCTTTATATGAACTCAGCTTACACACTGATCCAAATCGAATTTAATTTGGCAGAAAATTCTGAAATGATGATTCAATGAGGACAGTATGATATTAAGTTCATATATTTTAAGTTGTTATATAGCTTTAAGGATATTTTAGTCAATAATTATTTGATGGAAATTAAGTTTAAAAAACGACGACAAAAATTGTATCGTCTGTCTGTTTTGTTCTTAACTGTCTTCATTTCCAGTGTCCTCAATGTCATCTTGAATAATGACTTTACAAACTTATGAATATAACCTCTTTCTTGGCGGATTTTACTTCAGCATATATTGATCGCCTATTCGAACGTCCTTGCCGAGACCACGCCCCTCGTGGAACTCTCCAACACATCCAGACATCGTTTTTGCCTCTACAAACGTTTAACACCTATATCAGTGGGAGCCGAGGATAGTGCGACGTCAGATACTTCCCTACTTGCAATCTGTGCGCATCTGTATCACATTGAACTCTTCGCGTAAACCATTGTTGATCAAGATCTTCTTGCTGTTAAATCGAGAGGTTAGTTGGTGGTCATAATTGAAAAGTTGTAGCCGAGTGCCCTACGTAGGCGTTCTCTGATTAAACCTTTCTAGCAACGCGAGGCCCTTTGAAACATAGGTTTCTCTGCCGCGAACGGTATTGGCAGACCATGAGATACCTCCTCACAACTTATTCCAGTTTACATTATGTAGTTCAGTTTCAAAAGTTTGAAGCTTTAAGAATCATTTAGATGAACACCTAAGCAAGATGCTGTAATGCCTGTCATTTATTATATAATATTTGTTTTGTTATAATTTGTCTGTTTTGCTTATTATTTGCTTGATGTTCATTTATTATTAGTTATATGACAATTTATTATTATTTACTATTTACCTGTTTATTATCTAACTATGCCTATGCATTTATTAATGTATTTTATCTATTATTTACATTCTAATATTTTTTGCTTATTCATTTATTTATCATTATTCTTTTTGTATCCGATCGAACCATGGAACAAAAGGTCTCCTGACGGCATGCTCCGCTTTTGTAATTCCTTTCTAATTATCACTATATGTTCCCTGAAGATGTCTAAATAGACGAAAGCGCTTGGTCATCATTTCATTTTTTTTGTATATATATGAGTATATACATGGGTGAGTGTATGTGCATGTGAGTGTATTCAGAAACAGCTACCACACAACGATACATCACATTCGCCGCTTCTAGTGGGCAAAGTACACCATCTCTGTTCACTAGTTCAGTTATCAAAGAAATCCTTCACTGGCACCTCCAAAGAAACAAATTACTCTTAAACTCACTAAAAGAGAAGTCGGGCGCCGTATACACAAAACTTTTTTGTTAGCCTTAACAATCTCTGCTAGCTAACAGAAAACCACTAAAAGTTATACACCAATGCTTAACTAACAACTGTTAGCTAGCAAACAGTTGTTTGTCAAGTACCGCTAAACAGCGCTGAAGTTAGCAGCTTATGAACATGTAAATGGACGTATTATAAAAAATTGCACACATAAAACAGTGTTATTAATGCAGTTGTTCAGAATTTATTAATAAAGTATCATGATAGCACATAGATATCGTATGTATGGGTTTTTAGAAGTACTTATTAACCAACGACAGATATTTTTGGACGAAGGCGCATTGTACAGGCGGCCGTGCCACAGACAAATCTTCCGACAGAAGACTCAACAATAATTTCAGAGGACATAGACATGGCAGAAGAAACACAGAAAAAGAAAAGGAAGCCTAACTGGTCACAAGAGGAAACACTCCTCTTGATCAACGTGATTATGGAGAAAAAATAATAATAAATGGGCGATTCAAGCCAAGTTTAAACCACAAGGATAAGAGGGAGGCATGACAAAGCACGTTGATGCTATGGTATTGTTTTCTGTTTACATATAAATGTTCATCGACACTTGGAGCCCCAATTCTAATGTTTGTGCCATCTATGGTACCCACAACACCGGGAAACCTACAGTTTTCCATGAACTCTGCTTGTTCTACTTGCACTTCTTGGCGAGTCAATAGGAATTTTACAAACTGAGTTACAATATTTGGTTCTGATAGTGCAATTGTTTGAGTAATGACACGGCTGATTGATGCTTGCGAGGTCCCAAATTCGTCACTGCTGCATTTTACCTGTGGCTAAATATCATAGGGTAATTGCCACCTTCGTCTCAGGACTCAGTGGTCGATTGGGATTGAAGTTTGTCCCTCACTAAATCAGCCATTTTTATTATACCAGCACGGTTCATTCTGAAGCGTTTGATGAGTTCGTCATCATTGTACTCGTTAAATATGTCCCGTCGCTGTCGATAAACTCGCAGTCATCTTTTTAGTTGTTGTTGCTCCGCCATCTTCTCTACTAACAGGAACTTGTTAAGAGCTTAATAGTCCTCCTCAGCACTTTTATCTTAACAGTACTTTTAAGGCCCTAACAAGTTTTCTGTATCACTGTTAGTGCTTAACAGCTAAATGTTAGCCTTAACAGGAATTTGTTACCCTTAACAGCTATTTGTTAGTGCTAACAAGTTTTGTGAATACGGCCCCAGATCGGTGGCGTTTGGTTGTGTCTACTAAACGTCAAGCCATGACGTCATCAAAGGGAAGGAGTATCATCTTGCTTCCACTCAGTGCAACAAGTGAAAGACACGACCGTCTCGCCTTTCGTTTAGAAAACGATAAAAAAATTGTATCATCTATCTTAAACTGTATATACATATACAGTCTGATTAAATATATATTTGTCAAAAACTTAACTTAAAAGTCAAGGAATGTAAAAGCTTGATGATGTCATAGCTTGACGTTTTGTAGACGCGACCAAACGCCATTGATTTGCTTATTCATAAGTGTAAAGTCATTATTTGATATGGCATGAGAGACATTTGAATATAAGAAAGTAAAGATTAAGACAGACGATACAAGATTTGTCTTCGTTTTCTAAAAGAAAGGCGAGACGATCCTGTCTTTCTCGTGTTGCTGTGAGTGCATGCAACTCGATGCTCCTCCCCTTTGATGACGTCATAGCTTGACGTTTGGTAGACGCCACCAAACTCCAATGATTTGTATCGTCTGTCTTAGTCTTTACCTTCTCAGTTACAAATATCTCTTATACCATCTCAAATAATGACTTCACGCTTGTGAATATAAACAAATCGGTGGCGTTTACTAAACTTCAAACTATGACGTCATCAAAGGGGAGGAGCATTCAGTGCAACAAGCGAACGACAGGATTGTTTTGCCTTTCGTTTACAAAACGACGACAACACTTGTATCGTCTGTCCTAATCTTTAATTTCTCAATTTCAAAATGTCCCTCATGCCATCTCAAACAATGACGTTACACACTTATGAATATAACCTCTTTCTTGATGGATTACTTGGGCAAATATTCTCCTATGAGAGGACAGTTTTAAACTTTCCGCGCCCACTCGAACGTTCTTGCCGAAACCACGCCCCTCGTCAAACGTCCAGATGTCGTTCCCGCATACATTTTCCCAGAACCGAATCGTTTTGCCTCTGCAAACGTTTAACACCTATATAATCAGTTGCCGAGGAGAGTACGACTTCAAATACTTCCCTGCTTGCAATCTGTGCGCATCTGTGTCACATTGTCCAATACATATATTGAACTCTTCGTGTAAACCATTGTTGATCAAGATCGTCTGTCTGATCTTGCTGTTAACCCGAGAGGTTAGTTGGTGATCATAAGTGCAAAGTTGTAGCCGAGTGCCCTACGTAGGTGTTCTCTGATTAAACCTCTCTAGCAACGTTTGGCCCTTTGAAACATAGGTTTCTCTTGTGTGATTGCATATAACAGCCGTCGTATCACCAACTCCGAGACGATGTCAGGCTGCAGGCCTCGCCACCCGTCCGGCAAAGACAAGTCGAAGCCGAAGGAGGAGACAAAAGTGGAGGAAGAGACGGAGAACGTTCTGTTGAGGAAGCACGAGAACGGCAAGTTGGTGTCGTGGAGGCCGAGGCGACCCATTCCGGACTCAATCGAGTCCGTCCCCTTCGGCCGCATCGCCCGGGTGGTCCACCTGGACGAGGCCTTCATCATCGACCGGTGCGGGAGAATGGAGCCCAGGCCCATCACAGATTTCTCCGCCTTCCACCCGAATGGCCTTCCCGATGACCACCCCTGTAAGAAACTCCGGGTCCTCTGGTTCTGCCCCCAGGAGCACCCCGACGCCAACAGCAAATATGGCAACGTCGAGTTCTCGCTCGACATCCACTGGGCTCTCGACAGGTGGAAAAGAGTCTACCACATCGAGAACATCTCCTACCCAACCGTCACTCTCTGCCGGGTCCTCCTCACGAATACTGATTATGATAAACTATTCAGAGAGTACGCCCCGACGGCCACCATCGAGGGGCCCCGTCTTCTCCCACTCAGCAACGACCATCCTTGCAACCCCTGGGCCTCCAACAAGGGTCGCTTTCATACAGTCCGTAAAGACTGCCCCAGGTACAAGGGAGAGGGCTTCAACAAACACGGACTCATCCTCGAGTTCCTGATCGAGGCCACGGCCGAAGACGCCAGGGAGATCGTCCGACGCAGCCGGAGGAGATCCCGAAATCACTTCCCATCCGGCATCGAGGGAGACGACTTGTGGTGTCACAAATATGCCAGGCGGCTCCAGGAATGCACGTGGCAGTGCGATAGATTTGAGGTCGATTGGCTAGTCCAACAGTTCGATATGAATTTCTTTATATAGATTATTATGCCATCTTATTTCCGTTTTATCAAAAAAGATGATATTTATATACATGCCAATTGTTATTATGCCATCTTCCGTTTTATTAAAAAGATAATATTCATATATACGCGAATTGTTATAAACATTTATGCATATCGTCGGTAGAATTTTGTACGTTTGATTAAGAAAGATAATAAAACAGTAATAATCACTTGTGTTTTTTATTTACTCTGTTGATGTTAACGGGATCGACTCGAAATGGAGCAACACAGCTGCATTCTTAATAACAACTGGGCATTTAGTGACGCTTGTTCCATAAAGTGGTCCCCCACCCCCTTTTTGAAAGACGGGTGCCAAGTCAAGGCATGCACCCACCCTCTATTTCTAAATTAGAAAGGCTTACTTGGGCCTATATGTGTTTCTAATAAATGATACTTAAATAGAATAACACAAGCAGTTAGTGCCTTTATATGAACTCAGCTTACACACTAATCCAAATCGAATTTAATTTGGCAGAAAATTCTGAAATGATGATTCAATGAGGACAGTATGATATTAAGTTTATATATTTTAAGTTGTTATATAGCTTTAAGGATATTTTAGTCAATAATTATTTGATGGAAATTAAGTTTAAAAAACGACGACCAAAATTGTATCGTCTGTCTGTTTTGTTCTTAACTGTCTTCATTTCCAGTGTCCTCAATGTCATCTTGAATAATGACTTTACAAACTTATGAATATAACCTCTTTCTTGGCGGATTTTACTTCAGCATATATTGATCGCCTATTCGAACGTCCTTGCCGAGACCACGCCCCTCGTGGAACTCTCCAACACATCCAGACATCGTTTTTGCCTCTACAAACGTTTAACACCTATATCAGTGGGAGCCGAGGATAGTGCGACGTCAGATACTTCCCTACTTGCAATCTGTGCGCATCTGTATCACATTGAACTCTTCGCGTAAACCATTGTTGATCAAGATCTTCTTGCTGTTAAATCGAGAGGTTAGTTGGTGGTCATAATTGAAAAGTTGTAGCCGAGTGCCCTACGTAGGCGTTCTCTGATTAAACCTTTCTAGCAACGCGAGGCCCTTTGAAACATAGGTTTCTCTGCCGCGAACGGTATTGGCAGACCATGAGATACCTCCTCACAACTTATTCCAGTTTACATTATGTAGTTCAGTTTCAAAAGTTTGAAGCTTTAAGAATCATTTAGATGAACACCTAAGCAAGATGCTGTAATGCCTGTCATTTATTATATAATATTTGTTTTGTTATAATTTGTCTGTTTTGCTTATTATTTGCTTGATGTTCATTTATTATTAGTTATATGACAATTTATTATTAGTTACTATTTACCTGTTTATTATCTAACTATGCCTATGCATTTATTAATGTATTTTATCTATTATTTACATTCTAATATTTTTTGCTTATTCATTTATTTATCATTATTCTTTTTGTATCCGATCGAACCATGGAACAAAAGGTCTCCTGACGGCATGCTCCGCTTTTGTAATTCCTTTCTAATTATCACTATATGTTCCCTGAAGATGTCTAAATAGACGAAAGCGCTTGGTCATCATTTCATTTTTTTTGTATATATATGAGTATATACATGGGTGAGTGTATGTGCATGTGAGTGTATTCAGAAACAGCTACCACACAACGATACATCACATTCGCCGCTTCTAGTGGGCAAATTACACCATCTCTGTTCACTAGTTCAGTTATCAAAGAAATCCTTCACTGGCACCTCCAAAGAAACAAATTACTCTTAAACTCACTAAAAGAGAAGTCGGGCGCGTTTACCAAATAATTACCATGACGTCATCAAAGGGGAGGAGTATCATCTTGCTTCCATTCAGTGCAACAAGTGAAAGACACGACCGTCTCGCCTTTCGTTTAGAAAACGATAAAGAATTGTATCATCTATCTTAAATATATATTTGTCAAAAACTTAACTTAAAAGTCAAGGAATGTAAAAGCTTGATGATGTCATAGCTTGACGTTTTGTAGACGCGACCAAACGCCATTGATTTGCTTATTCATAAGTGTAAAGTCATTATTTGAGATGGCATGAGAGACATTTGAATATAAGAAAGTAAAGATTAAGACAGACGATACAAGATTTGTCTTCGTTTTCTAAAAGAAAGGCGAGACGATCCTGTCTTTCTCGTGTTGCTGTGAGTGCATGCAACTCGATGCTCCTCCCCTTTGATGACGTCATAGCTTGACGTTTATTAGACGCGACCAAACTCCAATGATTTGTATCGTCTGTCTTAATCTTTACCTTCTCAGTTTCATATATCTCTTATACCATCTCAAATAATGACGTCATCAAAGGGGAGGAGCATTCAGTGCAACAAGTGAACGACAGGATTGTTTCGCCTTTCGTTTAGATAACGACGACAACACTTGTATCGTCTGTCCTAATCTTTAATTTCTCAATTTCAAAAAGTCCCTCATGCCATCTCAAACAATGACGTTACACACTTATGAATATAACCTCTTTCTTGATGGATTACTTGGGCAAATATTCTCCTTTGAGAGGACAGTTTTAAACTTTCCGCGCCCACTCGAACGTTCTTGCCGAAACCACGCCCCTCGTCAAACGTCCAGATGTCGTTCCCGCATACATTTTCCCAGAACCGAATCGTTTTGCCTCTGCAAACGTTTAACACCTATATAATCAGTTGCCGAGGAGAGTACGACTTCAAATACTTCCCTGCTTGCAATCTGTGCGCATCTGTGTCACATTGTCCAATACATATATTGAACTCTTCGTGTAAACCATTGTTGATCAAGATCGTCTGTCTGATCTTGCTGTTAACCCGAGAGGTTAGTTGGTGATCATAAGTGCAAAGTTGTAGCCGAGTGCCCTACGTAGGTGTTCTCTGATTAAACCTCTCTAGCAACGTGTGGCCCTTTGAAACATAGGTTTCTCTTGTGTGATTGCAGATAACAGCCGTCGTATCACCAACTCCGAGACGATGTCAGGCTGCAGGCCTCGCCACCCGTCCGGCAAAGACAACAAGTCGAAGCCGAAGGAGGAGACAGAGGACGTTCTGTTGAGGAAGCACGAGAACGGCAAGTTGGTGTCGTGGAGGCCGAGGCGACCCATTCCGGACTCAATCGAGTCCGTCCCCTTCGGCCGCATCGCCCGGGTGGTCCACCTGGACGAGGCCTTCATCATTGAGCGGTACGGGAGAATGGAGCCCAGGCCCATCACAGATTTCTCCGCCTTCCACCCGAATGGCCTTCCCGATGACCACCCCTGTAAGAAACTCCGGGTCCTCTGGTTCTGCCCCCAGGAGCACCCCGACGCCAACAGCAAATACGGCAACATCGAGTTCTCGCTCGACATCCACTGGGCTCTCGACAGGTGGAAAAGAGTCTACCACATCGAGAACATCTGCTACCCAACCGTCACTCTCTGCCGGGTCCTCCTCACCAACACTGATTACGGTAAACTATTTAGAAAGTACTCCCCGACAGCCACCATCGAGGGGCCCCGTCTCTTCCCACTCAGCAACGACCATCCTTGTAACCCCTGGGCCTCCAACAAGGGTCGCCTTCACACAGTCCGTAAAGACTGCCCCAGGTACAAGGGAGAGGGCTTCAACAAACACGGACTCATCCTCGAGTTCCTGATCGAGGCCACGGCCGAAGACGCCAGGGAGATCGTCCGACGCAGCCGGAGGAGATCCCGGAATCACTTCCCATCCGGCATCGAGGGAGACGACTTGTGGTGTCACAAATATGCAAGACGACACCAGGAATGCACGTGGCAGTGCGATAGATTTGAGGTCGATTGGCTAGTCCAACAGTTCGATATGAATTTCTTTATATAGATTATTATGCCATCTTATTTCCGTTTTATAAAAAAAGATAATATTTATATACATGCGAATTGTTATCATGCCATCTTCCGTTTTATTAAAAAGATAATATTTATATATACGCGAATTGTTATAAACATATTTATGCACATCGTCGGTAGAATTTTGTACGTTTGATTAAAGAAAAAATAAAAAAAGTAATAATCACTTGTGTTTTTTATTTACCCTGTTGATGTTAACGGGATCGACTCGAAATGGAGCAACACAGCTGCATTCTTAATAACAACTGGGCATTTAGTGACACTTGTTCCATAAAGTGGTCCCCCACCCCGTTTTTGAAAGACGGGTGCCAAGTCAAGGCATGCACCCACCCTCTAATAAATGATACTTAAATAGACTAACACAAGCAGTTAGTGCCTTTATATGAACTCAGCTTACACACTAATACAAATCGAATTTAATTTGGCAGAAAATTCGAAAATGATGATTCAATGAGGACAGTATGATATTAAGTTTATATATTTTAAGTTGTTAGTTTTAAGGATATTTTTAATCAATAACTATTTGATGGAAATTAAGTAATTGCAGTGACTACTTGTCACTTCGATAATAATTTAGCGAATTGCATTCGTCAAAAAATTTAATTACGGTCATTAATTATATCTTATCACTCATCATTTGACCCCTTTGGCTATAAAAAGGGATCGAATTTGGATAATTTTCATATTACTGTATTGGCAGTCAAGTAGTAAACATCAGCAGAAAGTTACGGCAGAATTTATTAAGAATTCAAAAGGTGGCCTGAAGCTATGTTTGAATGGATACATGTATCTCAAACAGTACACAAGAGAATCACATAAGATGGTGCTTTGTTAAGAACAGAACAGTTTGTATTATTGGGCAGTAGTTTGTATACTGTATCAGTCAATCTGTTCAACATAAAGCACAGTCACTTGTTAAACATTACAAATCTACATTATATTTACCTTTGATTGAAGTATATGGTTAATTGAATTTTAATTCAAAATACTATTTTCTAAAAAAACCTGTGATTTAAATTTATTCAATAAAATACTTCAATATGAATTGAAAGTTGAGGCTTATTGTGAAACTAAAAACCAACAATATGCATACAGTTCTTGCAGTGGACACAATACCCCCAAGACTTTTGATAATAAAACAGTGATTAAACAATCTTTTTTTTTATTTCAAAAATAAATTAAATATGGGAAAATGTCCTACAAGATGTTGGAAAATGTCCAGTTGGAAAATGGATGTCTCGCAGATTTGCTAATCTTGAAGAGTTCTCGGACTTCAAACCTAGTGATGTCTATGTGTTTCTGCAAGATGATTTGATGAAATTCCTCAAATGGTCAGTTACACAATTTCAATAATCGATAGTTGCCAAGGGACTTCGGTAAGACTTGTTCTTGGAGACAATCCATTAGAAACTTGAGGCGAAGTTTCATCTTCTGTGACATGGTGAGGGAGGAACGAAACGTAGAAACAATAGGAGAAAGTCCAGGAGAATAGGCAGCGAAGTCTTCAAGGTGGCGTGCGGTATCCATTTTTTGCCAAAATAATCACAATAACGCGTGACTAAATAATATTCCAGAAACCACAGGGAAAATAAAGTCGCAATAGTAAACGTTTTCGTCTATTACGACATCCTCAGAGTATAAGAAAATCATAGAACACAATATTTATACAGAAATAAGAAAACTGGTGAAGGATGTAGTTACATAAAAGTTTCGTACAATATACACACACTAATAATAGTCATAATAAAACAGGAAATATAATGGAGCAAAACCATGTGGCCGAAACGTCCACAGGACATCAGGCACAATTAGGAGCCATGGTACTGCTTTACTATCCTATTATTTGTCATATGTCCATTTCTATTCTGCACATCATATTAATACTAAAGTTTCTGTTTTTTCATCCATGTTTTTAAAAGCTAATAGAATTTGCAGTCCAGAATTTTAGACCAAGAAATAAGAAAATATGACATTGCATCGGGCTTGTCTGATTAAATATCAAAATGTCAAAAACTTAAATTAAAGTCAATGAATGTATAGCTTGACGTTTAGTATACGCGACCAAACGCCATTGATTTGCTTATTCATAAGTGTAAAGTCATTATTTGAGATGGCATGAGAGACATTTGAAATTGAGAAAGTAAAGATTAAGACAGACGATACAGATTTGTCTTTGTTTTCTAAAAGAAAGGCGAGACGATCCTGTCGCTCGCGTGTTGCTTGACGTTTAGTAGACGCGACAAAACTCCAATGATTTGTATCGTCTGTCTTAAATTTCACCTTCTCAGTTTCAAATATCTCTTATACCATCTCAAATAATGACTTTACACTTGTGAATATAAACAAATCGGTGGCGTTTACTAAACGTCAAACTATGGCTTCGTCAAAGGGGAGGAGCATTGAGTTGCATTCAGTGCAACAAGCGAACGACAGGATTGTTTCGCCTTTCGTTTAGAAAACGACGACAACACTTGTATCGTCTGTCCTAATCTTTAATTTCTCAATTTCAAAATGTCCCTCATGCCATCTCAAATAGTGACTTTACACACTTAAGAATATAACCTCTTTCTTGACGGATTACTTGGGCAAATATTCCCCGTTGAGAGGACAGTTTTTAACTTTCCGCGCCCACTCGAACGTCCTTGCCGAAACCACGCCCCTCGTGAAACGTCCAGATGTCGTTCCCGCCCACACATTTCCCAGAGCAGAATTGTTTTGCCTCTCCAAATGTTTAACACCTATATAATCAGTAGCCGAGGAAAGTACGATTTTAGATGCTTCCCTGCTTGCAATCTGTGTGCATCTGTCACATTGTCCAATACATATTTTCAACTCGTGTAAACCATTGTTGATCAAGATCGTCTGTCTGATCTTGTTGTTAACCCGAGAGGTTAGTTGGTGATCATAAGTGTAAAGTTGTAGCCAAGTGCCCTACATAGGTGTTCTCTGATTAAACCTCTCTAGCAACGTGTGGCCCTTTGAAACATAGGTTTCTCTTGTGTGATAACAGATAACAGCCGTCGTATCACCAACTCCGAGACGATGTCAGGCTGCAGGCCTCGCCGCCCGTCCGGCAAAGACAACAAGTCGAAGCCAAAGAAGGAGAGAAAAAAGGAGGAAGAGACGGAGGACGTTCTGTTGAGGAAACACGAGAACGGCAAGTTGGTGTCGTGGAGGCCGAGGCGACCCATTCCGGACTCGATCAAGTCCGTCCCCTTCGGCCGCATCGCCCGGGTGGTCCACCTGGACGAGGCCTTCATCATCGATCGGTGCGGGAGAATGGAGCCCAGGCCCATCACAGACTTCTCCGCCTTCCACCCGAATGGCCTTCCCGATGACCACCCCTGTAAGAAACTCCGGGTCCTCTGGTTCTGCCCCCAGGAGCACCCCGACGCCAACAGCAAATATGGCAACGTCGAGTTCTCACTGGGTCCTCGACAGGTGGAAAAGAGTCTACCACATCGAGAACATCTCCTACCCAACCGTCACTCTCTGCCGGGTGCTCCTCACGAATACTGGTTATGGTAAAATATTCAACAAGTACGCCCCGACGGCCACCATCGAGGGGCCCCGTCTTCTCCCACTCAGCAACGACCATCCTTGCAACCCCTGGGCCTCCAACAAGGGTCGCCTTCACACAGTCCGTATAGACTGCCCCAGGTACAAGGGAGAGGGCTTCAATAAACACGGACTCATCCTCGAGTTCCTGATCGAGGCCACGGATGAGGACGCCAGGGAGATCGTCCGACGCAGCTGGAGGAGATCCTGGAATCACTTCCCATCCGGCATCGAGGGAGACGACTTGTGGTGTCACAAATATTCCAGGCGACGCCAAGAATGCACGTGGCAGTGCCATGGATCTGAGGTCGATTGGCTAGTCCAACAGTTCGACATGAATTTCTTTATATAGATTATTATGCCATCGTATTTCCGTTTTATCAAAAAGGATAATATTTATATACATGCCAATTGTTATAAATATATATATATGCATATTGTCGTCATAATGTTGTACTTTTGATTAAAAGTAATAATAAAACTATAATTACCCGAAGTTTTTATTTACCCCGTAGATGTTAACGGTTCGACTCGAACTGGGTATTTAGTGACACTTGTTCCATAAAGTGCTTTCCACCCTCCACTTTGAACAGGAAGGAGACAAGTTTTTAGGTCGAATCAACATCCGGGAAACGTGCTACTTGTCCGTACAGTCGTAACTGACGTTAGCGACTTGCTGGTAACTGATCTCGAAGGAGTCTCACAATATTGCCTCTAGTTTGATACAAATTCATTCCAGCTATACCCTATGGATCTCCGAAGGCACTTAATGTTCATGCCTCACAGCCGTATAGCAAGGCTGCGAGCAAAAGTGACTTGTAACTCCCACCATACTTTTCAGACACTTCATCTCAAACACATTAAAGCTCTCTGTCTCTATTAAATCCCGAGTCTCCGCCACATACAGTACCCTAGAAACAATCTCAACAGACATTCGCCTCCTTAACCCCATCCATTTATTTCATCCTCGGTCGTCCCCGCAAGTTCACTCACTCCACCTCTGCCTTCCATACCGCTTTTACTAATCCTTCATCTCTCTTTCTACGTGCCCAAATCATCCCAATAATATTTCATCAGTAATATCCTGATCTCCTCACCTCCTCGTTTTTCATTCTACCCACCCTAGTATCCCGTACCATACTTCTCAGACATTCCATCTTATATGCATTTAATATTTCCCTCTCTGCCTCTCTTAAATTCTGAGTCTCTGTTCCATACAAAAACCGTCGGCACAATCATTCATACAATCTCGTCTTTGTATCTATTCCCAGTTGCCTATTTCTCATAATGTTTTTTTTTTTATTTCTCAAGACATTTACTTGCATCTCTCAATCTACAATTTACCTCCACCTCCATTCCTCCCGTTCTTGCCACATGCGACCCCAAATACCTAAAGCTATCCACTTCCTCAAGCCTCTCTCCTTTTAGACTTTCAACTCGCTGCCATCCTCTACCCTTGTACATTTTATTACCTTACTTTTACCCACATCTACTTTAAACTCTATCCCGAAATCTGCTACAAGCGTAGTGTCGTCAGCAAACAACAACTGGCTCGCCTCCTACTTTTCCGCAGCACCCCGTCCATGTACACATTGAACAGAAAAGGCGACATGACAAAGCCCAGACACAGTTGCACCTTTACCTCAAACCACTCGCTCTCCAGTTTCCACTCAAACACAGGCTCTTGACTGCCCTCAATAGCTTTGCCCTAATTCCACGTTTCTTACTTTATCCAGCCTCTGCCTTATTTCTCTGTCATTTCATAATGGTAACGGTGATGTCAATGGCAACTGTGATGGTAACGGTAATGACAATTGTAACTAACGTCAAATTAAAAAATCATGGCATATGGCATTACGGTAATGACTGGCATATGGCAACGGTAATGACAGTGGCAATTGTAATGGCAATTACAACTGCAATGGTAATTGCAATTGTAATGACAATGACAGATGTGATTGTAAAGGCATAGGTAATAACAGCGAGAATGACAATAGTAACTGTAATTGTAATGACAATTGTAATTATAATGGCAATGACAAATGTAACGGAAACGGTAATTGCTATAGGAACGGTAATGGTTATGACAACGGTAATGGCAATGGTAACGGTCATGGCAACGGTAACGGCAATTGTAACGTCAGTGGCAAAGACAATAGTAACGACAGTGGTAACTCTAATTGTAATGCCATCTGAAATGGTAATGGCAACGGTAATGGTAACGGTTATAATAACTAATGGCAATATATTATGTTTGGTTAGGTTAAGTTTGTTTGGTTTCTTAGGTTAGATTAGGTTATGTTCGGTTAGGTTAGATTAAATTAGGTTAGGTTACGTTTGGTTAGGTTACGTTAGGTTAGGTTTGGTTAGATTAGGTTAGGTTTAGTTAGGTTAAGTTAGTTTAGGTTTCCTTAGGTAAGGTTAGGCTTGGTTAGTGTTAGGTTAGGTTATATTATGTAATGCTAGTTTAGATTAGGTTAGGCTTTGATGGTTAGGTTAGGTTTAGCTTAGGTTAAGTTGGGTTAGATTAGGTTTGGTTAGGTTAGATTACTTTAGGTGATGTTACGTTATGTTGTGTTAGGTTAGGTTTGGTTAGACTAGGTTTTGTTAGATTTCGTTAGGTTAGGTTTTGTTGGTTTGTTAGGTTAGATTAGGTTAGGTTAGGTTAGGTTTGTTAAGTTAGTTTAGGTTTGGTTAGGTTAGGTTGGATTTGTGAAGTTTGGTTAGGTTAGGTTATATTAGGTTAGTTTATGTTTGGTTTGATTAGGTTAGTTTAGGTCAAGTTAGGTTACGTTAGGTTTGGTTAGGTTAGGTTAGGTTTTTTTTTAGGTTAGGATAGGTTAGGTTTTGTTTTGTTTGGTTTGTTTAGGTTTGGTTAGGTTAGATTGGTTTGGTTAGGTAGGATGAGTTAGGCTAGGTTAGATTAAGTTGGGTTAGGTTGGGTTAGGTTGGTTAGGTTAGGTTTGATTACGTTAAGTTTGGTTACGTTGGGTTTGGTCAGGGTAGATTAAGATAGGTTAGGTTAGATTTATAGGTTAGGCTAGGTTTTGTTAGAATAGGTTTGGTTAGCTTAGGTTAAGTTTTGTTAGGTTAGGGTTAGGTTTTGTTAGAATAGGTTAGGTTTTGTTGGGTTAGATTAGATTAGGTTAGATTAGTTAAGGTTAGGCTAGGTTTGGTAAAGTTAGGTCAGGTTAGGTTAGGTTCGATTAGGTTAGGATTTGTTACGTTAGGTTAGGATATATTACACTAGGTTAAGTTAGGCTGGGTTTGATTAGGGTAGGTTAGGTTAGGATTAGGTTTGGTTAGGTTAGGTTACGTTTTGTTAGTTTGTTATGTTATGTTTGGTTTGGTTAGGTTAGCTTAAATTAGGTTAGGCTTGAATCGGACAGGTTATGTTAGGTTTGCTTTGGTTTGGTTAAGTTAGGTGAGGTGTGGATAGGTTAGGTTTGATTAAGTTAGGCTTGGTTAGGGTAGGTTAGGTTTGTTTGGTTTCTTAGGTTAGGTTAGGTTAGGTTTGGTTTAGTTAGGTTAGGTTTTGTTGGTTTGTTAGGTTTGGTTACGTTAGGTTAGGTGTGGTTTGGTTAGGTGAGGTTAAGTTAGGTTTGAATCGGTTAGGTTAAATTTTGTTAAGTTAGGTTTGTTTTGGTTTGGTTAAGTTAGGTGAGGTGTGGATAGGTTTGGTTTGGTTAGGTTGGAGTACGTTAGGCTAAGGTTATGTTAGGTTTTGTTAGGTTATGTTAGGTTAGATTAGATTATGTTATGTTATGTTTGGTTAGGTTAGGTTAAGATTAGGTTGGGTTAGGCTAGGGTTAGGTTAGATTGGGTTAAGTTAGGTTAGGGCTAGGTTAGGTTAGGTAGGTTAGTTTAGGTTAGGATAGTTTAGGTTAGTTTAGGGTAGATTTGGATAGGTTAGATTAGGTTAGGATTAGTTTGGGTTAGGTTAGGTTTGTTTAGGTTACGTTAGGTTTGGTTAAGTTAGGTTAGATTAGGTTACGTTAGGTTAGGTTTGGTTAGGTTTAGTTATGTTGGGTTACGTTAGGTTAGGTTTAGTTATGTTATGTTATGTTATGTTACTTTAGGTTAGGTTAGTTTAGGTTAGCTTTGGTGAGGTTATGTTATGTTATGTTATGTTCTGTTTGTATTAGGTTGGGTTAGGTTAGGGTTAGGCTAGGTTAGGGTTGGGTTAGGGTTAGTTTAGGTTTGGTTAGGTTAGGTTTTGTTAGATTAGGTTTTATTGGGTTAGGTTAGGTTAGGCAAGGTTTGATTAGGTTAAGTTAGTTTAGGTTAGGTTTGGTTAAGTTAGTTTAGGTTAGGTTTTGTTGGGTTGGGTTATTTTAGGTTAGGTTAAGTTAGATTAGGTTAAGTTAGGTTGTTTTTGTTTGGTTATGTTAGGTTATGTTAGGTTTGTTTAGGTTCGGTTAGGTTAGATTATGTCTGGTTAGGTTAGGTTAGATTATGTCTGGTTAGGTTAGGTTTGGTTTGGTTTGGTGAGGTTTGGTTAGGTTAGGTTAGTTTAGATTTGGTTAGGTTAGGTTGGGTTTTGGTTGGTTAGGTTAGGTTAGGTTTGGTTAGTTTAGTGTTTGGTTATGTTAGGTTAAGTTATATCAGGTTTGGTGTAAGGGTTGTCTTTGGTGAACACGTTCAAGTTCGTGGATGCTTTTTCTAATTTTCTTACCTGCGTCACAAGAGATGTGGATGTTCGTATGTCTCAGTTCTTTACTGAGTGCACAGGCCAAGTCTGAGGTGGTGACTACTATGTACATTGTATTGTTCTTGTTTTGTTTTTTGTCACTATTCCTCTCCCTAATGGCTCTGGCTTTCTTCAATGTTGTGGAGAGAGGACCAGCGGGAAAGCTAAGTTTTACGAAGGTCTTGGTAATGTGTTGTAATTCTGCATTGAGGAATTCAGGGCTGCATATACTGAGTGCTCGAGACACGAACATCCACATCTCATGTGACGCAGGTAAGAAAATTAGTGATCTTATCAAACCAAGGATAGAAAATAACAAATCCGAAAGTTTAAATTATGAAATTCCATGTTCGGGGTGTGACATTGCATATATAGGAGAAACTTACCGGGGATTAAGCACAAGATTACAAGAGCACTAAGCCGATGTCAAATACCACCGCAACACCAGTGCACTCGTGAACCACATAGACGAAGAAGGACATCTACCTAAATGGGATCAAGCGAGTATTCTGCATAATAATCTCAGCAAAAGGCAAAGGAAAATCGTAGAAGCTCTGTACATAGCCACCAACAAATGTAGGAACAATAGAGTGGATGATATAAAATTATCGGAGACAATAGCACGGCATGCAGCAAAAGAGTGGAAGAAAACGGGACGAATGATCACCAGAGGCATCCCACGGAGTGTCAGTACGATCAACGCACGAGAGTTAGTCTCCTTGAACTCAGATCTATCCTAGTTCATTACTCACACATTTTCTGCATTCATTGCCAGTATTTTCTGCTGTGTAATATTCTTTCTGAAGAAGCACCATAGTGCGAAACTAGTTAAAGAATAAACTCTCGTTCTATTTGTGTGTTTTACCCTCTGCCTCTCTCACAACCTGTCAATATGTCGTCACAAATGTCAACTATTTTTTGATGTACGAAAGCAGTAAAGTAATCTCTTGAGCCTCCGAGTTACTCAATTGAAATAGCAGTGTGGATTAATAAAGCTCAGTTGCTGAAAAAGACTAATTTGCTTGATTGTTATTATGACGATTTCATATTGTGCCCAAATGTCGTACCTGCCACCTTGTGCCCAAATGTCCAGTGCCCAAATGTCCTGTGCCCAAATCTTGTGCCCAAATGTCGTGAATCCATCTAAAATGTTGACAAATACCGGTAATTCTATTCGTCTTACATAATTGTAAATTTATTAAAGTGAATGATTATATTACATTGTATTGAAAATAATGTATATTGTATGTGTCTATACATAATAAAGAATCATCTATACATAATTTTAAATCTTATTGAAAATAATGTATATCATGTGTCTATAAATAATAAAGAATTATCTATACATAAATTTCAATCTTTCCTTTTTTCTTAATACTGATGTTTTAAGCTGATTATCCTATTATAACTTGAAGATGAGGACTAATTGTCCAGAAGACTAAATGTCCAGAAGACTAAATGTCCGAAGACTAAATGGGTGGATCCCAGACACCATTATCAATTTGATTAAACTGTGTGTGGTTGAATCTAAATTTGTTTTTAATTATGATTTTTTTTTTTAAATTGGTATGGCTATGGGGAACCCTTTATCCCCAGTTTTAAGCAATTTGTAATGGAGTTCTTTGAAAGGGCATTGTTACCTTATATCCTCCCCCGTAAAGTCATCTGGTATCGATATGTCGATGACATTTTATGTATTTGGCCCACGGATATTAATTTGGACAATTTTCTTATTAGATCAAATGATTTAGTCCCTTCTATTAAATTTAAAACTGAGATAGAAGAAGATAACAAATTGCTCTTTCTAGATGTTTCCATTATTAGAGAAGATGGATGTTTTAGGTTTGAAATTTTTAAGAAACCCACCAATGTTTTGTCATATGTCCATTTCTATTTTGCACATCATATTAATACTAAAGTTTCTGTTTTTTCATCCATGTTTTTAAGAGCTTATAGAATTTGCAGTCCGGAATTCTTAGACCAAGAAATAAGAAAAATATATGACATTGCATCGGGCTTGAAATACCCTAAATATATTATAGATAAAGCACAATATAGGGCCAGGAAGTCTTATTTCAATACATTCCAAAAAGATAATTTTTGCAAGAAAAATCTTTTAGTTCTTCACTTTAATGAAAATCTGGTAAGACCTCCTCCTTAAGTAGTTCAATAGTAATGTTATTTTCAAAAACTCCTCATTAAAAATTCCCCTAGTGATAATGTAGGATGTGTCTATAGGATTCCTTGTGAACACTGTTGCTCCTGTACAATGGCCAAACTGGTAAAGAAATAAATGTAAGGTTGAATCAACACAGATATAGTGTAAGGACGGGCCAAATGTCTAGTGGGTTTTTTGTCCATGTAAGGGACACTAACCATAATATTGACTGGGACAATGTTCTCAAAATTGTTGTTTGTAATTCTGTTTTAGAAAGGAACATCATTGAATCCAGTTTTATAAAGAGCAATTTTGATAACAATATCAACTTGAGTTTGGGTTTATTTAAACTAGACAATTTCATAATCAATAGGATAGTAAAGCAGCACCATGGCTTCTAATTGTGCCAGATGTCCTCTGGACGTTTCGGCCATATGGTTATGCTCCATTGTATTTCCTGTTTTATTTTTTTTATTATGACTATTATTATTTCCATTTGTATATGAATGTGTGTGTATGTATATTGTACGAAACTTTTATGTGACTATAATCTTCCCCAGTTTTCTTATTTCTGTATGAATATTGTGCTCTATGTCTCTTTCTTGTACTCTGAGGATGTCGTAATAGACGAAAACGTTTCGTATTCCGACTTTATTTTCCCTGTGGTTATGTTATGTTATATATATATTACTAGCCTACCACAATGTTAATAGAATGATAAATCGAATGATAATAATAAAAATCATAACGAATTATTTTATACATATATATAAGCCTTTTCCCTCTTAGAAGGGAGGTAGCCAAGTCAGAGGCACGTGCCTATGCTCACCCATTTCACTCCCCGCCACCACCTTGTCCACCCTTCCCATCTCGGCTCCTCATGGATGACTGGTCATCCCTTCATCCGCCAGCTGCCCTGGGTCGGCCGCTTCACTTAAACGGCGACTCCCCCCCCCTCCCCTTTTCTCCGTCTCCTCATGCAGAAAAAGAGAAAACAGGGATAAGTGTTTTCAGGCTGCGTTAAGATATTCACACATAAACATCCCTGCTCCCTTCCTTGATCACTCCCCAAATGTCTATTTATCATGACACCTTTCAATCCACAATGACATTTACTTGCTTACTTCACTCTACAGATTACCTCCATCCCCGCTCCTCCATCTCCAGCCATATGAGACTCTGAACGCCTAAAACTACTTCATCCAGCCTCTCTCCTTTAAGACTTACTTCCAACCCACTACCACCCTCTCCCTAACCAAACCCAACCTAACCTAAGCAAGCCTAAACTAACTTAACCTACCTAACCTAACCAAACCTTATCTAACCAAACTTAACATAACCAAACCTAACCTTTCCTAACCTAAACTAACCTAGCCAAACCTTACATAACCTAACGAAACCTAAACTAACCTAGCCAAACCTTACATAACCTAACGAAACCTAACCTAAAGAAACCTAACCAAACCATATCAAACCTAACCTAGCTAAACCTAACCTAGCCAAGCCTAACATAACCTAGCCAAACCTAACATAACCTAGCCAAACCTTACATAACCTAACCAACGTAACCTAACCAAACCAACCGAACCTACCCTAACCTAATCCAACATAACTTAGCCTAACCTAAGTTAACCTAAACAAACCAAACTTAAACTAACCTAACAATCCAACCAATCCTAACCTAACAATCCAACAAATCCTAACCTAACAAAACCTAACCTAACCCAACCAAAGCTAACCTAACCTAACCTAACCTAATTTAATCTAACCTAACCGAACATAACAGAATCTAACCTAAGAAACCAAACAAATCTAACCTAACCAAACCTAATCTATTGCCATTACAGTTATTGTAACCGTTGCCATTACCGTTACAGTTGTCATTACCATTTCAGGTGGCATTATCATTAGTTACCACTGTCGTTACCATTTTCTTTGTCATTGCCGTCAACGTTGCCATCACCGTTACCATCGTCATTACCGTTGTCATAAACATTACCGCTGCCATTGACTGTTACCATTACTGTCATTGACATTACCGTTCCCATTACAATTACCGTTGCCGTTATAGTTGTCATTGCCATTAAAATTGTCATTGCCATTACAGTTGCCATTGTCATTGCCTATGCCTATGCCATTACATTTGCCATTGTCATTACACTTGCAGTTGCCATTACAATTGTCATAATCATTACCGTTGTCATATATTCTTTTTCATTTGAAGTTACGGTTACAATTGTCACTACCGTTGCCATCACAGTTGTCATTGCCATCACCGTTACCATTATGGCAGGGGTTACTAAACTGGATAAAGTAAGAAACGTGGAATTAGGGCAAAGCTATTAAGGGCAGTCAGGAGCATTTGTTTGAGTGGAAACTGAGAGAGCGTCTGGGCTTTGTCATGTCGCCATGGCTGTTCAGTGTGTACATGGACGGGGTGCTGCGGGACGTAAAGGCAAAGGCAATGGGCAGTGGACTGGAGATAGTTAAAGATAATTGAGAAAAGTAGGAGGTGAACCAGTTGTTGTTTGCTGACGACACTACGCTTGTAGCAGAGTCGGGGATGCAAAAACGAGATTGTATGAATGATTGTGCCGACAGTATTTGTATGGAGCAGAGACTTAGAATTTAAGACAGGCAGAGAGGAAAATATTAAATGCATATAAGATGAAATGTCTGAGAAGCATGGTAGGGATTACTAGGTTGAATAGAGTGAGAAACGAGGAGGTGAGGAGATCTGGAGTGGAAAAGAAAATAGCAGATATTGCTGTTGAAATACTATTGGGATGGTTTGGACACGTAGATAGATGAAAGAGGTGCGGGGAGTGAACTTGCGGGGGCGACCGAGGATGAAATAAACGGATGGGGGTGAAGGAGGCGTTGAGAAAGAGGGAAAGTCTGTTGAGATTGTGCCTAGGGCGCTGTATATGGCGGAGACTTGGAATTTAATAGAGACAGAGAGCTTTAATGTGTTTGGGATGAAGTGTCTGAAAAGTATGGTGGGAGTTAAAAGTCACTTTTTCTTGCTGCCTTGCTGTGAGGCCTGGACATTAATTGTTGACTTGAAGAGGCATCTCGATGCCTTTGGTACGGAGTGCTTTCGGAGATCCATAGGGTATGGCTGGCATGAATTTGTATCAAACTAGAGACAATATTGTGAGACTCCTTCGAGATCAGTTACCAGCAAGTCGTTCACGTCGGTTCCGACTGTATAGGCATGTGGCACATTTCCCGGATGTTGATTCCACTTAAAAACTTCCACTTCAAAGTGGAGGGTGGGTGCATTCTTGATTTACCACCAGGCTTTCAAGGGGGGGGGGGTACTTTATGGAACAGGTGTCACTAAATGCCCAGTTGTTATTAAGAATGCTGCTGTGTCACTAAATGCCCAGTTGTTATTAAGAATGCTGCTGTGTCACCACTTCGAGTCGAACCCGTTAACATCAACAGGGTAAATAAAAACCTCAGGTAATTATTGTTTATTATTTTCAATCAAAAGTACAAAATTATGACAATATGCAGATATATTTATAACAATTGGCATGTATATAAATATTATCCTTTTTGATAAAACGGAAATAAGATGGCATAATAATCTATATAAAGAAATTCATATCGAACTGTTGGACTAGCCAATCGACCTCAAATCTATCGCACTGCCACGTGCATTCCTGGTGTCGTCTTGCATATTTATGACACCACAAGTCGTCTCCATCGATGCCGGATGGGAAGTGATTTCGGGATCTCCTCCGGCTGCGTCGGACGATCTCCCTGGTGTCCTCGTCCGTGGCCTCGATCAGGAACTCGAGGATGAGTCCGTGTTTGTTGAAGCCCTCTCCCTTGTACCTGGGACAGTCTTCTCGGACTGTATGAAAGCGACCCTTGTTGGAGGCCCATGGATTGCAAGGATGGTCGTTGCTAAGTGGGAAGAGACGGGGCCCCTCGACGGTGGCCGTCGGGGCGTACTTGCTGAATAGTTTACCGTAATCAGTGTTGGTGAGGAGGACCCGGCAGAGAGTGACGGTTGGGTAGGAGATGTTCTCGATGTGGTAGACTTTTTTCCACCTGTCGAGGACCCAGTGGATGTCGAGTGAGAACTCGACGTTGCCATATTTGCTGTTGGCGTCGGGGTGCTCCTGGGGGCAGAACCAGAGGACCCGGAGTTTCTTACAGGGGTGGTCATCGGGAAGGCCATTCGGGTGGAAGGCGGAGAAGTCTGTGATGGGCCTGGGTTCCATTCTCCCGCACCGGTCGATGATGAAGGCCTCGTCCAGGTGGACCACCCGGGCGATGCGGCCGAAGGGGACGGACTTGATCGAATCCGAAATGGGTCGCCTCGGCCTCCACGACACCAACTTGCCGTTCTTGTGCTTCCTCAAAAGAACGTCCTCCGTCTCCTCCTCCACTGTTCTCTCCTCCTTCGGCTTCGACTTGTTGTCCTTGCCGGACGGGCGGCGGGGCCTGCAGCCTGACATCGTCTCGGAGATGGTGATACGACGGCTGTTATCTGCAATCACACAAGATAAACATATGTTTCAAAGGGCCACACGTTGCTAGAGAGGTTTAATCAGAGAACACCTACGTAGGGCACTCGGCTACAACTTTGCACTTATGATCATCAACTAACCTCTCGGGTTAACAACAAGATCAGACAGACGATCTTGATCAACAATGGTTTACACGAAGAGTTGAAAATATGTATTTAACAATGTGACACACATGCGCACAGATTGCAAGCAGGGAAGTATTTGAAGTCGTACTCTCCTCGGCTGCTGATTATATAGGTGTTAAACGTTTGCAGAGGCAAAACGATTCGGCTCTGGGAAAGTGTATGCGGGAACGACATCTGGACGTTTGACGAGGGGCGTGGTTTCGGCAAGGACGTTCGAGTGGGCGCGGAAAGTTTAAAACTGTCCTCTCAAAGGGGAATATATGCCCGAATAATCCATCAAGAAAGAGGTTATATTCATAAGTGTGTAACGTCATTGTCTGAGATGGCATGAGGGACATTTTGAAATTGAGAAATTAAAGATTAGGACAGACGATACAAGTGTTGTCGTCGTTTTCTAAACGAAAGGCGAAACAATCCTGTCGTTCGCTTGTTGCACTGAATGCTCCTCCCCTTTGATGACGTCATAGCTTGACGTTTAGTAAACGCCATCGATTTGTTTATATTCACAAGCGTGAAGTCATTATTTGAGATGGTATAAGAGATATTTGAAACTGAGAAGGTAAAGATTAAGACAGACGATACAAATCATTCGAGTTTGGTCGCGTCTAATAAACGTCAAGCTATGACGTCATCAAAGGGGAGGAGCATCGAGTTGCATGCACTCACAGCAACACGCGAACGACAGGATCCTCTCGCCTTTCTTTTAGAAAACAAAGACAAATCTTGTATCGTCTGTCTTAATCTTTACTCTCTTATATTCAAATGTCTCTCATGCCATCTCAAATAATGACTTTACACTTATGAATAAGCAAATCAATGGCATTTGGTCGTGTCCACTAAACGTCAAGCTATGACATCATCAACCTTTTACATTCTTTGAATTTAATTTAAGTTTTTGACAAATATATATCTAATCAGACTGCATATGTATATACAGTTTAATATAGATGGTACAATTTTTGTCGTCTTTTAAACGAAAGGCGAGACGATCATGTCTTTCACTTGTTGCACTGAGGGGAAGCAAAATGATGCTCCTCCCCTTTGATGACGTCATGGCTTGACGTTTAGTAGACACAACCAAACGCCACCGATTTGTTGACGTCATGGTAATTTTTGGTAAGCGTGCCCGACTTCTCTTTTAGTAAGTTTAGGAGTAATTTGTTTCTTTGTAGGTGCAAGTGAAGGATTTCTTCGATAACTGAACTAGTGAACAGAGATGGTGTACTTTTCCCACTAAAAGCGGCGAATGTGATGTATGGTTGTGTGGTAGCTGTTTCTGAATACACTCACATGCACATACACTCACACACGTACATACTCATAGGATGCCTTGAACCGACCGGATGAGACGCGACGGGTGCGAAGGGTACCAACCACGTCGGCTGGGAAGTCTCCTTCAAATGCCAGCCCCAGAGGATACGGATGGGTTCTTAACTGTACTCACTTGAAATATTGATTTATAGCTCACTACAACAATTCAAGCCAAAGGACTAATATCTTCTTCTTTTTTCACCTAGGTAACTGCGTATGATGCCTTGGATCGGACCGGATGAGACGCGACGGGTACAGGAAACTAACCGCGTCGGCTGGACCGGATAGGACGCGACGGGCACATGGGACACTAATCACGTCGGCTAGACCGTGGGGACCGACCAGGACCGTGCAGCGCTACAAATACTGACATAATTCTAATTAATTAAACACATGTACACGTAACTTTCATTGTAAAAGGCATAGTAGTATGCCTTCTAGGAGTAAATGGGTAGAGGCCCAGGCAAGATGTACTTCTTGTGATCAATAAATGTAATGTAAATGTAAATCCTATGCTCACCGATTTCACTTCCCGCCACCACCGTGTCCATCCTTCCCATCTCGGCTATATTAAGGCCGCTTCAATTAAACAGCGACTCCCCTCCCCCACCTTTTCTCCGTATCCTCATGCAGAAATAGAGAAAACAGGGAAAAGTCTCTTCAGGCTGCGTTAAGATATCCACACATAAACACCCTGTATCCCCCCAGCCATCCCTTGTATCTATACAGAGTCATTCTCCACTCATCCCCATCTCCTGCCTGCTCCCTTCCTTGATCACTCCTTTATATAATCTCTTTGCATCCGTCCCCAAATGTCTATTTATCATGACACCTTTCAGTCCACAACGACATTTACTTGCTTACTTCACTCTACAGATTACCTCCATCCCCGCTCCTCCATCTCCAGCCATATGAAACTCCGAACGCCTAAAACTACTTCATCCAGCCTCTCTCCTTTAAGACTTACTTCCAACCCACTACCACCCTCTCCCTAACCAAACCCAACCTAACCTAAGCAAGCCTAAACTAACTTGACCTACCAAACCTAACCCAACCTAACCTAACCAAACCTTATCTAACCAAACCTAACCTAAAGAAACCTAACCAAACCTACCCTAACCTAACATAACCAAACCTAGCCTAACCAAACCTAGCCAAACCTAACCTAGCCAAACTTTACATAACCTAACCAAACCTAACCTAACCTAAAGAAACCTAACCAAACCTAACCTAATATAACCTAAAGAAACCTAGCCAAACTTAACCTAACCTAACCAAACCTAACCTAGCCAAGCCTAACCTAGCCAAGCCTAACCTAGCCAAGCCTAACCTAACCAAACCTAACCAAACCTAACCTAGCCAAGCCTAACCTAGCCAAGCCTAACCTAGCCAAGCCTAACCTGACCAAACCTAACCTGACCAAACCTAATCTAACCTTACATAGCCAAACCTAACCTAGAATCCTAACCTAACCTAGCCAAACCTTACATAACATTACCAAACGTAACTTAACCAAACCAACCTAACCTAACTTAACCTAACCTAAGTTAACCTAAACAAACCAAACCAAACCTAAACTAACCTAACGTGAAATTAGGGCAAAGCTATTAAGGACAGTCAAGAGCATTTGTTTGAGTGAAAAATGGAGAGAGCGAGTGGTTTGAGGTAAAGGTGCAACTGCGTCTGGGCTTTGACATGTCGCCATGGCTGTTCAATGTGTACATGGAAGGGGTGCTGCGGGACGTAAAGGCCAAGGCAATGGGCAGTGGACTGGAGATAGTTAAAGCTAATGGAGAAAAGTAGGAGGCGAGCCGGTCGTTGTTTGCTGACGATACTACGCTTGTTGCAGGGTCAGGAGGATCAAGAATGTTAGTGACGGAGTTCGGGAAGGTATGCGATAGGATAAAGTTCAAGGTAGATGTGGGTAAAAGTAAGGTAATAAGATGTACAAGGGTAGAGGGTGGCAGCGCGTTGAAAGTCTAAAAGGAGAGAGGCTTGAGAAAGTGGATAGCTTTAGGTACTTGGGGTTGCATGTGGCAAGAAATGGAGGTGGAGGTAAATTGTATATTGAGAGATGCAAGTAAATGTCTTGAGGAATTAAAAAGCATTATGAGAAATAGGCAACTGGGAATGGATGCAAAGACGAGATTGTAAGAATGATTGTGCCGACGGTCTTTGTATGAAGCAGACCCAGAATCTAAGAGAGGCAGAGAGGGAAATATTAAATGTATATAAGATGGAATGTCTGAGAAGTATGGTAGGGGGTACTAAGTTGGATAGAGTGAGAAACGAGGAGGTGAGGAGATCAGGAGTGGAAAAGAAGACAGCAGATAGTGCTAATGAAATATTATTGGGATGGTTTGGACACGTAGAAAGAGAGATGAAAGATTAATAAAAGAGGTGTGGAAGGTAGAGGTGGGGGGATTGGGAACAAGAGACTTTATTCCTGACCGGTTTCGCGTTTGAGGCTTCAGAAGAAGAAGCATCAAAGGCGAAACCGGTCAGGAATAAAGTCTCTTGTTCCCAATCGTATCTTTCCCTTCTTACCATTCATATATATATATATATATATATATATATATATATACTGTATATATATATATATATATATATATATATATATATAATTCGTTATTTCATTATTATTATTATTATTATTATTATTATTATTATTATTATTATTATTATTATTATTATTATTCTATTTACCATTCTGTTATAATTGTGGTAGGCTAGTACAGTATAACATATATATGTAATACACACACACACACACACACACACACACATATATATATATATATATATATATATATATATATATATATATATATATAATGCGTTGTGATTTTATTATTATTATTCTATTTATCATTGTATAATTATTATTGTGGTAGGCTAGTATCACATATATATGTAATATATATATATATATATATATATATATATATATATATATATATATATATATATATACATATATATATAAATATATATATATATATATATATATATATATATATATCCCTATGTCTAAAATGTGAGGAATACTTCTGGTACACACGAACTCGACCAGCTTTATTGGGCGCTTATGAAAAGTGAGCAGATAGCTCTGGTTTAGGGAATAGGGGCTTGCATTATCGTAGGCGATTTATTGGCCATGATAGTACACGGGTAGTTCATAAAGCGTAAATTATTTGGTTCTTTATCAACTCTGTTATATATTTCTTGTCCATTTTCTGTTGGTTAACCGGCGTGGAGGTTCAAGCCCTGCAGATCAATAGATACGTAGATGGATCAACAAAAATAGAGGAGGCTCAAAATGAACGTACCAATTAACCCAGCTTGCGAGAGGCAAACGCGCTCGAAAATACTGCGCATTCGGAACTTGTACCTTCTAGTTCACTCGTTCGTTCACTCAGCCGGCGGTGAAATTCTTCACTTGCACCGACAGAGAAAGAAGTTACTCTTAATCTTAACAAACGGATGTCGGGCACGCTTATCAGACCCTTAGCATGACGTCAGAAAATGGGTGAGTTTGGTCGCGTTTATCAAACGTCAAGCTATGACGTCACCAGAGGCGGAGTATCGAGTTGCATGCACTCGATGCTACAAGTGAGAAAGCACGAACCCCCGTTCGTTTAGAAAACGACAAAAGTTGTATCATCTGTCTGTTTTGTTCTTTACTTTCTTCATTCCTAGAGTCCCGAATGTCATCTTGAATAATGACTTTACAAACTTATGAATATAACCTCTTTCTTGACGGATTTTACTTCAGCATATATTCATCGCTGAGAGGAAAGTTTTAAACTTCCCGCGCCCATTCGAACGTCCTTGCCGAGACCACGCCCCTCGCGGAACTCTCCGACACGTCCAGACATGGTTTTTTGCCTCTACAAACGTTTAACACCTATATAAGCAGGAGCCGAGGAGAGTACGATTTTAGATGCTTCCCTGCTTGCAATCTGTGTGCATCTGTGTCATATTGTCCAATACATATTTTCAACTCTTCGTGTAAACCATTGTTGATCAAGATCGTCTTGCTGTTAACCCGAGAGGTTAGTCAGTGATCATAAGTGCAAAGTTGTAGCCGAGTGCCCTACGTAGGTGTTCTCTGATTAAACCTCTCTAGCAACGTGTGGCCCTTTGAAACAGAGGTTTCTTTTGTGTGGTTGCAGATAACAGCCGTCGTATCACCAACTCCGAGACGATGTCAGGCTGCAGGCCTCGCCGCCCGTCCGGCAAAGACAACCAGTCGAAGCCAAAGGAGGAGAGAACAGTGGAGGAGGAGGAAACGGAGGACGTTCTGTTGAGGAAACACGAGGACGGTAAGTTGATTTCCTATAGCTCCGTCTGTTCCGCCCTAATCCTGTCAGTTAACACCATCCCATGTGTTTTTCCAAGAGTCAAGAAACTCCAACATTCACATTCACTTCTCTTTCCTTTGTAAACCACAACTATACAAACACTCCTCGAGTCCTCTGGTACAACCCATTTCCTTAATATATATATATATATATATGTATATATATATATATATATATATATATATATATATATATATATATATATATATTTACACATAGGTTGTTTGAGGGAGTAGCAAAGAAGTGGAAAATGTGGTAAGGAAACTCAGGTTGAACCAGGAACACTAATGTAATCTGACGTTTCGACTTTGTCTTCTTCAAAGTGGACTGTGGACTACCTAGGACAGACCATCCGCTCGCGCGGGATCGGTAGTTGTAGGAGGGGTAGAGAAGATGTCTGCATGAAAATGAAAATCTATTTGTGTTTAAAAGAGGGCTATTGCCACTGAGCGATTTCGGGGATATTTATTTCGTGGGGTCGTGGGTTAGGAGGGGAGGCAGTAGACTTGGAGTTGGAGGTTGAAATCAATGCATGTAACCGGGAGGTTACTTTAGGGATATTTATTCATCTTAACCTCAACCAACAAAGATAGAAAGGGAGTATGAGGCTTAGTCGTAGGGACAGACAGAAAATTTTGAAATAATTTTGGTGATAGGTAAATGGAAATGAGGTGTAGTTGGAAAGTTACAAATAATAACAACTTTAATAGAAAAAAAGATTATGTAGATGTTTGTGCATGTAGTCGTGTTTTTGTTTGCGATGTGCAAGGAGGTTTGTTTCCTCTAAGCGGGTGTACATACAGCTTCATAATACTAATAATGATAATAATAATAATGATAATACTAATAATAATAATTATTATTATTATTACTATTATTGTCACTATCATCATTATCATCATTATTATTATAACCAGCGTGGACTAAAACCGGCCAGCCATAGCACGTCTACTGAGAAGCTGCTACCTTTCCTCACGCTTGAAACTGGATACAGACAAACTCATGCCCGTGTTACTTAGACAGATTCCAGCACATCGCGACACGTCTGGTCACGATCAAACCTGACCAGACGTGTTGCTGCTCGCGTGTTGTTGTGAGTGCATGTAACAGGATGCTCCTCCCTCTCCCAAGGAGAGTACGATTTTATATGCTTCCCTGCTTGCAATCTGTGCGCATCTGTGTCAAATTGTTCAATACATATTTTCAACTCTTCGTGTAAACCATTGTTGATCAAGATCGTCTTGCTGTTAACCCGAGAGGTTAGTCAGTGATCATAAGTGCAAAGTTGTAGCCGAGTGCCCTACGTATGTTTTCTCCGATTAAACCTCTCTAGCAACGTGTGGCCCTTTGAAACAGAGGTTTCTCTTGTGTGGTTGCAGATAACAGCCGTCCTATCACCAATTCCGAGACGATGTCAGGCTGCAGGACCCGCCGCCCATCCGGCAAAGACAACCAGTCGAAGCCAAAGGAGGAGAGAACAGTGGAGGAGGAGGAAACGGAGGACGTTCTGTTGAGGAAACACGAGGACGGTAAGTTGATTTCCTATTGGTCCGTCTGTTCCGCCCTAATCCTCTCAGTTAACACCATCCCATGTGTTTTTCCAACAGTCAAGAAACTCCAACATTCACATTCACTTCTCTTTCCTTTGTAAACCACAACTATACAAACACTCCTCGAGTCCTCTGGTACAACCCATTTCCTTAATATATATATATACATAGGTTGTTTGAGGGAGTAGCAAAGAAGTGGAAAATGTGGTAAGGAAACTCAGGTTGAACCAGGAACACTAATGTAATCTGACGTTTCGACTTTGTCTTCTTCAAAGTGGGCTGTGGACTACCTAGGACAGACCACCCGCTCGCGCGGGATCGGTATTTGTAGGAGGGCTAGAGAAGATGTCTGTATGAAAATGAAAATCTATTTGTGTATAAAAGAGGGCTATTGCCACTGAGCGATTTCGGGGATATTTATTTCGTGGGGTCGTGGGTTAGGAGGGGAGGCAGTGGACTTGGAGTTGGAGGTTGAAATCAATGCATGTAACCGGGAGGTTACTTTAGGGATATTTATTCATCTTAACCTCAACCAACAAAGATAGAAAGGGAGTATGAGGCTTAGTCGTAGGGACAGACAGAAAAATTTGAAATAATTTTGGTGATAGGTAAATGGAAATGAGGTGTAGTTGGAAAGTTACAAATAATAACAACTTTAATAGAAAAAAAGATTATGTAGATGTTTGTGCATGTAGTCGTGTTTTTGTTTGCGATGTGCAAGGAGGTTTGTTTCCTCTAAGCGGGTGTACATACAGCTTCATAATACTAATAATGATAATAATAATAATGATAATAATAATAATGATAATAATAATAATAATAATAAGAAGAAGAAGAAGAATTATTATTATTATTACTATTATTGTCACTATCATAATTATCATCATCATTATTATAACCAGCGTGGACTAAAACCGGCCAGCCATAGCACGTCTACGGAGAAGCTGCTACCTTTACTCACGCTTGAAACTGGATACAGACAAACTCATGCCCGTGTTACTTAGACAGATTCCAGCACATCGCGACACGTCTGGTCACGATCAAACCTGACCAGACGTGTTGCTGTGAGTGCATGCAACTCGATGCTCCTCCTCTGCAAACGTTTAACACCTATATAAGCAGGAGCCGAGGAGAGTACGATTTTAGATGCTTCCCTGCTAGCAATCTGCGCATCTGCGTCAAATTGTCCAAAACATATATTGAACTTTTCGTGTACACCATTGTTGATCAAAATCGTCTTGCTGCTAACCCGAGAGGTGATCATAAGTGCAAAGTTGTAGCCGTGTGCCCTGCGTAGGCGTTCTCTGATTAAACCTCTCTAGCAACGTGTGGCCCTTTGAAACAGAGGTTTTTCCTTGTGTGGTTGCAGATAACAGCCGTCCTATCACCATCTCCGAGACGATGTCAGGCTGCAGGCCTCGCCGCCCATCCGGCAAAGACAACCAGTCGAAGCCAAAGGAGGAGAGAACAGTGGAGGAGGAGGAAACGGAGGACGTTCTGTTGAGGAAACACGAGGACGGTAAGTTGATTTCCTATTGCTCCGTCTGTTCCGCCCTAATCCTGTCAGTTAACACCATCCCATGTGTTTTTCCAACAGTCAAGAAACTCCAACATTCACATTCACTTCTCTTTCCTTTGTAAACCACAACTATACAAACACTCCTCGAGTCCTCTGGTACAACCCATTTCCTTAGTATATATATATATATATATATATATATATATATATATATATATATATATATATATATATATATATATATATATATATATATACATAAGTTGTTTGAGGGAGTAGCAAAGAAGTGGAAAATGTGGTAAGGAAACTCAGGTTGAACCAGGAACACTAATGTAATCTGACGTTTCGACTTTGTCTTCTTCAAAGTGGACTGTGGACTACCTAGGACAGACCACCCGCTCGCGCGGGATCGGTAGTTGTAGGAGGGGTAGAGAAGATGTCTGTATGAAAATGAAAATCTATTTGTGTATAAAAGAGGGCTATTGCCACTGAGCGATTTCGGGGATATTTATTTCGTGGGGTCGTGGGTTAGGAGGGGAGGCAGTAGACTTGGAGTTGGAGGTTGAAATCAATGCATGTAACCGGGAGGTTACTTTAGGGATATCTATTCATCTTAACCTCAACCAACACAGATAGAAAGGGAGTATAAGGCTTAGTTGTAGGGACAGACAAAAATTTTCGAAATATTTTTGGTGGTAGGTAAATTGAAATGAGATGATGTAGTTGGAAAGTTAGAAATAAAAACAACTTCAATAGAAAAAATGTTTATGTAGATGTTTGTGCATGTAGTCGTGTTTTTGTCTTATACCATCTCAAATAATGACTTTACACTTGTGAATATAAACAAATCGGTGGCGTTTCCTAAATATCTAGCTATGGCGTCATCAAAGGGGAGGAGCATTGAGTTGCATTCAGTGCAACAAGCGAACGACAGGATTGTTTCGCCTTTCGTTCAGAAAACGACGACAAAACCTGTATCGTCTGTCCAAATCTTTAATATCTCAATTTCAAAATGTCCCTCATGCCATCTCAAATAGTGACTTTACACATGAATATAATCTCTTTCTTGATGGATTACTTGGGCAAATATTCCCCTCTGAGAGGACAGTTTTAAACTTTCCGCACACACTCGAACGTCCTTGCCGAAACCACGCCCCTCGTGAAATGTCCAGATGTCGTTCCCGCCCCACACATTTCCCAGAACCGAATCATTTTGCCTCTGCAAACGTTTAACACCTATATGAGCAGGAGCCAAGGAGAGTACTATTTCAGATGCTTCCCTGCTTGCAATCTGTGTGCATCTGTGTCACATTGTCTAATACATATTTTCAACTCTTCGTGTAAACCATTGTTGATCAAGATCGTCTTGCAGATCTTGTTGTTAACCCGAGAGGTTAGTTGGTGATCATGAGTGCAAAGTTGTAGACGATTGCGCTACGTAGGTGTTCTCTGATTAAACCTCTCTAGCAACGTGTGACCATTTGAAACAGGTTTTCTTGTGTAATTGCAGATAACAGCTGTCCTATCACCAACTCCGAGACGATGTCAGGCTGCAGACCTCGCCGACCGTCCGGCAGAGACAATCAGTCGAAGCCAAAGGAGGAGAGAAAAGTGGAGGAGGGGACGGAGGACGTTCTGTTGAGGAAGCACGAGAACGGCAAGTTGGTGTCGTGGAGGCCGAGGCGACCTATTCCGGACTTGATCAAGTCCGTCTTCTTCGACCGCATCGCCCGGGTGGTCCACCTGGACGAGGCCTTCATCATCGACCGGTGCGGGAGAATGGAGCCCAGGCCCATCTCAGACTTCTCCGCCTTCCACCCGAATGGCCTTCCCAAGGACCACCCCTGTAAGAAACTCCGGGTCCTCTGGTTCTCCCCCCAGGAGCACCCCGACGCCAACAGCAAATACGGTAACATCGAGTTCTCGCTTGACATCCACTGGGTCCTCGACAGATGGAAAAGAGTCTACTACATCGAGAACATCTGCTACCCAACCGTCACTCTCTGCCGGGTCCTCCTCACCAACACTGACTACGGTGAACTGTTCAGGAAGTACGCCCCGACGGCCACCATTAAGGGGCCCCGTCTCCTCCCACTCAGCAACGACCATCCTTGTAACCCCTGGGCGTCCAACAAGGGTATCCTTCACACAGTCCGTAAAGACTGCCCCAGGTACAAGGGAGAGGGCTTCAATAAACATGGACTCATCCTCGAGTTCCTGATCGAGGCCACGAACGAGGACGCTAGGGAGATCGTTCTACGCAGCTGGATGAGATCCCGGAATCATTTCCCATCCGGCAAGGAGGGAGACTACTTGTGGTGTCACAAATATGGAAGGCGACGTCAGGAATGTATCTGGCAGTGCGATAGATTTGAGGTCGATAGGCTAGTCCGAGAATTCGGTATGAATTTCTTTATATAGGTTATTATGCCATCTTCCGTTTTATTAATAAGGATAATATATATATATATATATATATATATATATATATATATATATATTATAAACATATTTATGCATATCGTCGGTAGAATTTTGTACGTTTGATTAAGAAAAATTAATAAAAAAGTAATAATCACTTGTGTTTTTTATTTACCCTGTTGATGTTAATGAGATCGACTCGAAATGGAGCGACACAGCTGCATTCTTAATAACAACTTGGCATTTAGTGACACTTGTTCCATAATGTGCTCCCCCACCCCCCTTTTTGAAAGACTGGTGCCAAGTCAAGGCATACAGCCACCCTGCCATTTGAGGAGGATGGAGACAAATTTTTAATTGGAACCAATATCAGGGAAACGTGCCACATGCCCATGTAGTCGGAGTAGACGTTCACGACTTATGCTGGTAACTGACCTGGACGGAGTCTCACAGTATAGTCTCTGGTTTGATTCTCCGAAGACATTTAGTGCCAAGGACATCGAGACCCCTCTTCAAGTCAGCCCTCAGTGAAGTCCATGTGTCACTCCCGCACGGTAAGACAAGGAGCACAAGTGTCTTGAAAATTCGAATCTTAGTCTTCCTGCTTATATAATGTATGTCGAGAACCCCTTATAATCTGGTTGAGTGTCCATAATACCATGGGCAATGTCAATTCTTCGAAATGCTTAACATGTCCCACCACTTTTATGCACTACACTACCAAGGTATGTGAAACTTTTCAATTCCTCGATGTCCTTGCCACATCCATGGGCACACTGAACTGTGTTATGCAGTAATCACCAAAAACTCGTACAGCTTTGTCGTTCTTCACTCATTTGCGCCATCGTAGGGCCTCACGCATTCGCAAATGGCCACCGCCCAATGATCCACCACATTCGCCCCTTGTGACTACAGGATCCACCATCCCATTGCACTTGTTCAGCTAGCAACGAAATCCATATTTTCCACGACCAAAGAAAGAAATTACCAAATAATTTACTGAGAGAGGAAGTTAGGAGCGCTTATCAAATAGTGTGGCGTAAACAGATAGGTCTTGGTCGTGTCGACCAAACGTCAGGATATGACGTCACCAAAGGATCGTAGCATCACGCTGCATGCGCTCCGTGTCTTTCGTTTAGAAAACGATGACAAAACTTGTATAGTCTGTCTGTCTGTCTTAATCTTTACTTTCTCAATTTCAAATGTCTCTCAAGCAATCTCATATAATGACTTTACACTTATGAATATAATTTCTTTCTTGACGGATTTGCTTGGGAAAATATTACCCGCCGAGCGGACAGTTAAACTCTCAGCCCCCATTCGACGTAACGTTCTTGCCGAGACCACACCCCTCGTCAAACGTCCAGATGTCATTTCCACCCCAAAATGTCCCAGAACCGTATCGTTATGCCTCTGCAGGAGGATCCGAGGAGAGTACGCTTTCAGATACTTTCTAGTTTCAATCAGTGGGCATGTGTGCAGTATTTTCCCATATATATTTTCGACTGTTCATTAACCCGAGAGGTTAGTTGGTGATCATAAGTGCAAAGTTGTTGCCGAGTGCCCTTCGTAGATTTTCTCTGATTAAACCTCTCTAGCGATGTGTGGCCCTTTGAAACAGGTTTTCTTGTGTGATTGCAGATAACAGCCCTCCTATCACCAACTCCGAGACGATGTCAGGCTGCAGGCCTCGCCGACCGTCCGGCAAGGACAACAAGTCAAAGTCAAAGGAGAGAAAAGCGGGACCATCCGACAGAGACAATAAGTCCAAGTCTAAGGAGAGGAAAGTGGAGGAGGAGGTGGAGGACGTTCTGTTGAAGAATCACGAGAACGGCAACTTGATTTCGTGGGGGCCGAGGCGGCCCATTCCGGACTCGATCAAGTCCGTTCCCTTCGACCGCATCGCCCGGGTGGTCCACCTGGACGAGGCCTTCATCATCGACCGGTGCGGGAGAATGGAGCCCAGGCCCATCACAGACTTCTCCGCCTTCCACCCAAATGGCCTTCCCGATGACCACCCCTGTAAGAAACTCCGGGTCCTCTGGTTCTCCCCCCAGGAGCACCCCGACGCCAACAGCAAATACGGCAACATCGAGTTCTCACTCGACATCCACTGGGTCCTCGACCGGTGGAAAAGAGTCTACCACATCGAGAACATCTCCTACCCAACCGTCACTCTCTGCCGGGTCCTCCTCACCAACACTGACTACGGTGAACTGTTCAGGAAGTACGCCCCGACGGCCACCATCGAGGAGCCCTGTCTTCTCCCACTCAGCAACGACCATCTTTGCAACCCCTGGGCGTCCAACAAGGGTCTCCTTCACATAGTCCGTAAAAATTACCCCAGGTACAAGGGAGAGGGCTTCAACAAACACGGACTCATCCTCGAGTTCCTGATCGAGACCACGGACGAGGACACCAGGGAGATCGTCCGACGTAGCGAGAAGAGACTCCGAGATCACCTCCCATCCGGCGACGAGGAAGACGACTTGTGGTGTCAATAATACGTGTCAGGTTGGTGGCAACTTGTTGTCAACCGGCGACGTTGCCACCAACCTGACACGTCTTTTAAGAACCACCAACTTGGAAATAGTGTGCCAGACAAGCAGAACAATAAAATACATCACGAAGACGGAAACACACAACAACCAGACACCGGGCACCAAAGCCGGTGTTTATCGTATTCCGTGTTCAGGATGTGATAAAGTTTACATCGGAGAAACGTCACGCGACCTGAATACACGAATACGTGAACACCGTTACGACGTCATGTGAAAGAATTGTCAAAAGTAGATGGGTAAAATATTTAGAAAAAAACAACGTGCTAAATCCAAGGCAATTTGGATTCAGACAGGGATGATCATGCGTCACCAATTTAATATGTTTCTATTCAAGGCTAATATATATAATATAAGAAAGAGATGGATGGACTGATTGTGCATTTCTAGACCAAAAAAAAAAAAAAAAAAAAGCTTTTGATAAAGTACCACATAAGAAGTTGCTTAAGAAATTAGAAACTGAAGGAGGAATACAGGGCAGACTACTTAATTGGATGGAAGACTTTTTGCAAGAAAGAAAAATGAGAGTAGTGATAAGAGACAAACACTCAAAATGGGATGAAGTAATAAGCGGTGTTCTGCAAGGAACAGTTCCACGGAAGAAGATTGTGAGTCACTACAGAGTGATCTAAATAAAGTACAGGAATGGAGTAGGAAGTGGGAGATGGAGTTCAATACAAAAAAGTGTAGTATAATGGAATTTGGAAATAGTAAAAACAGAATAACAGGATCATATAAATTGGGAGAACAAGGAATAAAAAAAAGTAGAAAATGAGAAGGAGTCATTGTTATGATACAAATGGTGAAGAAAATTCTAATCGCCCTGATAAGACCAAGATTGGAATATGCAGCAACGATTTGGTCACCAAGCACAAAAAAATGTATAAAAAAAAACTTGAAAGAATACAAAGAGCAATTACAAAACTGGCACCAACACTCAAAACTATCATATAAAGAGAGACTAGCAAAACTTGAACTACAGACACTAGAGCAAAGAAGAGAGAGAGGAGATTTGATAGCTATTTACAGAATCATGAAAGGCATAGAAATTACTGATAGAGAGAATCTGATAAAATGGGATGATAGAAATACAAGAGGACACGGAAAGAAAATAAAAAAAGACAGCTATGGAAGATATGTGAAAAAGAAGAGCTTTCCTCACAGAGTAATAGACAGTTGGAACAAGTTAGATGAGAAAGTGGTGTGTGCAAAAACAACACATGAATTTAAAAATAGTTTAGATAAAATGAGATATGAAGACGGGACCCCACGAGCATAGCTCCCCTTCCCGTAAAATACAACTAGGTAAATACACACGCATATATATATATATATATATATATATATATATATATATATATATATATATATATATATATATATATATACGCACACATATCCCTCTCCCCGCCATATTTTACTGCCTAGCTCTCCCCCAACCTACCATAACTCTCTCCCCCTACCTCTCACTTTCACATTCGTTAACTATATAAGTGGACATCTAAAAGTATAATTCCAACAAGCGCCACTTGAGTTACCAAACGTTGAAATTAACAAATAGAAAATTCCTCTAATGTCATTTTCATTTGTGGCCGCCCAACGTACGAGTATATACCCGGTCTAGTAGACGTTGCTGGCTCCACACTGTGGACGCTGTATTATACAATAAGCAGGGCCCTCACATTGGGGGGTTAGGGGGGGTATATGCCCTGGGGCGGCAATTCTAGTCTGAACATGCCACCCAACAAGGTTAAGGTTGACAAAATAATTATTATAAAAAAAAGGTCAAAGGAGCCCTGAATATTTTACCGTAATATAATACGATTTTTGCGTTAGAATCAACGGAATATGAACTATCTGGTGCTACTATAGCATGAGTCCTGTGCTGTCGAATTGTAGAATTCGTCTGCTATTGTGGAAAACAAAAGCTACTGATGACGCTGTGTCGATAATTCGTAGAAAATGTAGAATAAATGTAGAATGTTATTCTTCTTCTGTATTCTAATGAATTTAATGAAAAATAATTTATAGTAAATATTAATATAGACTATTAAAGGCATTATTACTATATATATATATATATATATATATATATATATACAATGAAAACGTAAAGATGATTGAGTTCTTTACTATCCGCATCAGTTCGAAGTGAACGGAATTTAATATTTAGATACATATTTTCTCTGATCTTTTTTTTTAAGATTTCAAGAATATAACAATTTATCGTGACATAGATGGCGTATTAAACATGACGTCATATTTTGGCGGGGTTTTGTTTTCTTCGTCACCATTCTCTACCATGGCTGTCATTACACACACGTCCACTGACCAGGTAAGTCTTTGTTTTCTTTTCAATAATAACTCTACCTTTGTTGCATTAAAACATGTTCATTTTAGACGTAATCTCTATATTATGTGGGTATTGTAGTTTATTATTATTTTGACGTAATTTTTAGATTGATATGGCTCCTAAGAGGAAATTTAGAGATGTCTAGATGGCTGACCCTGGTTTCCAACCATGGTTGTCTTCCGTAATAGAAGACCCTGAGAAGGCAAGCTGTTTATTCTGCAAGAGACAGTTTGGGGCTCATTTGGCAGCCATAACAAGGCACAAGGAGACAAAAGATGCATATCCTCAATGCGCAAAAATTCGAAGATCTACCCAAGCAGGAGATTTCATCTTCTCCTGTAGGGTTATATATAATTTCCCATTTACTTATTTATTTAATATGAATAGAGAGCAAGTTTAAGGATAAATGTTAACTCAAAAACTATACATCTCATGAGTCAAAAATACGTGTATAACATAGTTGAAATCTTATTCAGGTTGGTGCCAGCGTTGCTGTAGCTGTGGCTCTCCTGATGGCATTCATTGCAGAGCACAATCTTTCATTCTCGATCATTGACCATATGGTGGAGTTAATGAAAGTTATATCTCCTGACTCTGCAATTGCCCAGGGGATTCACATGCATAAGACAAAATGTACCGAGACCATGAAGTCACTGGCCAACGTCATCACAGATAATCTCGTGAAGAAGCTGAGGATATACAAATTCTCAATCATAATAGATGAGACAACCGATGTCAATTGCACCAAAACGTGTGCTGCAGTCGTAAGGTATTTTGACTTGACTAGCCACAAAATAAACATGTGTTTCTTCTCTTTGATCAACCTTTATAGCATTAGTTCTGTGGGATCAACAGTGGAGAACTTATATGAAAAGTTAATGGAGACACTAGATAGTCATAATATCCCAAGGAGTAATTTTATTGGATTTGCAGCGGACGGTGCCTCAAACATAATGGGAGAAAATAACACTTTAACCAGTCGCCTCAAAGATTGTTTGCCTGGTATAACAGTATTTCGCTGTATATGTCATTCCATCCACCTTGCAGCATCAGAGGCAGCTAAACAACTTCCTAGTAAATGTGAAGATCTGCTAAGAGATATATATTCCTTCTTTTCTCATAGTGCCAAAAGGAAGCACGAGTCAAAGATTTTTCAACTTTTTTCCAATGTCAAGCCACATAAGATCCTGCACCCCTGTCAAACGCGCTGGCTCTCGTACCATGAACCTGTAGCTCGCAAACAGCTACCACACAACGATACATCACATTCCCCGCTTCTAGTGGGCAAATTGCACCATCTCTGTTCACTAGTTCAGTTATCGAAGAATTCCTTCACTTGCACCTCCAAAGAAACAAATTACTCTTAAACTTACTAAAAGAGAAGTCGGGCATGCTTACCAAACAATTACCATGACGTCAACAAATCGGTGGCGTTTGGTTGCGTCTACTAAACGTCAAACCATGACGTCATCATCCATGACGTCCACTCAGTGAAAGAAGTGAAATACACGATCGTGACATCATCGTGACGTCAAGTATGACGTCAACAAACAATGACGTCATCAACAATGACGTCATCACCATGACGTCCACTCAATGAAAGAAGTGAAAGACACGATCGTCTCGCCTCTCGTTTAGAAAACGACAAAAATTGTATCATCTATCTTAAACTGTATATACAGTCTGATTAAATATGTATTTGGCAAAAACTTAAAGTCAAGGAATGTAAAAGCTTGATGATGTCATAGCTTGACGTTTAGTAGACACGACCAAATGCCATTGATTTACTTATCATAAGTGTAAAGTCACTATTTGAGATGGCATGAGAGACATTTGAATATAAGAAAATAAAGATTAAGACAGACGATACAGGTTTTGTCTTTGTTTTCTAAAAGAAAGGCGAGACGATCCTGTCGTTCGCGTGTTGCTGTGAGTGCATGCAACTCGATGCTCCTCCCCTTTGATGACGTCATAGGTTGACGTTTAGTAGATATCACCAAACTCAAATGATTTGTATCGTCTGTCTTGATCTTTACCTTCTCAGTTTTAAATATATCTTATACCATCTCAAATAATGACTTCACGCTTGTGAATATAAACAAATCGGTGGCGTTTACTAAACGTCAAGCCATGGCGTCATCAAAGGGGAGGAGCATTCAGTGCAACAAGCGAACGACAGGATCGTTTCGCCTTTCGGTCAGAAAACGACGACAACACTCGTATCGGCTGTCCTAATCTTTAATTTCTCAATTTCAAAATGTCCCTCATGCCATCTCAGACAATGACTTTACACACTTATGAATATAACCTCTTTCTTGACGGATTACTTGGGCAAATATTCCCCTTTGAGAGGACAGTTTTTAACTTTCCGCGCCCACTCGAACGTCCTTGCCGAAACCGCGCCCCAAGTGAAACGTCCAGATGTCGTTCCCGCCCACACATTTCCCAGAACCGAATCGTTTTGCCTCTGTAAACACACCTATGTAAGCAGGAGACGAGTGTACGATTTCAGATGCTTCGCTGCTTGTAGTCTGTGCGCATCTGTGTCACATTGTCCAATACATATTTTTAACTTTTCGTGTAAACCATTGTTGATCAAGATCGTCTTGCTGTCCCCGAGAGGTTAGTTAGTGATCATAAGTGCAAAGTTGTAGCCGAGTGCCCTACGTATGTTTTCTCCGATTAAACCTCTCTAGCAACGTGTGGCCCTTTGAAACATAGGTTTCTCTTGTGTGGTTACAGATAACAGCCGTCCTATCACCAACTCAGAGGCTGCAGGCCCCGCCGCCCGTCCGGCAAAGACAACCAGTCGAAGCCAAAGGAGGAGAGAACAGTGGAGGAGGAGGAAACGGAGGACGTTCTGTTGAGGAAACACGAGGACGGTAAGTTGATTTCCTATAGCTCCGTCTGTTCCGCCCCAATCCTCTCAGTTAACACCATCCCATGTGTTTTTCCAACAGTCAAGAAACTCCAACATTCACATTCACTTCTCTTTCCTTTGTAAACCACAACTATACAAACACTCCTCGAGTCCTCTGGTACAACCCCATTTCCTTAATATATATATATATATATATATATATATATATATATATATATATATATATATATATATATATATATAATACATATATATATATATATATATATATATATATATATATATATATATATATATATATATATATATGCATAAGTTGTTTGAGGGAGTAGGAAAGAAGTAGAAAATGAAAATGAAAATCTATTTGTGTATAAAAGAGGGGTATTGCCACTGAGCGATTTCGGGGATACTTGTTTCGTGGGGTCGTGAGTTAGGAGGGGAGGCAGTAGACTTGGAGTTGGAGGTTGAAATCAATGCATGTAACCGGGAGGTTACTTTAGGGATATCTATTCATCTTAACCTCAACCAACAAAGATAGAAAGGGAGTATGAGGCTTAGTCGTAGGGAGAGACAGAAAATGTTTGAAATCATTTTGGTGATAAGTAAATTGAAATGAGGTGTAGTAGGAAAGTTACAAATAATAAGAACTTTAATAGAAAACAAGTTTATGTAGATGTTTGTGTATGTAGTCGTGTTTTTGTTTGCGATGTGCAAGGAGCTTTGTTGCCTCTAAGCGGGTGTACATACAGCTTCATAATAATGATAATAATAATAATAGTTATTATTATTATTACTACTATTATTGTCACTATCATCATTATTATTATAACCAGCGTGGCAATAGCCCACTTTTATACACAAATATATTTTCATTTTCATACAGACTCTCTTCCCCTCCTACAACTACCGATCCCGCACGACCGGGTGGTCTGACCTAGGTAGTTCATAGTACATCTGAAGAAGACGTTAAGTCGAAAAGTTATATACATATACAGTCTCATTAAATATATTTGTCAAAAACTTAAATTAAAGTCAAGGAATGTAAGTGTAAAGTCATTATTTGAGGTGACATGAGAGACATTTGAATATAAGAAAGTAAAGATTAAGACAGACGATAAAGATTTGTCTTCGTTTTCCAAAAGAAAGGCGAGACGATCCTGTCGTTCGCGTGTTGCTGTGAGTGCATGCAAATCGATGCTCCTCCCCTTTGATGACGTCATAGGTTGACGTTTAGTAGATATCACCAAACCCCAATGATTTGTATCGTCTGTCTTGATCTTTACCTTCTCAGTTTCAAATATCTCTTATACCATCTTAAATAATGACTTCACGCTTGTGAATATTAACAAATCGGTGGCGTTTCCTAAATATCTAGCTATGGCGTCATCAAAGGGGAGGAGCATTGAGTTGCATTCAGTGCAACAAGCGAACGACAGGATTGTTTCGCCTTTCGTTCAGAAAACGACGACAACACTCGTATCGTCTGTCCAAATCTTTAATATCTCAATTTCAAAATGTCCCTCATGCCATCTCAAATAGTGACTTTACACACTTATGAATATAACCTCTTTCTTGATGGATTACTTGGGCAAATATTCCCCTCTGAGAAGACAGTTTTAAACTTTCCGCGCCCACTCGAACGTCCTTGCCGAAACCACGCCCCTCGTGAAATGTCCAGATATCGTTCCCGCCCCACACATTTCCCAGAACCGAATCGTTTTGCCTCTGCAAACGTTTAACACCTATATGAGCAGGAGCCTAGGAGAGTACGATTTCAGATGCTTCGCTGCTTGCAATCTGTGCGCATCTGTGTCACATTGTCCAATACATATTTTCAACTCTTCGTGTAAACCATTGTTGATCAAGATCGTCTTGCAGATCTTGTTAACCCGAGAGGTTAGTTGGTGATCGTGAGTGCAAAGTTGTAGACGATTGTGCTACGTGGGTGTCCTCTGATTAAACCTCTCTAGCAACGTGTAACCCTTTGAAATAGGTTTCTCTTGTGTAATTGCAGATAACAGCCGTCCTATCACCAACTCCGAGACGATGTCAGGCTTCAGGCCTCGGCGACCGTCCGGCAAAGACAACCAGTCGAAACGAAAGGAGAGAAAAGTGGAGGAGGCCCACCCGACTGAGATGTTCTTCTGCATAGACGGGAAAATTGAGCGCAGAGTTCTCGAATTTCCATACATAGAGCCTTCCCGAAGGGCCACCCGTGTAAGAAACTCCGGGTCCTCTGGTTCTGCCCCCAGGAGCACCCCGACGCCAACAGCAAATACGGCAACATCGAGTTCTCACTCGACATCCACTGGGTCCTCGACCGGTGGAAAAGAGTCTACCACATCGAGAACATCTGCTACCCAACCGTCACTCTCTGCCGGGTCCTCCTCGCCAACACTGACTACGGTGAACTGTTCAGGAAGTACGCCCCGACGGCCACCATCGAGGGGCCCCGTCTCCTCCCACTCAGCAACGACCATCCTTTCAACCCCTGGGCGTCCAACAAGGTTCTCCTTCACACAGTCCGTAAAGACTGCCCAGGTACAAGGGAGAGGGCTTCAACAAACAAAGACTCATCCTCGAGCTTCTGATCGAGGCCACGGACGAGGACGCCAGGGAGATCGTCCGACGTAGCGAGAAGAGACTCTGAGATCACCTCCCATCCGGCGACGAGGGAGACGACTTGTGGTGTCAATGATACGAAAGGCGACAACCAGGGATGCGAGTTCAAGATCGATCGTTATGAGGCCGAATGACAAATGAAAAAATTAAACAGGAATTTCCTTAAATACATTTTTATGCCATCTTAATTCTATTTTATTAATCAATATAACATTTACATATGTGGGAGTTTATATATAAATGCATATCGTCGGCAGAACTATGTACGTTAAACTAAGAAAAATAATAAAAAGAATTACTTGATATTTTCATTTACCCTTTTGATGTTTGCGGTTTCGACTCAGAGTGGTGGGGCACAGCTGCACTCAGCAACAACAACAGGGCATTTAGTGACACTTGTACCAGTGTGTGTATGTGTGAATGTCTGCATGTATGCACGTGTGTATATGTCTGCGAATGTGTGTTTGCATTCGTGCGCGCGTTTTTGACCGGAAGTCGTTTGTATGCATGCGATTCGCCACCATGGTCTTGGATCACGTGTTGGACTCGTGATCGACAGCTATTTCCCTCCCAGAAGATAGCTCAGAGCTCATATATGACCGATCAATGGTTAATGCTGTGACCTTGCACACACACACACACACACTCAACTCCCCGTCCACGAGAGTTGGAATAACGATTCACAGCGCAGCGATACTGAAACTATTCCAGGGGGTCCCGTCTTCATATCTCATTTTATCTAAACTATTTTTAAATTCATGTATTGTTTTTGCACACACCACTTTCTCATCTAACTTGTTCCAACTGTCTATTGCTCTGTGAGGAAAGCTGTTCTTTTTCAAATCTCTTCTATAGCTGTCTTTTTTTATTTTCTTTCCGTGTCCTCTTGTATTTCTGTCATCCCATTTTATCAGATTCTCTCTATCAGTAATTTCTATGCCTTTCATGATTCTGTAAATAGCTATCAAATCTCCTCTCTCTCTTCTTTGCTCTAGTGTCTGTAGTTTAAGTTTTTGTAGTCTCTCTTCATATGATAGTTTTGAGAGTGTTGGTGCCAGTTTTGTAATTGCTCTTTGTATCCTTTCAAGTTTTTTTATACATTTTTTTTGTACTTGGTGACCATATCGTTGCTGCATATTCCAATCTTGGTCTTATCAGGGTGATTAGGATTTTCCTCACCATTTCTTCATCCAGGTATGTAAATGCCACTTTGATTGTTCTTATTAAATTATAAGTTTCTCCAAAAATCTTATTTATATGTTTCTCAGGTGACATATTATTCATAACAATGACTCCCAGGTCCTTCTCATTTTCTACTTTTTTTATTCCTTCTTCTCCCAAATTATATGATCCTGCTATTCTGTTTTTGCTTTTTCCAAATTCCATTATACTACACTTTTTTGTATTGAACTCCATCTCACAATCTTCTTCAGTTTTCACTCTTTTCAGTAGTTTTGCATCATCTGCAAAGAAGCTCATATAGCTTTCAATTCCTTCATCCATATCATTAATATATATAGCAAACATTATTGGGGCCAGAACTGTTCCCTGCGGGACACCGCTTATTACTTCATTCCATTTTGAGTGCTGATCTCTTATCACTACTCTCATTTTTCTTTCTTGCAAAAAGTCTTCCATCCAATTTAGCAATTTACCTTGTATTCCTCCTTCATATTCTAATTTCTTAAGCAACTTCTTATGTGGTACTTTGTCTTTTTCCAATCTTCTGGAACTTTTCCTTCTTTTAAGGAACTGCTTATTATGCTATGTATTTTGTCTGCCAGTTCATTCCTACATTCTTTCAGAATCCAGTTTGCTATTTCATCTGGCCCATGCGATTTTCTGACATCAAAATTACCCAAGTGTGTCAATATTTCATTCTTCGTTACTTCTATTTCTTCCATAGGGGGGACTTTTTCCTTCCACTCAATCTCTTCAGGTTGTATATTTTCCCTTGTAAATACTGATTTAAAATGTTTGTTCATAATTTCTGCCATTTCCATTTCCTCAGTGTATTCAACTCCTCCTTGTCTTAATTTCTCCAAGTCTTGTTTGTTTTTCAGTTTATTGTTTACAAATCTGTAGAATAGTTTTGGTTGATCTTTACACTTTTCTATAACATCTTTTTCATATTTTCTTTTTTCCTCTCTGCACTTTTGTACATATTCATTTCTATAACCAGTATATATTTTCCATTTTTCAGGTCTTCTGTCTTTTTTCCATCCGGTCCAGGCTTTGTCTCTTTTGTCTTTTAACTCCCTACAACTTTTGTTGTACCAGCATTTTACATATTCTTTTTCTTGTTTTTGTCTTGGGACATACTTTTCCACTCCTTCTTTGTAAATTTTTGTCAAAATATTCCATTTCTCTTCCACTGATGTTTCTTCTTTGTATATTTCTTCCCAGTTTTCTTGTTGGAAGAATTCTCTTATTTTATCAAAGTTTGTTTTTTCGTACATCATTCTTCCTTTTCTATATTGTTCATTTCTTTTCATATATTTTTCTTCATTAAGTTCCAGTTCAATCAATATGTGGTCACTTTTACCTATTGGTGTTTTATATTCAATCTTGTCCACTATTCTAGGTTCAGATGTAATTATTAAGTCTAGCCTCGATGGTTCTTCTTCATTTCTATACCTAGTGTTCTCTTGTATCCATTGTGTCATTGAATGGTCAGTAATCATCTCAAGTAGAGCATTTCCCCATGAGTCATCACCACTCTTTGCTGTCATTTCTTCCCAGCAGATTTCTTTGCAATTAAAGTCGCCCATCATAACTATTCTTCCTCCGTCTTCCATTATTTTAGTTAATGCTATCTTTGTGTCCTCTAACATACTTTTATATTCACTCTCCTCCCATGAGGCTGTTTTCGGAGGCACATAATTGATCACAAATTTTCTGCTCTTCTTATCTCTGTCTTCCACTTCTATCATAATCATCTCTACTGTATTCTTTCCATATATGACACCTTTCACGTTTATATCCTTCTTAGTCAGGAACATAACTCCACCCCCTTGCTTTTTCTCTCTGTTTCTAATCCAATAATTGTATGCATCATGTCCTACACTGTTGGGTGGTAGTGGGCCTTTTAATTTTGTTTCTACAATTCCCATTATGTCCGGTTCTTTTTCTTTCAAATAATCATTCAGCTCATTCAATCCTGTTATTAATCCATCTATATTTGTGTAAGACACTCTTAGTTTTCTGCCACTTCCATTGTGTTCTCTGTTTCCCTTATGTTTTTCTTTTGTATGTCGAACTTCCTTAGTTTCATGTTCACTACTCTCCAATAGAATCTCTCTTTCTCTGACTCCGTTCTGTTCTCGTTTTTTGTCTTAGCTTCCAGTCTTTTCTGCTTTTCTTCCTCTCTTTCCTCTTTATTCATTTCTCTTTTTATCCATATCTTTTTGTGTTGTTCACTTGTTGCTAGTTTCCCTGTTTTGGATAAGATATTCTCTGCCGTTGTTTGTGACTTGAATTTAATCTTAATTGGTCTGGTCTTGTCTGTGCTATACTTTCCGAGTCTAAATTTCTCTTCGATTTGTTTCATAATTCCTGGTTCATCTTCCTGAACTGATTCTAGTAATTGGCTTACTTTTTCATTTTCCTCTTTGATTCTTGTGGTTCTATCTGTGTTGTGTTTCTCTTCCATTCCTAATATAATTATACATTTCTTCTTGTCTGCTAAATCCCTTACTATATTCTCCTTTTGTCTCATCACTTTAATAACTGAGTCTTCAGTATGTTCTTTCAATTGCTGTTTGACTATGTCAGTGAATGAAATCTTATTTCCTTCTTGGGTTTGCTTCCAATTTTTACTTTCTTTAGCTATTGTTTCTCTGTTTTCTTTACTATTCTTCTTCAATTCCTCATTCTCCCCTTTACCTCTCTTAACTGTCTTTTTAGTTCTTCTATTTCATCAGTTAAGTTTTTATTCGCCTTTTCCAGTTCTTCCAATCTTTCAACCCTTTTTAAAATGGTGTTCATATGACCTAACCTACTCTCCAAGTCCTCGATCACCTTATCAACCTTCATCTCTAGTCTTGTCAGTCGGGGGGGGTTTGAGTCCCCCCCACTCTCTTTAAATCCCTTGAAAATATTCTCATCACTTTCTGCTATATTGCTCCTATCTATACCTCTAATCTTCACATTCCTATTAGACATGTCGTCATCATCCAACTCGTCTTGGGGTCTTTTGTCTACCCGGCGGCCCGTCAGGGCCATTTCCTCCACCTCCTCATTACCTTCCATTTCCCCAGTAATCCCTCCCCCTCTCCTCTTTCCTTACTTTCCCACTACCTCACGAGCAATTCCCCCCCCCCCTGCAAATACAAAAAGGCACTTCTCTTTGCGTTGGTATCCACAATCTGCACTTTTCTTCAGAGCGTTCGTCAAGCCGTCCGTTCGTTGAAAGTGTGCGTGTCTGTGTGTTATCAGTATTTACGATTAAGTATTCATGTGTCGCGTCTCTCTTGGTGTGTTTGTAGACTACATATTTAGATGTGTGTTTGAGAGTTTATTTCTTCGCGTCCTGTCGTCGTCTCTCTCTCTCCCGCCCGCAAATCTCTCTACTTTCTTACAAAGGATTACAAAGGCGGAGCATGCCGACAGGAGACCTTTTGATCCATATCTAGGTCGGATGCAAAAAAAAAAAAAAAATCATATTAATAATAAGATAATAGATAAAAATTATAATAATGTAAATAACAAATATAGTACATAAATAAATGCATAGGTTTAGTTAAAATAATAAACAAACAGGTAAATAGTAAATAATAAATTGACATATAACTAATGATAAATGAAAATCAGACAGACAAATGATAAAAAAAAAGAAAAAAAAAACTATACTTCTCTCTGTCTCTCGGCCTCACTTCCTCCCACCCATCATCTCTCTCTCTCTCTCTTTCTCTCTGTGTCTATCTCTCCCCTGCCACCTCTCTCTCACCCTCTCAGTCATAAATGTACAGGGGGACACAGAAAAACGGGAACTTTTCAAATGCGTAGTGGCAGCCATGTTGCCACAGTTGGCAGCACTGCGTAGCAGGGACCTTGAGCTGTAAACACTCGCCATTTAATTTTACATTGTATTTACTGTAGGTCTAATATTTAATGTGTACTTCACACGTTGAACATGGTGGATTGTGATTCTGTATTACAAATGAATTAACTCATTTGCGAGTCCAAGCACATTGGCGCCAATTCCTTTGTATTGGCCAGCCACTTTCAGGGTAAGAAGGGCATTGCCGATCCGAGCCCGGCTTACAAAAGCGACAACTCTACTGTTGCTGGCTGTACCTACCTGACCCATTACCTCCTTTATTTATCACAATGAAATATTTGTCACTGAAAAAAGGATTGCAGGAAAGTTATCAACTGCTTGAAACAAAACAGCAGATTTCACCACATTAAAGTCATACATACATACATAAACCAAGGCTTTTTCCCCCCTTACAAGGGGGGTAGCCAAAAAGAAAAAGGCGTAAAATCATTCCCACCCATTCCATCCCTGAATACACTCCACACCCCTCCACCCTCCCTCTTATCTTAGCACCTCCTGGATGACGGGTCATCCCTGCACCTTGTCCACTGCCCTGGGTCAGAACTCAGAAGCAGTGTCGCAAGACACAGCACATCCACAGCAAGGTCGCTTCATTAAATCGACGACCCCCCCTCTCCGTCCCCCCATTGCATAAAATGAGAGGAGAGGGAGAAATCCCTTCGGGCTGCGTTAAATTTTGCTCACACATACTACCTCACCCCCCATCCACCTGCCCATTCCACCTCATGCAATCACAACATCATCCATATACAACCATTCTCCATTCACCCGTCTTCTGTCCTCTCCCTTCCTTCCTCAACAGACATTCCCCTCTTCCCCAAAGCCCCCTTCACCCCATCCTAGGACGTCCCCTCATGTTCACTCCATCCACATCTGCCTTCCACACATTAAAGTCAAATAAGTAAATAAGAACTGATTCACCACAACTGCAATAGTGTGGTTCTCTCTCAAAGATGTACTAAATAAAGAATATTACAAGGAGCAGCAATTGAAACATTCCTTAGCCTTGTTGACAGAATGTACATGAAAATAATAAACCGGAGAAGTGATAAGATAGCAGTTTTCAGATATGGGAGTGGAGTAATCAATTTTCTTTTAGTTTGTGGTATGCGTTAATGATGTAATCAAAAGCATGTTGCTTACATGCGAGTTTCAAACCCACACTTATCTACAATTCCCAACAGTGACTGTCACCTGCCCCATTAGCCAAAGACATTGTTCAAAGGATATTATGAAATAGGTTTCCATACGAGGAGTAGAATAAAGGGGAAACAAGGGTGTGTTTGGATGCCTTTTGACTTGGCTACCTCATGTATAAGTGAGGAAAATCCCTTGATATATAGATAGTTTTCCCTACGAATGCACCAATTTGTGGAATGCTATGGAAGAATAAATAGCATTTCGTAACCGAGCGCCAAAAGTTGCTTTAAGATAAGATTAAATAACTTTATGGATAGGGATGACAGGTAGTAAGGAACATTGAACTGCATAGTGTAGGCCTTATGGTCTCTTGCAGTCTCTTTTACTCTTATATCTTCATGTTCATGAGCAAATTCAAAGTTGGTTTAGTTCAACATCACAGACTCTTACAGAGGGCAAGGACAATAACTATTCACATTTTGAATCATGGCAAGTTAATGTACAATGTCCTTACTATGCTGTCACCTACTGCTACACAGCACCAAAGCATTTTTACTCCTGACCTCTGAAAGTGGCAACACTTGGGAATTTGAAATTAAGATTGCCCAATGGAAATGAGTGATGGGACTCTGTCAGCATACCTCTAATGCTGCACTGTATACTGCTTACCTACTCAAGAAACAGTGAGGAAAGAAGAAGTAAACTTCTTGTCGTGATCCCCATCTCTAGGACTTGTTAGCCAGTTATTGGATCAATCTAATGTGTCTGTCGTAGTGAGTTTTGAGAGGCTAAAGAGGGTGCAGTCATTACACTCTCTGGGAGTGCATTCCAAATGATTACCACTCTCACGGCAAACCAATTGCCTTTCAAATTCATTTTCCAGTGTGTGCACTTAGACAACTTAAGTGAGTAACCCCTTAGGTTGCTTGTATTTAGAGTAAAGAACCAGTTGAAGGGGTCCTTCTCTTGTGTTGTTTTATTTAGTACTAACCCCTAAGTCAATACTCTGCCTGTTGATTCCAGTGACCAATATGCATAGATTTACATTTGTCTGTTAAATGTTAACAGCCATTTTTCACTCCATGTATCCAGGCGCTCCATATCCCTCTGCAGTGTCTTAACATCTTCAACAATCTAATTTTTTTAAATAATTTCTTCCTCTGTTGCAGCTCTTATCATCTACCAATATCCTTGTCTTACTATCTCACTGTCCTTGGACCAATTTAAATTTAATTTTCCGTAACTCTTGCCTCCTGCCATGCCTATCTCATCTGACTACATATTAAATATTCTCTAAACTGAATTATCCATTACCAGTGGTACTATCTTTCTGATCTTTATTAATTCAAGTTTTTTCTCTTTCAGTTCTTGATACGATGCATCTTTCCATCCACACATTTTTCCTACTACTTCTCTTTCCAATGCCTCTATGGTCCTTACCACTTGACTATATTTCTTTCCATACATTCTTTGTTTATTTCCTTAAATGTTGGATACCATGTCATATATGTCTAATTAGTGTAGTTCTCAAAAATATTTTATCTACATGAGGTGGGGGTAATAAAAAACATTAAGACTCTCAAGACATTATATGTTGTGATCAAAAAGAAGTACACTGGTAATTTTTCAATACATACATAAAAAATTGTGAAAAAGTTGTATCAAGTTTCCTTTCAGTTACATAATATGAAAGGCATCAATCAATCAATCTTGCCCCCAAGTCTTTCCTGCAGAAGATCCATTACTCCAAGGCAATAGGCAGCAGCCATTAGACTGACACATAAGTCACCCACAGAAATAATTTTGTTTTGTTATTGGTGTAGTTAGGGTGGGGCAGTGTAGAATGACGTGCTCAGTGTCCTCCGAGTGATGGATACATTTAGGGCAGTTTGTTTCTGTAGCCAGACCTATTCTGTGCTGTTACTTAAAGCTGGATGGTGACCTGAATTCAAGTGTGCCTCTGTGGTTCTTGCTTCGGCTGGGAGAGATTTTTCTATGAGGCTGATGTCTGTAGGGGGGTGGGGGATTTTTTATAGAACTGGGTGTTTGGTGGTCAGTCTTAAAGAGCTTGTTTTATGATCTAATCGTATGTTTTTGTATGAATGTAATGTGTGGCACAAGTTGTATATATTTCAGTAGTATTCTGTAGGTATAGTTGCTTTCTCCTGTTTTCAGTCGATTGCGCTTGTGATGTAATGAGATGGGTGAGTGGGGTTCAGGGCGCTTGCCTGAAACTGTAACTCCCACTTTCATGTCATATTCCATGGAGAGGATTATGGTTTGTGTGTGCAGGTGTACTGTTAGGAGTTTTGCTGCATCCTGTTATCATTCTTCATACTTTAGTTTGTACAAGTTGTGAGGTGACATCACCTTCTCCGAGAGTGGGAGTTTGTGACATTAAACTAAATAAATCTTGTTGATTCTTACTCTCAGATCAATGATGTGTGGGCTGGAGGTTATGTAAGTATCAATGGGGATTTTCTTGTTTAATTCATAGTTGTCTAGACTGAGCAATGAGCCAGTCTTGGAGATACGGTCCTCATTGTGCTTGACTTGCTAAAATTTTCTTTATTTCTGCTAGAAGTTCACGTTTCACTATGTCTGGAACAAGATCTGTAAAAGAAAGAACATATTAGAATGTGGTTGTGGTGATAATGAGATGATAATGATGATGATATTAATGCAAAGAGGCCCTTTCCCCATTTTAAATGATAATAATATTAATAATAATAATAATAGTAATTAATACATGCATAAGTACATACTGTATGCTAAAAGACCCTTTCCTGTTTTAAGTGAGATAGCCAGCCAAGGTATGCACCCACTCTTAACCCATCTAACACCCATTTGTTCTCCTCTTTCATCTTAGATCCTTATGGATGAGGGGCAATCTCTATACAATGTCCATTTGACCAGGTCAAGGTTGTCAAGCTTATATTTCATGTCACTTTAGTTTGGGATATTCATAATTTAGCTAATAGTCTCGTTGTCAACCCATGGATAGATGACCATAGATTTAGTTTCTCCACTTCAAAATCAGTCACTTCTGTAAAGGAGATCACTGTAAAAATAATCATCAATACAACTAGGAACAATTACTCTCCCAGTGTTAGAAGAGAACTGAATTCCGAGCCTACTTTTCGACAACAGACTTGCCTAAACTCCTCTCCTCCGATATCACCTTTTTAGGGAAAACTGAACGCAAGAGACCCTTGAGAGTGCTAGTGAGTTCTGATCTTAAATCCTTGAAACAGTGCATTAGCATCAGGAATAGAGCTAACAGACCATTTGGATTCATTGCTAGGACGATTACAAATAAAAGTGCAGACGTAGTTATCAAACTCTATCTGGTGTTGGTTAGATCCATCACTGACGCGGTACAGTTTTGCTCTCTGTTACATGGGGTCAGAAATTGACCTTATGAAGGCAGGCTTATGCACCTTAATTTACACGATCTGGAAAGATGTAGAGTGCAGGGTGATCTAACAAAGGTGTTTAAATGGGTCAAGGGCTTTAACAAGGGTAGTTCAGACAAGGTCACCATATCAAGACAACAGGGTAGGACTCACAGTAAATGATTTAACCCCTTCCATACGGTGCCGCACACGTAGGCGTCATGGACTTAGATCTCGGTGGCAGCAGCCAATGCCAGCCGTACGACGTGTCGTAATAATACTCGCATCATAAAATATAGTCACCGCTTATATTGATCGTTCTCTCTTCACCCGTGAATTCTGATAACCATAGAAAATGCGATTACAAAAGAATTAGAAAGAATGTCATTATGGAGGGGCGACTACAATATATATAATCAAGACGCCGATATGGCAGCCTCGCGAATACACTCGCTCCCCATGACGCCTACGTGTGCGGCACCGTATGGAAGGGGTTAAATTGGACAAATTTAGATTGAAGAAGGAAATAGGCAAGAACTGGTTTAACAATAGTGGTCAACAAATGGAATAGACTTTGTAACCATGTAGCAAGTACTGAAACCATCTGTTGCTGAAGTTAGATAACTTTATGGATGGGTAATGAACATGGAACTGTCTAGTGTAGGCCTTATGGTCTCTTGTAGTGTCCTTCATTCTTATGCTCTTATAACTAACAACATCCTGGCTCCAAGTCTGTGATCTAAAACTACTATTCCACACAAGATGGGAGCAGACAGACAACCACTGTGGAATTTATACCAGGTTCTCTTACAGAGGAAACTTAACTACAGATGTCAAACCTACTCCTTTGTTACACCCACGACCTTCAGAATGCTAGTACACTTGCTCCCCTGGCCTACACCTCAGCATGGGGACCTTTTTCAACACTCCACTAAAATGCTTGTAAACATAAAATGGACACACATGCAATCCCCCCCCCCAATATCCAGAATGCTTTGATTGACACCACTAAAATACCTCTACCACATCAATCAATCAATCTATTGCCCCAAGTCCCTTTTGCAGGAGACCCAAGGTTCCCAGGGAAGAAATGCTTTGTTGTTGTCAACTGATCGCTAGTATGGGGCACTGCAGAATGATGTGTTCTGTGTGGTGATTGTGTATAGGGAAATTTGATTCTGTGGCCAGGTCTACTCTGTTCATACTGTTTTAGGGTTATTTTCCAATGGAAACCTAATAACAAAGCCCGTGTCTACAGGATTCTGTGCTCAAGGTATAACAAGTTCTACATTGAGGAAACAGCATGCAACCTGAAAACCCGGATTTAAGAACATCGGTATAATATCTGACACAATGGCACGACCAATGCTCATATTACACACTGGAACAGTAGCAACCACCAAACGGACTGGAGAGAGAAGAAGAAGAAAAAAAAGACCCATGAGCTTGAAAAAATCTGGAGAAAATGTTTGGAATCAGCCATCATCTAGGGACCTAACATGACCTAACAAAATAGAGGCATGTTTAACATTTCATCCCATTTAATTTCTTTGCTTCCAATGATAAACAAAATCTTGGAAAATGATCCCTAGTCACCCTCATCACTTTATTTCCTCTTTGGTACATTTGTCCAGCAACTGCAGACAAATGATCCCTCGCCTTATTTCCTCCATCCTTCTTAACTGTTCCTAGGCTCCAATGACCTTCCTCCCCACCCCCACCTGCACCCTCCTGTGACTATACACTTGATAAAGTTCTAAAAAGCAAAATGTCATACTGAGGTTCTATACTCATATGGTGGTTCCCTTTGATAGAGATATTTTAGTGATATTAAGGTGTGGTGGATACCCAGGGATGTCCTTTTTAGTAAAGTACTGCAAAAGGCACCTGTGCTGAGGTGTAGGCCAAAGGAATGCATAAATGGCTTGACAATCATTGACAAATTTCTTCTGCATGAGAGCCTGGTATAAGTCCCACAACGAGTGTCTATCTGCTACCCATCTTGAGTGATATAGCAGTTTCAGGAATTGGGTTCAGTAATTGGGTTTGTTCTACCAATGAGAGGGTAGTATTTCCTAGTTGTACTGATGGCATATCATTACAGAAACCTTATCTACAGAAATACAGTTACCATCCAGCCCTTCCAAGTTACCAGAAGAGGCTGGATGATTGCATCACAGATAACTGTCCAGCATGTAACACTTCACGCCATACTAAACAACACATTATGAAAGATTGCAGTGGACACAAACATGCATGCCAACAACACAATATACACTCTATAAAAGATTTGTTTGAAAACCCTGTCCCAGCCATGGCATTCCTCTGGAAGAAGAGACCACTCAGCCAGACAGTCTAAGGAATGACAACAACAACAGAAACGCATGGTGACTTATCATGAGGTAAAGAAATAATATCCATGGTCTTCTGCCCACTGGTTAATTTGGGTTATGACATTTTGGAACAGGTGGATGGTATGAGTAGGGTGGGTTTCAACACAGAACAGGGCTAAGTCATCACCATACAGGCGAGCAGTTATGTTCATGAGAAAAGATGAATGTTCAAGATGCTTCCTTGGGGAACTCTTTGTCAGATATGTGGTGAGGGTAGGATTGTTCATATGCCTATTTGCAATGTTCTATGAGTTAAGAATTAGGATATGAAGGTGTGCACTGCTCAAATTAATAGGAAGAAAAAGAAAAAATCAGACATGTTGTTCATTGGCAAATGCAATACAGATTACTGTCCATTTCCATTAAGATATCTGTGGTGCTACAGCTAGTTCAGAATCCTGTCTGATGGAATAATATGAGAGACCTATGTTCCAATTGTCATGAGAGATGATATCAGAAATAAGTGTTTTACTGGATTCTTATTTTTTTCCATATTTTGGAGATGGGTTTTAGGAGGCAATTGTTGAAACATAAACATGCCATAAGTTTCAGTGTGCTTGGCATATTATTTGTTAGGATTTTTTTTTTTAAGAATATGACTGCAGGCAGAAAATACAATATGGAAAACCTCTAGTTCCTTCTCTCCATCCCATTTAATTCCATTTACAACATGCTTGTGAACACAGCAAAATCCTTTTCCTCCCAATAGTAGTGTGATGTTATTCTATATCTACATGTTGAAATATGACAGATTGAAAGAGAAAGAGAGAGAGAGAGATTCTTCCAAAACATGCTGGTTTCAAAATGACCATGGTGTGTTTTATACAGTCATACAAGTTAACTAACTTTTAATTAGACCTTTCCCTTCTCCCCATGACGGTTAAAACACACGCAACTTAACATACCGTATAACCCAATCTGATTAGTTCAAAATTACCATATCTGGGAAGAGATATCTATACATGTGTGTGTGTGTGTGTGTAATGTGTATACAACACATATATAAAACATACACATTCAATACTGACAGTCACTAACCTCGTCCTCTTGGTGTTATCTCAGTTACAAGTTCATTGACAGTCACATTATGAAGGCCTTGTTTTCTCACAATTTCTTTTGTGTGCTCCTGAAATTAGAAACATTCAGAATTATATTAAAGGAAATTTAGAATATAACGAAAATTTGAAGAAGCTGCAATAAATCTGGGTTCAACAGTTAAGTGATAGGTTGTAAAAATTCTATTTGGAAGTATGATGACTTTACCTTTACCCACTCAAGCAGTTGTTACCTTGAGTTTCTTTTGACAAGAAACCTATAGCCCTACATCTGCTAAACATGGTCCTCAAGTCCTCCCAAACATTTTTTTTCAGAAAATATAGTTTTTGTTGTGTGAGGGCTGGATTGTTTCTGTCACACCTGCATGAGAATCAAGCGAGCAGTTGCAATTCAGATCTGATGAATTTTTTATTTCCAACTTGATTTGAGAGTATGGTAAGAGCTTGAGACAGGACTCGAGACAATGCTAGCCACTCCAGGTGTAAAAGTGCAAAATGCTCAGAAATAAATTTTGTGATTGAAAATACAGTTCACAATATCAAATCAGCTAAATAAATTATTTTTTCAATTCACATATAGTATTATTTGAACTATAAATACATATATATTTTCTATTCCATAAATGTTACTTTTCATGCAGCAGACATTGGCTATGTGCTAGTCGGTCACCATGTATCTTCTGCTGTGATAGGTGCCTCAATGACTGTTCAGACAAATAGTGATTGTGTCCTCCCTTCAGGTGAAATGCAGGGATGATCCCTCATCCAGGAGGAGCCAAGATAAGAGGGAGGGAAGTGGGTGGATGGGAGTGGATTTCATGCCTTTGTTTTTTGGCTACTTCCTTTGTACAGGGGAAAAAGCCTTTGGTATATGTATGTGCCAGAATACGGTACAATTCAACTAATTTGGTTATTTTTTTGTTGTACTAACAAACTGCAGGCTTCGCCCTCCCTGGCTTCGCTGGATGCTTGGCTGCACAAACAGCAGCCTATGGCCACAGCTTTCTGCGCTCTACTCCCTCGTTTTCCCCTTCAGCCTCGGCCTCGGGGCGGAACCCCAACACGAAGAAGAACGCAAAGTAGAATGTGAAGAAGAACGTAAAGTAGAATGCGAAGAAGAACGCGAGGAGGAAGAAGAAGAAGAAGGTGAAGAAGAAGAAGAAGAATAATACCACCTGACCCCGACTTACCCAAACGCTTTTTCAAGAATATTTTTAGGACAAAGTGTCACCATAACACCACCTGTCCCCGACTTCCACAGCGTTTTTTTTTAGAATATTTTTATTTAGACTTAGATATTCATACCTTGCACTGGTATTTTAGGTACTATGTTGGTGTATCCTTACAGAATGATATGTACTAATACTATCCCCCTTTATGATGTTCCTATGAAACTGTCCTCTACCACTTCTTATGACCTTTTCCTGATTCCCCTGTGAAAAAAGAATTCTGCCACTGTATGTTACAGATGAGATACAAAAGTTTGTGGAATAGAGAAGTGTAGCATACATTATAACACCTATGGGGTCTTGTCTTTTACTCTCCAATGATCACATGTAGCTTTAAATTCATGTATAGTTCCAGCTTGGATTATATATCCTTATTCTCCAGTTACCATACTTAGAACTATATTCATGTATTTTCCCAGTTTGAACTACATCACTTTCTCTCCTATTCCAACCATTTATGTATCCTTATGGGAAACTGTATTCCTTCATACTTTATATTTGACCTCTTCCATTTGGTCTCATGACCTGTGAAAAGTCTCTCATCACCTCTTATGTCCACATAAGGTGACTAAGGTACTTTATCCAAAACCTACTCTAGATCAAGGTGCACACAGCCCACCCGGCACTCTCTTGCAACACATCAGTCACTCTCAAGTACAACACAAAAGGTTTGACGCACATGCCCTTTCAGATCTAAAGCTAGGCTGTCTGTATTTACCTTGCTGTAGTATACAGGAAAGGAGCATGGCTCACTGAGTCCTGTCTTCTTCTCCAAATTATCATATCTAGCCTCAAATTCATGTACAGTTCCAACTTCATTAATATCCTTGATTTCCAATTACCATATCTATATTTGTGTGTGTGTATTTACCTAGTTGTATTATACAGGAAGGGAGCTATGCTCGTGGTGACCCGTCTTTGTATCTTTCAGCATCAAGTTTTTTCTTTATATCTTGAATAGTGTTTGCATACACTTTTTCTTTATCTAAATTATTCCAGGTATCCAGTAATCTATGTGGGAAGCTATTTTTTTTTTCATATCTCTTCTGGTTATCTTTTTTTAGTTTCTTTTCATGTCCTCTTGTTTTTCCATTGTCCTATTTTAATAAATCATTCATATCTAGGATTTCCATTCCTTTCATGATCTCTTTCTCTTCTTTGTTCCAGAGTTGGTAATTCCAATTTGGACAATCTTTGTTTGTATGTAAATTTGGAGAGAGTTGGTGCCAATTTTGTCATTGCTCTTTGTATTCTTTCTAATTTCTTTATATTCTTTTTAGTACTGGGTGTCCATAGTGTTGCTGCATACTCCAGTTTTGGTCTTATCAGCGTAACTAATATTTTTTTTTAATCATTTCCTCACCCAAGTAGTGTGTGTGTGTGTGTGTACTTATTTCCCTAGATGTATTTTACGGAAAGAGAGCTATGCTCGTAGTGACCCATTTTTGTATCTTTCAGCATCAAGTTTGTTCTTAAATTCTTGTATAGTTTTTGCACTCACCGTTTCCTCATTCAATTTGTTCCATATATCCACCACTCTGTGTGGGAAGCTATTATTTTTCAGATCTCTTCTATAACAATCCTTTTTAAGTTTCTTTTCTTTCATGTCCTCTTTTATCCCACTTTAATAAATCATCTCTATCAAGGACTTCCATCCCTTTCATAATTCTATATATGGTTGTCCTCTTTTATCCCACTTGTGGTGGGGGAAAAGAATACTGCCACCAAGTTTTCCCACTTGGATCGTAAGAGGCGAGAAGAAAGGGACGGGGAGAGGGACTAGGCATCCTTCTCCCTGTAGCCCCAAGGGGCAATTTCCTAAATCAAAAAGAAAAGGCATAAGGGGTGCTGGCGGGCCTCGGGCCAGCACCCTAAGGTTTGGGTCTTTTAATGTGCGTGGATGTGGTACAGATGAGAGTAAAAGGGAAGAGATAGGTAGTATGTTTGTGAGAAGAAAGTTGGATGTGTTGGCTTTGAGTGAAACTAAGTTGAAAGGGAAGGGTGAGTGTATGTGGGAGGTTATCAGGAGTGAAGAGAGGGCGAGGGAGGGAAGGGGTGGCTATTCTAGTAAGTGAGGAGATAGGTAAAGGGATAGTGGAGTGGAAGGAGGTTTCCTCAAGGATAATGTGGATGAAGGTGAAACTGGGAAAGGAGATGTGGGTCTTTGTAAGTGCATATGGGCCGGGCAGTGAGAAGAGCATGGAAGAAAGGGAGGCCTTTTGGATAGATATAAATGAGTGCATAGAGGGTTTAGGAAGAAATGTCAATGTAATAGTACTGGGAGATCTTAATGCTAGAGTGGGAAATGGTCCAATCGATGGAGTGGTTGGGAAGTGTGGAGTTCCAGGAAAGAATCGTAGTGGAGAGTTGATGGTGGAAATGTGTCTAGAAAGAGAGTTGATGATAGCAAATACAGTGTTTCGGAAGAAAGTCAAGCATAAGTACACATGGGAGAGGGTGGTGGAGGGAAGGGTGGTAGATAGAGCGCTTATGGATTATGTAGTGGTAAATAGGATTATGATAGGAAGAGTTAAGGATGTACATGTGCTAAGGGGAGAGGGTGGGGGAATATCAGATCATTTTTTGGTGGAAGGTAAGTTGAGAGTGGAGGATAGATGGAGAAGGAGGAAAGGGACAAAAGGTAGGGAGGTTCTTAGAGTGAACTCCTTGAATGAAAAGGAAAAGGAGAAGGAGTACGAAAAGAAGCTGAAGGAGGAGTGGGAGGGAGTAAAGGATAGAGCAGAGATGGGTGTGGAGGAGGAATGGGGATGGTTCAAGGAGGGAGTCTTAAAGTGTGCAAGGATGGTGTGTGGAACAAGAAGGACAGGGGGAAATAGAAGAAAGGGTAGTGAATGGTGGGATGAGGAAACAAAGAAGGTTGTAGAAGAGAAGAAGCGAGCATTCACAGATTGGTTACAAAAGAGGACAGGGGAGTCATATGAGACGTACAAAGAAAAGAAAAGAGAAGTAAAGCAAAAGGTAAAGGAGGCAAAGAGGAGAGCAGATGTGAAATGGGGTAAGAGTATGACAGAAAATTTTGAAAGTAATAAAAAGATGTTTTGGAAATAAATTAAGAGAGGAAGAGGAGGCGAATCAAGTAGGGAAGAAAAGGTAAAAGGTACAGATGGAGAGTTGATAATGGAAGAGATGGCAGTGAGGGGAAGATGGGCAGAATATTTTAGGGAGTTGCTGAATGTGAAGGAGGATAGGGAAGGAAAGATAGCTGCAGTGGGAAATACGAAGAAAATGAGAGTGATGAGTGAGGAGAATGGAGGAGAAATAAGGAAGGATGAGGTGAAGGCAGTTGTAAAGATGATGAAAGCAGGTAAGGCACCTGGTCTGGATGGATGTCATGCAGAATGTCTGAAAAAGGGAGGTTCAGTGATGGTGGACTGGTTGGTGAGATTATTTAATGTTTGCTGGAGAGAGGGTAGAGTACTGGAGGACTGGAGTAGTGCCTGTATAGTTCCTCTTTACAAGGGAAAAGGGGACAAGTGTGAATGTAGTAATTTCAGAGGGATTAGCCTGTTGAGTGTAGTAGGGAAGGCTTATGGGAGAATCTTAATTGAGAGGATTAGGAGAGGAACAGAAGGAGTAATTGGTGAGGAGCAGTGTGGATTTGGGACGGGTAGAGGTTGTGTAGATCGGATCTTTGTGGTGGGACAGATATGTGGGAAAGCTGTGGGAAGGGGGAGGGATGTTTTTTGGGCTTTTGTGGATCTGGAAAGGGCTTGTGATAGGGTAGACAGAAAGGCACTGTGGGAGGTTATGCAGATTTATGGGATAGGAGGAAAGCTTTTGGGAGCTGTCAAGAGTTTTTATGTGAGTAGTGGAGCATGTGTTAGGATTGGAAATGGAGAGAGTGGGTGGTTTGAAGTAAAGGTGGGACTTCGTCAAGGATGCGTTATGTCGCCCTGGCTGTTCAACTTGTACGTGGATGGGGTGGTGCGAGAGGTGAATGCTAGGGTAGTGAGTCAGGGATTGGAGATGGTTAAAGAGAATGGAGAAAAGTGGGAGGTGAGCCAGCTGTTGTTTGCGGATGACACTGCGCTTGTGGCAGGGTCAGAGGAGGGATTGAGGAAGCTGGAGGCAGAGTTTGGGAGAGTATGTGATAGAAGAAAGCTAAAGATAAATGTGGGTAAAAGTAAGGTGATGAGATGTACAAGGGGTGAAAGTGGCAGTAGACTGGAAGTGAACATTAAGGGAGAGCGACTGGAGGAAGTGGATAGTTTTAGATACTTGGGTGCAAGTGTAGCAGGTAAAGGTGGAGTGAAGGTGGAGGTAGAATGTAGATTGAGAGAAGCGAGTAAATGCCTTGGTGGTTTAAAGAGTGTAATGAGAAATAGACATTTGGGAATGGATGCGAAGAGGAGACTGTATGAAGGAGTGATTGTGCCAACAGCACTGTATGGGGCAGAAACGTGGAACATAAGAGAAGAAGAGAGAAGGAGTTTGAATGTGTTTGAGATGAGGTGTCTGAGAAGTATGGTGGGGGTTACTAGGCTAGATAGAGTGAGAAATGAGGAGGTGAGGAGGAGAACAGGGGTGAAAAAGGATTTGGGAGAGAGGGTTGATGAAAGAATATTAGGATGGTTTGGACACATGGAAAGAATGAGTGAAGAAAGACTAGTAAAAGAGGTATGGAAGGCAGATGTGGAGGGAGTGAACATGAGGGGACGTCCTAGGATGAGGTGGATGGATGGGGTGAAGGGGGCTTTGGGGAAGAGGGGAATGTCTGTTGAGGAAGGAAGGGAGAGGACGGAAGACAGAGGTGAGTGGAGAATGGTTGTATATGGATGATGTTGTGACTGCATGAGGAGGAATGGGCGGGGGGGTGGGGGGTGGGGTAGTATGTGTGAGTAAATTTTGACGCAGCCCGAAGGGATTTCTCCCCGTCCTCTCCTTATATGCAAAGGGGGACGGAGAGGGGGGGTCGCCGATTAAATGAAGTGGCCTTGCTGTGGATGTACTGTGTCCTGCGACACTGCTTCTGACCCAGGGCGGTGGGCAGGGTGCAGGGATGACCCGTCATCCAGGAGGTGCTCAGATGAGAGGAAGGGTGGGAGGGGTGTGGAGTGTATTTAGGGATGAAATGGGTGGGAGTGTTTTTATGCCTTTCCCTTTTTGGCTACCTCCCTTGGAAGGGGGAAAAAGCCTTGGTATATGTATGTATGTATGTAATAAATCATCTCTATCAAGGACTTCCATCCCTTTCATAATTCTGTAGATGGTTAATAGATCTTCTCTTTCTCTTCTTTGTTCCAGGGTTGTTAGTTCCAGTTTGGACAATCTTTGTTTGTCAGTCAATTTTGAAAGTGCTGGTGCCATTTTTGTAGTTGCTCTTTGGATTTTTTTCTAATTTCTTTATATTCTTTTTTGTGTTAGGTGTCCATAGTTTTACAGTGTACTCCAATCTTGGTCTTATCAGCATGACTAATATTTTCTTTACCATTTCTTCATTCATGTAGCAAAAGGCCACCTCTATTGTTCTTAGTAAATTGTAGGTTTCTCCAACTATTTTGTTTATATGCTTGTCCAATGGCACAATGACATGTCTTTGCTAATAATTACTCCTAGGTCCTTTTCCAAACTAACATTTTACTTCTTTTGTATCAACCCAATATTGCCCTGATATTCTATTCTTACTTTTACCAAACTCCATTATACTGCATTTCTTGATGTTGAAGTTCACTTCCCACTTTTGGCTCCATTTCCAAATCTCTCTGAAGTACTGTAATTCAGTCTTTCTCTGTACTTATTTTCTTTAAAAGTATTCCATCATCTGCAAAGAAGTTCATATAACATTCAGCACCTTCATCCATATGGCAAACATTATCAGAGTTAATACTGAACCTTGTGGGACTCCACTTATCACTTCTTCCCAGGTTATGTTGTTGTCTCTAACTACCACCCTCATTTTTCTTCCGTTCAAGAAATCTTCTATACTTTTCATTAATTTTCCCTGTACACCTGTTTTCAGTTTCCTTATTAATTTTTTGTGTGGTACCTTATCAAATGCCTTTTGTAAATCTAGAAAAGCACAATCCATCCATCCGTTCCTTTCTTGTATTATGTCTATTAGCCTTGAATAAAAAGAAATCAAGTTGATGGCACAAGATCTTCCTTGTCTAAAGCCAAATTATTTTGGATTCAGTATCTTATTTTCTTCTGATTAATCCATCTACTTTTGATAACTTTTCCGCATATTTTAGCTATTGTGCTTGTAAGAAACACCAGCCTATAGTTTGCTGGGTCTTCCTTATCTCCTCCTTTATATATTAGTACAATATTTGCATTTTTCCAATCTTGTAGTACCTTTCCTTCCTTGAGTGAACAATCTATTATTTTATATATTTTGTCCTCTAGCTCATCTATACATTCTTTTAGTATCCAATTTGCTATTACATCTGACATAAAGGTTTATCATTTGGTCCTTTATTTTATTTATTTTTTCATTTTTTTGTTACATTGATTTCTTTCATTGGGGGGATCTTTCTATCTTTTCTTCTTCCCAATTATGTGCATTTTCTATTGTGAATAGACTCAAAATGCTTGTTCATCACCTCCGCCATTTCTACATCTATCTTCCTTATTTCCTTCATGCAGTTTTACTATTTCTTGTTTATTTTTCAATTTACCATTCACATACGTGTAGAACAATCTAGGTTGATCCTTACATTTATCTATTACGTCTTTTTCATAGTTTTCTTTTTTTATCCCTGCGTATTCTAGTATTCCTTTCTCAGTTTGATATATATTTGCCACTTACCTGTTTTTTTCCTTTCTCCATTTTTTCCAAGCTTTGTCTCTTTTATCTTTTGCCTCACTACATTTTTTGTTATACCAACAATTAATGTACATCCTTTCCTGCTTCTTTAAATATATTCAATTTTTCTTTTTTGTTTCTTAAAGAAATTTTCCCAATTCACTTTTTGAAAGATTTTTCTGAGTTTCTCAAAACCCATTTTGTTTTACATTAGTCTACTTTTTCGGTTTCTCATTTCTTCCCAAATAAATTTTCCCTTTTAGTTCAAACTCAATTAATATGTGGTCACTCTTCCCAACTGGTGTTTTGTATTCCATTTCAGGCTCTGTTGTAAATATTAAGTCGAATTTCAATGGTTCTTCAGTTTCTACATCTGGTATTCTCCTTTACCTACTGAATCATTGTATATTCAATGGTCATATCCAGTGGTATATTTCCCCATAGGTCCTCTCCACCTCTCACTGTCTTCTCTGCCCAGCATATTTCTCTAGAGTTAAAGTCATCTATGATTATTATGTTTCCTCCTTTTTTTTTTAGCAATTCATTTCATGGATGCTTTGTGACTTCTAGCATTTTAGAGTGGTCACTCTCTGCCCAAGAATGTTTTTGGGGGCACATATACTACTACAAATTTTCTACTTTTCATGTCACTGTTTTCAAATTTTATCATAATCAATTCCACATTGCACATGTGTGTGATACAACACAGTCATGGATCACATGTTGGACTCAAGACTGACTGCTATTACCCTCCCAAATGAGAGCTCAGAGCTCTGTGTATGCATGTGCACTTGCATGTATGTATAGATTTAGAGAAAAATTAAATTCACTTGGCAACCCTATGGAAATATGCATTTAATTATTTGTGAGTTTGAATCCTGCACTCCTCTCCGATTCCCAGAAGTGACTATAACTTGCCCCAACAGTCCCTAAATTGCAAACAGATTCAGTCACAGCTATGTATTTACCTAGTTGTATTTTACTGGACGAGAGCTATGCTCGTAGTGACCAATTTTCGTATCTTTCCATATCCAGTTTATTCTTAAAATCATGTATAATTTTGGCATTCACTGTTTCTCTGTTCAGTTTGTTCCAGACTTTTATCACTCTGTGTGGGAAGCTATTTTTTTCAGGTCTCTTCCTTTAGTTTCATTTCGTGTCCTCTTGTTTCTCTTCTGTCCCACTTTAATAAGTCGTCTCTATCAAGAATTTCCATCCCTTTCATAATTCTGAAAATGGTCAACAAATCACCTCTTTCTCTTTTCTGTTGCAGTGTTGACTGATGTAATTTCTCCAATCTTTGTTTGTATGTCAGATTTGACAGTGTTGGTGCCATTTTTGTCACTGCTTTTTGGATTCTTTCTAATTTTCTTATGTTCTTCTTTGTGCTAGGTGCCTATAGTGTTGCAGCATATTCTCGTTTAGGTCTTATCAGTGTAACGACTATTTTTTTTTAACCATCTCCTCATCTATGTAGTCAAAGGCCACTTTAATTGATCTCAATATGTTATAAGTCTCTCCGAATAACTTATTAACATGTTCATCAGGTGTCAAGTTGCTTGAGATAATTACCCCTAGGTCCCTTTCTTAATTGACTTTTTTGACTTCTTTGTTTCCAATTTTATACTGTACCGATACTCTATTTTCACTTTTTCCAAATTCCATTATGCTCTTCATCTTTTTCTTCCACGTCTAACTGGAATATCTATGCTAATTCTGAGCTTACCTCTCCTTTGCCTGGGAGGAGCCACTAGATAAGATACCATGTAAGATGGTCCAATGACAAATATAAATATTTTTTCCAAAGTAGCAACATACTGGTGAAGACACACACGACTCGGTGGCGCGGTTGGTAGAGTCTCAGACTGTCAGCATGGGGGTGCTGATGGCACCTGGTTCAAATCCTGCCCAGGGCTGAAATTATTTCAGTATCGCTGTACTTCGAGTCGTTACTCCAACTCTCGTGGGCGGGGAGTTGGGGGTGTGTGTGCACGTAAGGTCATAGCATTACCCATAGATCGGTCATATGAGCTCTGAGCTCTCTTCCAGGAGGGAAATAGCTATCGATCACGAGTCCAACATGTGATCCAAAGACCAAGGTGAATCACAGGTATTTTGAACCCCTTAACCACTTTGGTACGAGAACGCCTATGTAGGCATCATGAGGTGCAATATGTACATTAGGATGCCAGTGTCGGCATCTTGATTATATATTTTTTTTGTAGTTGTACATGAGTTACCACTAGATTCTGTGAACTGGTTTGATCATGTTTTCTGTGTTTATCATTACTCATAGTAAAAGAGAATGAGAAATACATCAGTGACTTTATATTTCATTATGTGAGTAGTGTGATGAATCATATGTATGGCAGCTAATGCTGCACATGAGAATTTGACTCGTACCAACATGCTGCAAATCAATAGTAATGTCAGTAGTGATTTTTTTTTATTCTGTGTATTTACCTAGTTGTATTTTACGGGCAGGGGAGCTATGCTCGTGGGGTCCCGTCTTCATATCTCATTTTATCTAAACTATTTTTAAATTCATGTATTGTTTTTGCACACACCACTTTCTCATCTAACTTGTTCCAACTGTTTATTACTCTGTGAGGAAAGCTGTTCTTTTTCAAGTCTCTTCTATAGCTGTCTTTTTTTATTTTCTTTCCGTGTCCTCTTGTATCTCTGTCATCCCATTTTATCAGATTCTCTCTGTCAGTAATTTCTATGCCTTTCATGATTCTGTAAATAGCTATCAAATCTCCTCTCTCTCTTCTTTGCTCTAGTGTCTGTAGTTCAAGTTTTTCTAGTCTCTCTTCATATGATAGTTTTGAGAGTGTTGGTGCCAGTTTTGTAATTGCTCTTTGTATTCTTTCAAGTTTTTTTATACATTTTTTTGTACTTGGTGACCATATCGTTGCTGCATATTTCAATCTTGGTCTTATCAGGGTGATTAGGATTTTCTTCACCATTTCTTCATCCAGGTATGTAAATGCAACTTTGATTGTTCTTATTAGATTATAAGTTTCTCCAAAAATCTTATTTATATGTTTCTCAGGTGACATATTCATAACAATGACTCCCAGGTCCTTCTCATTTTCTACTCTTTTTATTCCTTCTTCTCCCAATTTATATGCTCCTGTTATTCTGTTTTTGCTTTTTCCAAATTCCATTATACTACACTTTTTTGTATTGAACTCCATCTCCCACTTCCTACTCCATTCCTGTACTATATTTAGATCTCTCTGTAGTGATTCACAATCTTCTTCAGTTTTCACTCTTTTCAGTAGTTTTGCATCATCTGCAAAGAAGCTCATATAGCTTTCTATTCCTTTATCCATATCATTAATATATATAGCAAACATTATTGGGGCCAGAACTGTTCCCTGCGGAACCTCGCTTATTACTTCATCCCATTTTGAGTGCTGGTTTCTTATCACTACTCTCATTTTTCTTTCTTGCAAAAAGTCTTCCATCCAATTTAGTAGTTTGCCCTGTATTCCTCCTTCAGTTTCTAATTTCTTAAGCAACTTCTTATGTGGAACTTTGTCAAAAGCTTTCTTTAGGTCTAGAAATGCACAGTCCGCCCATCCATCTCTTTCTTGTATTATATCTATTAGCCTTGAATAGAAACATATTAAATTGGTGACGCATGATCGTCCTTGTCTGAATCCAAATTGCCTTGGATTTAACACTGTTTTTTTTCTAAATATTTTACCCATCTACTTTTGATAATTCTTTCACAAATTTTTGCTATTGTACTTGTTAGAGAGACTGGTCTATAGTTTGTAGGTTCTTCTTTATTTCCTCCTTTATATATAGGTACTATATTTGCTTTTTTCCAATCTTCTGGAACTTTTCCTTCTTTCAAGGAACTGTTTAGTATGCTATGTATTTTGTCTGCCAGTTCATTCCTGCATTCTTTCAAAATCCAGTTTGCTATATCATCTGGTCCATGCGATTTTCTGACATCAAGATTACTCAAGTGTGTCAATATTTCATTCTTTGTTACTTCTATTTCTTCCATAGGGGGGACTTTCTCTTTCCATTCAATCTCTTCAGGTTGTATGTTCTCCCTTGTAAACACTGATTTAAAATGTTTGTTCATAATTTCCGCCATTTCTATTTCCTCAGTGTATTCAACTCCCTCTTGTCTTAATTTCTCCAAGTCTTGTTTGTTTTTCAGTTTATTGTTTACAAATCTGTAGAATAGTTTTGGTTGATCTTTACACTTTTCTATGACATCTTTTTCATATTTTCTCTTTTCCTCTCTGCATGTTTGTACATATTCATTTCTATAACCGGTATATATTTTCCATTTTTCAGGTCTTCTGTCTTTTTTCCATCTGGTCCAGGCTTTGTCTCTTTTGTCTTTTAACTCCCTACAACTTTTATTGTACCAGCATTTTACATATTCTTTTTCTTGTTTTTGTCTTGGGACATACTTTTCCACTCCTTTTTTGTAAATTTTTGTCAAAATATTCCATTTCTCTTCCACTGTTGTTTCTTCTTTGTATATTTCTTCCCAGTTTTCTTGTTGAAAGAATTCTCTTATTTTATCAAAGTTTGTTTTTTCATACATCATTCTTCCTTTTCTATATTGCTCATTTCTTTTCATATATTTTTCTTCATCAAAGGTCAGATATCAACAGATATACCATTCGCTAAAAATCATTGTATTGCTCGAAAAAGTACTTTTTAAAAGCATACAAATAAAGTTTTTACCTATTACAGAAGAATTTATTCAGAAAATTCACTTTTAATTGCGCCTCGCATACCACTTTTCCGAAGTCTAGATATTCAGAATAACAATATTGTTTGTTTGGCAACTGTGACGTCACGAACGCGGAATTCCCCGAACCTTTCCCGAAGCGCACGGGCGGAATGTTTCGAATAAGAGACGACGCAATGAAATGAAGACTAAACTGTTTTTTGCCAAATTTGATAAGATGTAGATGGTGGAACTATATAGAATACTGTCAGTATGTTTTTTTATGTACATTAAACTGTAAATACAAAAAGTTATGGAAGTCTTGATATCTGACCTATAAAGGTCAGATCAGTGCTGTCGATTTGTAGAATTCGTCTGCTATTGTAGAAAACAAAAGCTACTGATGACGCAATGTCGACGATCCGTGGAATATGTAGAATAAATGTAGAATCTTGTTATTATTCACTTTTTAGTGAATTTCATGAACATTTATTAAAAACAAAATTTTCCTTAGACTATTAAATACATTTTACACAGAAATATGTATATGTGTAATGATAATTTGAAAATATTTGAGTTTATTGAAATGCGCATTAGATCGTAGCGGACCGAATCTAATATATATAGATATATGTTGTGTGTCTTTTATCTAGTAGGCTTGTCTTGTTCAATAAAAAATATTACATTTTATGTTAGGCGACATAGAGGACGTTTCATTTTTTTGGCGCGGTTTTGTTTTCTTCGTCACCACACTTCACCACGAATGTCACAACATCCTCGTCCACTGACCAAGTAAGTTCTTCCTTTTTCACTGACAACTCTAACTTTGATACATTAAGAATATCTTTGTTTCATATTTTTTATCCTTATATTTTGTGGATATTATGGTTAATTTTCATTATTACTCTTTTTTTAGATTGATATGGCTCCCAAGAGAAAATTTCGGGATGTCTGGATGGCTGACCCGACGTTCCAGCCATGGCTGTCTTCTGTGAAAGAAGACCCTGAGAGAGCCAGCTGCAACTTCTGCAAGAGGGAGTTCGGAGCTCATCTGACCGCCTTAACAAAGCACAAGAAGACGAAAATGCACATCAACAATGCAAAGAAATTCCAGGATCCTCTACCCGATGTAGAACCTTCACCTTCTCTTGGATATTCTTCGGTGGGTTTATGGATTATTCCACATTTCATTATTTGTTAATTGTTGAATCTATGTATGATAAAGATTATATATATACATATATATATATAAATATATATATATAAATATATACATATATATATACATATATATATATATATATAATTCTATCTATCTACATACCTTGGCTTCATCCCCCATCCATGGGAGGTAGCTAAAACAGAGACATTTCCCATCCTCCCTCCCCCCTACACACACATCCACATCCCTCCTCTCATCTGAGCTTGTTGCTGCGGACAAAGGGCCACACCCGTATCCCGCCCACCACATGGGTCCGATGCAGCGTGACGAGACACGGCACATCCACAGCAGGGCCGCTTCACAATATACATAACTATATATCCAAAATAACAAATCAAATTAATTTTAGGTTGGTGCTGGTGTTGCGGTTGCTGTTGCTCTGCTGATGGCTTTCATCGCAGAGCATAATCTCCCCTTTTCTCTCGTGGATCATCTAGTGGACTTAATGAAAATAATGTTTCCGGATTCTGCAATAGCCCAGGGAATCAACATGCACAAGACCAAATGTACCGAGATCATGAAAGCGATGGCAAATGTGATGAATGAAGATCTACTAAAGAAGCTTCGCATGTACAAGTTCTCGGTCATAATAGACGAAACAACGGACCTCAGTTGTACTAAAACATGTGCTGTTCTTGTTAGATTCTTTGACTTGACCAACCGCAAAATAAACACATCCTTCTATACATTATTCAACCTATATAGCAGCAGTTCTGTCGGATCAACTGGACAAAACTTGTATGACATATTAATGGAATCTCTCGACAATTGCAATATCCCAAGGTCCAATTTTATAGGGTTTGCAGCAGACGGGGCATCAAACATCATGGGAGAAAATAATTCCTTAACAAGCCGCCTCAGGGAAAATTTAAAAGGGATCACAATATTTCGGTGCATCTGCCACTCCATTCACCTTGCAGCATCAGAAGCTGCTAAAGTTCTGCCCCGTAAATGTGAAGATCTCGTCAGAAATATATATTCCTTCTTCTCCCATAGTGCAAAAAGAAGGTATGAACTAAAAGAGTTTCAAGAATTTTGCAATGTGAAGCCACATAAAATCCTACATCCATGCCAAACACGATGGTTGTCTCTATATCAAGCTGTGGCTAGAATCTTAGAGCAGTGGCAAGCCTTAAAACTATATTTTATAGAAAAAGAAAGTGAACTAAGATTACATTCAGTACAAAGTATCTTAGAGCACATGAGAGATCCATCGGTAAAGTGCTATTTTACTTTTCTAAATTATATTCTGCCTCAATTTTTAAAAGTAAATTTGTTGTTCCAAAGTGTTGAACCAACTATTCACTTACTGCAAGAATCTATAACAGAACTGCTCGGTACAATTTTAAGATCTTACTGCAAAGCAGAATTTTTCCATAAAATCAACTTAATTGACATTGATCCAACAGATAATACTATATTTCTACCAATAAACCAAATTTACTTGGGCCAAGAAATGCACCAAATATTTCAAGATCCGTGTATAACCAAGCATCCATCATTAACAACAGACGTAAAATTAAGGTGTCGCGACTTCCTCATCACAATGGCAGTCCAAATAAAAAAAAGGTTTCCAATTGACAATGAATTGTGGAGAATGGCTTCTTATCTATCACCAAAGAAAGTCCTGGAAAAAAACAAGAGACAAAATGAATACGCTTGTAGACTTCACAATAGCTATCCCTAGACTTTTTACAGGAAATGTAAATAATTTAGATGAAGAATGGCGTAAACTGGATTTTGCAAATCTTCCAGAAGAATGCAAGCACCTTAATGCGGAAGAATTTTATTTAAGACTTCTGGATTATGAAGATCATACAGGCCAGAAGAAATTTTATAATTTGGCACTGTTTGCTTTACAGGTCCTAGCACTACCCACGTCGAATGCTGACGCCGAAAGGTTATTTTCGGTTGTAGGGAACACTAAAACAAAAATACGAAATTCCCTACAGATACCTTCTCTCACTGCTCTTATTAAGATGTCTGAAGCAGTGAAGGCAGAAGGGGGGTGTATAAAATTCAAACCCAAGGAAGCTCATTTGGCAGTTTGCAGATAGTTCTATAAATAAATTGTAAATTTTATTTCGTATTGTCATTAAAACTTTAAAAATTAATTAACCAAGTGTTATTTTCTATTTCAAAGGAAATTGGATATAAATATATTTTTTTACCAAAGTTACTCGTTAAAGTCTAGTTTTCTCTAACTATTGTTAAATAGAAAACGTGTAGAATTGCTCAGTGTAGAATAGCGACAGCACTGGGTCAGATATCAAGACTTCCATAATGGGAAATTCCGCGTTCGTAACGTCACAGTTGCCAAACAAACAATATTGTTATTCTGAATATCTAGACTTCGGAAAAGTGGTATGCGAGGCGCAATTAAAAGTGAATTTTCTGAATAAATTCTTCTGTAATAGGTAAAAACTTTATTTGTATGCTTTTAAAAAGTACTTTTTCGATTATTTTTGGTGAATGGTATATCTGTTGATATCTGACCTTTAAGTTCCAGTTCAATCAATATGTGGTCACTTTTACTTATTGGTGTTTTATATTCAATCTTGTCCACTATTCTAGGTTCAGATGTAATTATTAAGTCTAGTCTCAATGGTTCTTCTTCATTTCTATACCTGGTGTTTTCCTGTATCCATTGTGTCATTGTATGGTCAGTAATCATCTCAAGTAGAGCATTTCCCCATGAGCCGTCTCCACCCTTTACTGTCATTTCTTCCCAGCAGATTTCTTTGCAATTAAAGTTGCCCATTATAACTATTCTTCCTCCATCTTCCATTATTTTATTTAATGTTATCTTTGTGTCCTCTAACATACTTTTATGTTCACTCTCCTCCCATGAGGCTGTTTTCGGAGGCACATAATTTATCACAAATTTTCTGCTCTTCTTATCTCTGTCTTCCACTTCTATCATAATCATCTCTACTGTATTCTTTCCATATATGACACCCTTCACGTTTATATCCTTTTTAGTCAGGAACATAACTCCACCCCCTTGCTTTTTCTCTCTGTTTTTAATCCAATAATTATATGCATCATGTCCTACACTGTTGAGTGGTAGTGGGCCTTTTAATTTTGTTTCTACAATTCCCATTATGTCCGGTTCTTTTTCTTTCAAATAATCATTCAGCTCATTCAATCCTGTTATTAATCCATCTATATTTGTGTAAGACACTCTTAGTTTTCTGTCACTTCCATTGTGTTCTCTGTTTCCCTTTTGTTTTTCTCTTGTATGTCGAACTGCCTTAGTTTCATATTCACTACTCTCCAATAGAATCTCTCTTTCTCTGACTCCGTTCTGCTCTCGTTTTTTTTCTTAGCTTCAAGTCTTTTCAGCTTTTCTTCCTCTCTTTCCTCTTTATTCATTTCCCTTTTTATCCATACCTTTTTATATTGTTCACTTGTTGCTAGTTTCCCTGTTTTGGATAAGATATTCTCTGCCGTCGTTTGTGACCTGAATTTAATCTTAATTGGTCTGGTCTTTTCATTTTCCTCATTGGTTCTTGAGGTTCTATCTGGGTTATGTTTCTCTTCCATTCCTAATATAATTATACATTTCTTTTTGTCAGCTAAGTCTCTTACTATATTCTCCTTCTGTCTCATCACTTTAATAACTGAGTCTTCAGTTTGTTCTCTCATTTGCTGTTTAATTATATCAGTAAATGCAACTTTACTGTTTTCTTTTATCGACTTCCATCCCTCTCTGTTTTCTTTACTATTCCTCTTCAATTCCTCATTCTCCACCTTTACTTCTTTTAACTGTCTTTTCAGGTTTTCTATTTCATCAGTTAAGTTTTTGTTCGCCTTCTCTAGTTCTTCCAATTTTTCAACTTTGTAGAATGTTGTTAACATGACTGAACCTACGTTCCAAGTCCTCGATCATCTTATCGACCTTCTCTTCTAGTCTTGTCAGTCGCGGGGGGGGGGGGGGGGGGGGGGGGGGGGGGGGGGGGGGGGGGGGGGGGGGGGGGGGGGGGGGGGGGGGGGGGGGGGGGGGGGGGGGGGGGGGGGGGGGGGGGGGGGGGGGGGGGGGGGGTTGTGTCTCCCCCCCTTTAAATCCCTGGAAAATATTCTCATCACTTTCTACTATATTGCTCTTCTCTATACTTCTAATCTTTACATTTTTATTAGACATTTCATCGTCGCTCAGCTGATCGGGGGGCCTTTTGTTTACCTTTCGCCTGTCTGCCTGGGCCAAGTCTACTCCTTCCTCATTTCCTTCCATTTCCCTCAGCAATCCCTCCCCTTCTCCTCTTTCCCTACTTTCCTACTACCCCACGAGCAATTTCCCCCCCCACCCTGTAAATACAATAGGCACTTCTCTTTGCGTTGGGATCCACAAAACTTCAATTTTCTTCAGAACGTCTTCTAAGCCGTCCGTTCATTGAAGTGTGTGTGTATGTATGTATGTATATATATATATATAATATATATATATATGTATATATATATATATATATTGGAAGGGACTGTGGTAGAGCAACACACCCACAAATCAATGAGACATATTGAGACATATTTAAGGAGTGGATGAAGGTGCGCTTTGCCTGGGATACAAGGCAAATCCCCCATTCAGTATAGGGCCAGATTATTCATCAATGCCCACAAAGAGGTAACACTCGTCCATGCTTTTATCACCCAGGCAACACGGCACTATCCCCCATGGGCTGACCCGTATCATCAGCCTCACAAAGTACCTCCGACTTGATGCTTCAAGCAACGAATAGAAAGTGAAGAGACAGATCCCTTTCTTTTATCTGGGAAATATCTTTATAATTACCAAGTTAGGTTGGAAACGAATGCACTACTCTATTGCTTGGAACTCTTTACCGATCAACATTCAATCAATTGTTTCTAAAAGTAGTTTTAAAAAATCAGTTAAATGTTATCTTTTAGACACTGTTCTGTCTGAGGAAAATAGTTTATATGTTTAATTTACACTTTTTATAACCTAATTTACACTTCTTATAACCTAACCCGCTCAGATGACAGAGAGATAACTTGTGGTGTACCACAAGGTTCAATTCTAGGATCGCTACTGTTCCTGATATATATTAACGACATGCCAGGTGCGGTGAACTGTAAGTCACTACTATTTGCAGACGACTCCGCTCTAATTGTCTCAGGTAGGGACCCAGTTGAAGTAGAGGAGAAACTGAGTGTCGAACTGTCATCGGTCCAGGACTGGCTCATAGATAATAGGCTGTCCTTACACCTCGGTAAAATGGAAAGTATTCTCTTCGCATCCAAACCCAACCTCAGGAAACGCAGCGATGTACAGGTCAGATGTGGGGTTAATGTCTTGGAATCAAAACAAGAGGTAACCTATCTTGGAATACTCTTAGATCAGTCCCTCTCAGGGAATGCCATAACAGATAAGATTGTTTCCAAGTGTTCTCATAAAGTCAAATTTTTGTACAGAAAAGCCAGAAATCTTGGTCTGGAAACAAAGAAGCTGTTGGTCTCAGCCTTGTTACAACATCACTTTGATTACGCTTGTAGCTCTTGGTGTAGTAGTCTGAGCAAAAAAAACCAGTCCCGGCTACAGGTTACACAGAATAAGATAATTAGATTCATACTAAACCTACCTCAACATAGTCATATTGGTATTGAAGAATTTAGCAAGGTAGGAATGTTACCTGTAAAATATTGCGTCCAGCAGCTGAAACTAAACCAGGTTTACAATGTCATTCATAATTCTGCTCCCTCATATGTGAGCTGTAATTTTACGTTATCGGCTGAAAACCAAACCCGGAACAGTCAAGAGTCTCTTATTGTACCTCATGCAGGTCCCTTCACCAAAAATAGTTTTCACTTCACAGGTGCTCAACTATGGAACTCACTACCTGTGTCCATTAAGAAGACAAATAGCAAGGTTACCTTCAAGAAAAAAGTCAAGGGTTACTATATGTCTCAACTATGGACAGAGAACAGCCTTGATTCTGTGTACTACTAGCTTAGTGAGGGATACCTGAATCCATGAGTAATACCAACCATATCTGCATTCACTCATAACTGTTCTGACCTCCCCTACCACCTTTTTCAGAAGTTTAATTCAGCATAACAATGTTTGATGTTTACAAATTGGTTTCCACCTTTGTTTTGCCAGTCATGATATGGTATATGTCTCAGGTAGGTTCCGAGAACAGTTATGATCTGATCTTTTTCCTCATTCTCCTTGTTGTATTACTCATTCAAGTACTGGTCCCTACCTCTGGTGCTACAGGTTATAATGTACTACTCCTTGGTGCTCATACAAATTGCCCACTCCGTCCTGAGATTCAGGTTAAATGTTAGATTTAATTAATAGGTGACCCTAGCTGCAGTGTAGGACTCACTATAACTACATGTTGTTACAGATGTAGAATATTGTAGTATATCATTAATGGTCCTACTCTGATAATGTACTCACCCATACACAGATGTAGAAAAATGCAGTATATTTATTAATGGTACTACTCCGATGTAGTACTCACTCATACTGTTTTGTTACAGTTTAACATTACTTTGTTGTTCCTTTGCTTAATGCAATGTTCCTTTTGGATGGTGCTCTAATTTTTTTACTCAATGTTCCTATATGTACAAACATTTCTGTAATATTAGCAAAACTATAACAATGTTTATGTGTCATATGTGTACTGATTGGTATTACTCATGAGTGTCTCTGGTCCCCTCAACCCCCTATGTATGTTTGTCCATGTGACTAAATGTAGATTAATAACCTGATGAGGACCACAATGGAAATAAGCGTTCATACTTTTTGTGTTATCCTCGGCAATTTACATTTATTATCTCGATCTATGTATTCTTGCCATTATTTGCACTTCATGTACATGATTCATTGCCAAATAAAGTCTATCTATCTATCTATCTAACCTAGCTTTTACTATGACAATCTTTTCCTAGTTTTTTTATGAGGACCACAGTGGAAATAAGTATTTTGACTCTCTGTGCCATCCTCGGATGTACAATTATATTTACTATGTATAATATGAGTCTTATATGTATTGTACTTATTGTATGTATGATTGTATACAAATAAAATAAAATCAAATCAAACTCTAAACAGCAGCCTGCGCCAGAACAAAACATTAAATTTTTAAAAATCGCTACTGATGTTGCTATTAACTTGCGGTATTTCTTTATGGGGTTCAAAATACTCAGAATGATGAGAGCTATCCAATGATGAACATAATAATTGCATTCTCATTCTGAGACTGGCAAGCATTTTTAAATTTACCAAGTTTCTAATCCTCCATATCAAAACTAAATATTACAGCAATACTGTTACACTTAACTATGCCTCGAGGGCCTAAGTAGCCGCTTAACTTGTTTATAAGTCAGGTAGGCTATACAAATCATTAATACAATACCTTACCTTAAGCTGATCACGCCAACCACAGTCTGTCAATCTTTTCCTTAGGGTTTCTTTTAATCGCTCCTTTTCCCCAGTTTCCGTCAATTTTTGGTTGATAGAAGTTTTGAACTGTGCTCCTCTGTCAGCCATCTTGAACTATATCGATTATCTAGGATTATTAGCAACAGAAGGTATAATACAAAACAAAAAATATGCTTAGCCCTGCTCCCACACAGTTCCTGGTGTAACTAGCAACGATGCTTTGTTGACGCGTTGACTTGGAGATGAGTTTTGTTTTGACGTTACGCTTTTGTTTTATTTATTCCTAAAGTAAGTTTTATATAAATACTGTGTAACTTATTATTTTTCTAATGATAGGCATATACATATACATTTATATAAAACATAGAAAAATATACATCACTGCTCTAATACGCATGAATTATAAATCTGATAGTACGGTTCCAGCTATTTTTTTTTCTAGCATCCAAAATACAATCCATGTCTCACATTAGTGCTGGGCAAATACCGCTAATTTCAATACCGGAATTACCGGTAAACAACAATGCCGTTACCGGAATTACCGGTAATTTACCGGTAAAAGACTCGTGAGGCAGTAGTGACGTCCCAAGTTCGAGTCGCCTTTATGATTTAAATCTAAACAAATTTCATCCTACTATGGTGTGTAGTCACAAGTTTTGTAACGTCGTCACTATAAAAATCCTGCGCTCCGAGTCGTTACTCCAACTCTCGTGGGCGGGGAGTAGGGAGGGGGTGCGTGTAAGGTCACAGCATTACCTCCTCTCCCTCAGTGCATAGGCCTACGCACCAATCCCCCCCTCCCCCTCTCACACTCCACTTCAGTCTCTATGTAAGTGCAATTTCATACAAAGAATATATTTTTCACATAGAAACACAATTTCATAAAAGAAAAATAATTACATGCATCATTTTTACACATTACACATAAAAATTCATTTCCAAAATCACTCATTTTTCATTTAGTCAGGACAAAGTTTTTTTGTACAATTGAGGTTTTAAAGGTTTTGTGCGAGATGAATTGACATGTGTAGGTCATTTTCATAATGTTTTTTTTTTTACCAAGTTCCTCTTATATTAGACTCAGGAACACAATTTCAACCCTTTGAATTTCTGTCAAAGTTTTTTTCAATTGTTCATAGTTGTCATTTTTATATTGGAATTACGTTAATTTTGAATTAGCAGGACTCTACGATACCTATATTTATATTATAGTACCTTTAAATGGACAAAAAACACACGCATATATTTTATTTTAATTTTTTATTCTGTGTATCCATTTGGATACATGCCCACCGGAATCGTCAGCGCGCGCCACCTCCACCAATCTAGGGTAAGGCTCGCAAATATTAGTTACTTAAGACTACGCGAATAATAATTACATGCGCATCACTAACAAAATATGATTTTTGAATAACACTTTACCTTGCGTCGTAGAGGCCACTTCAATGGGCACAGTGTTAATCCACCAGAATCTTTGATCGTCTCTGCCCGCTTATTCTTGTCTCTGCTTTCCGTGAGTCTGTTGTGGTATACTGTATTCCCTGCCCCAACCCATAGCTTATATATATATCCTTGTCAGTCATCACTCGTGCGAGTCTGATAAGTGTATTTGTGAACTTGTTTGTGATTAACTCCAATACAAGTACAGTACAAATAGATTGTAACATGCAGATGGTGTCTTTCATGAGCAACTGCGTACTTTATGTAAATATGCATATATTAATAAACATTAAATATAAAGTTAAATATGAAGATCTGGTAAGTGTGGAAACAGTGTCTCTCCAATCTCCCCGTTCTGTGAGCTTTCATGTCCGTTCTACAAACTTTACAACGTGCCTTATTTCCATCCTCTTTCACTTCCGCTGACCATTTTTTAAACAGGGGATCCTTTAACCAGGCAGACTGAAAAGTTTTCGAGCAGTTTGACCACCTCTTCATTTCTAGATCACATAGGCTGACTAATCGAATACGTACATTTTGCACTGAACCTCTGCGGGCCGAGATGCGAACAAAACGATCTAGCACGTCTGTTAATTTTCATATTCGAATACGTACATTTCGTACTGTGCATCTGTGGGCCGAGAAGGGAGCAGGACGACCTAGCACGTTGAATACGTTCATGTTAATTTTCATCCTACGTAGGGCCGTCAGTACTGTCACTCAGTACCACCAAGTCGAAACGTGCTTACCGTTCTCTGAGTATTATGGGATAGCTTATCGGTTAACGGAGCCTAAACGGTAGCAGATTTTTTGCTGGTAAGCTACCATCAAGGTTGTTACCGATAAAACCCGTAACTATCGGTAGCTGTCCACCACTACCGTCACTCAGTACCACCAAGCCGAGACGTGCTTACCGCTCCACGAGTGTTTGGTATAGCTCAAGATCTAAGAATATAAGGTGTAACCACTTCCGACCGAATTTCGAGGGAGTTGGCGCAGCGGGCCCGTGAACGTCACCTGGCTGTTCAAAGTGGGGTTAGCGGGTCCTATAGCTGTCAGTTGAAGCTGGTCCGTCGTTCAAAAATGACGTCGCCTTCGCTCGCACCGCTCCACTCAATTAGTTATATTCTGACAAATATTATATAAAATATATATATAAATATATATAAAATATTATAGTTCCTGTCTATATATATGAATATATAATATATAAAATATTATAGTTCCTGTCTTCCTTGGCGTTTCACAGTTTTCTTCAGTGTATCACAAAGAGAAAATGGACGCATCCAAATGACGTCAGAAGCTGCGCAGAACTGCTCCAGCGGTTAGACCTGTTTACTTAGACCTTGGTATAGCTTATCGGTTAACGGAACCTTAACGGTAGCAGAATTATTGCCGGTAAGCTACCGTCAAGGCTGATACCGATAAAACCGGTAACTTTACCGGTAGCTGCCCACCACTATCCCACATTAACTTTACACTGTTGTGATGTGGGTTCATATCCCGGAGGTAGCGTGCTGTCACAAGCAAACTCCACACCTAGTATGGGACAACACCTGTATCCCCACGTGTGATCACTGCGCGTCTTTTAACACAAATATATTCCGATACGCAGCAATTACTATTCAGTTTCTGAATGTCTGTGAACTAAACGCTTCTATATCGCTATTATATTCAAAAGACTGGAAGGAATTAAAGACGAGTGCCAACATTCTTGGGAAAGAGGGTGACCCTGTTTTGCTTGCCCTTTCCCTAATAATAGCCGTCAAAGTACGTTTACGAGAATACATAAATGCCAACAACTTCCCTGCTGGTCAGAATGCAAAACGGAAGATACCCTTTCAAAAATCCAAGCAGAGTAGATAAAGAACCATTGCCGACCATTCCTACTAATTATTGTTATTATAAAACTTGAATTTAGGTAACAAAACACTTTTTTCAAATCTGTATAAGTCGTCTGCATTTCGAAAACAATGCCTTCGACTATATCTTCAAGAATCTTCGGAAGAGGAATGTATTAGTAGCCAAACATCGCTATCTACATGTCATTATTAAACATTAATTCTACTGAATTTCTGTGAGAAGAATTAATAAATTATGGAATAATGAATAGCTGCTGATTGTAAAATCCTAAAAATCCGAGTATAAAATTGTAAGAAACGGATAAGGTAGCGGTCGGAGCTTCTTTCAAGCCACCAGTGAGGCAGCTTGACAGGCTGGAAGGGTGCGGAGGGTGAATAGAGCCGGGAGAAAAGAAGGATCGTTGTGGGTGCCCAGTGCACATTCTAAACTTTGCTCGGATCACTATTGGATATTCGGGAGTTGTACGGCCTCGTCTAACGGCAGATGCGATCCCAACGGTATTTTCCCTCAAGCCAGTACTTGGATCGATCCCCAAAGTGACCAAAAGGCGAAGAAGTCAGGCTTTCAACAAACTACACAGGCTAGGGATGAGGCATTGTTAACTGCATGGTAATATTTGGCATTACGCCAACAGCGCAGGCAATAGCCTAGGCCATAAGCATAGGCCCAGGAATTTAAAGTACATTTCGGGAATCTTTACATATTATGAGTATTCATAAAATGTGCAGCACCAATAATGAATTCATGATTGGACTCATAACGAATTCATTTAATATGCACACATTACGAAGAGTTGTAAATTTTTTAGGTTCATAATGTGTGCGCGTTTAATGGATTCGTTATCTGTTTGCACAGTCATGAACTCATTATGGTGCTGCATATTTTGACGAATATTGTTAATCTGTGTAGATTCATAATATGTGCATGACAGCCTGCAAAAGGAACTTGGGGCAATAGATTCATTGCTTGATGTGGTAGAGGTATTTCAGTGGTGTCAACCCAAGGCGCTCTGGATATTGGGGTGGGGGAGTATTGCATGTGTATCCATTGTATGTCTACAAGCATTTTAGTGGAGTGTTGAAAAAGGTCCCCATGCTGAGGTGTAGGCCAGGGGAGCAAGTGTAATAGCATTCCGAAGGCCGTGGGTGTAACAAAGGATTAGGTTTGACATCTGTAGTTAAGTTTCCTCTGTATGTGACCCTGGTATAAATTCCACAGTGGTTGTCTATCTGCTCCCCATCTTGTGTGGAATAGTAGTTTTAGATCACAGACTTGGAGCCAGGATGTTGTTAGTTATAAGAGCATAAGAATGAAGAAGACTACAAGAGGCCATAAGGCCTACACTAGACAGTTCCATGTTCATTACCCATCCATAAAGTTATCTAACTTCAGGAACAGATGGTTTCAGTACTTGCTATATGGTTACAAAGTCTATTCCTCCAGTCTGTCAATGTCTTCTCTCTTTCACCCGTGAATTTTGATAACCATAGAAAATGTAATTACAGAGATTTAGAGAGTATGTCATTACGGAGGAGCAACTACAATAAGTATAATCAAGACTCCGATATGGCAACCTCGCATATCCACTTGTTCCTCATGACGCCTACGTATGCGGCACCGTATGGAAAGGGTTAATGAGATTCGGTGACCATACGGAAACAGCATATTCCAAATGTGGACGAACTGACGATTTATATAGCTTGTCAATGAGTGATGGACTTTTGAAATCAAAAGATCGCGCAATCAGTCCTAGAATCTTATTTGCTTTCTCAGAGGCTGAAATACACTGCTTGGATGATTTGAGGTCGTTACTGATAATTATGCCAAGATCTTTTTCACTATCTACTTTTGTTAACGAATTTCCAAATAACTTGTAATCGTACTTACTGTTATTTTTACGTATGTGCATTACCTTGCATTTACTTGGGTTAAATTTCATTAGCCACTTTTCAGACCATTGCTGTAATTTATCTAAATTTTCTTGAATATCTAATTGGTTTAAGTGATGATTTGCCATTCCGCACAATTTTGTATCATCAGCAAATTTGGAAACAGTAGATTTCAGTTCATGGTCTATATCATGTGGCAGGAAAAGGTGGAGTGAAGGTGTAGGTAGAATGTAGATTGAGAGAAGCGAGTAAATGCCTTGGTGGATTAAAAAGTGTAATGAGGAATAGACATTTGGGAATGGATGCTGAGGGGAGACTGTATGGAGTGATTGTCCCAACAGCACTGTATGGGACAGAAACATGGAACATAAGAGAGGAGGAGAGAAGGAGTTTAAATGTGTTTGAGATGAGGTGTCTGAGAAGTATGATGGGGGTTACTAGGCTAGATAGAGTGAGGAATGAGGAGGTGAGGAGAAGAACCGGGGTGGAAAGGGAATTAGGAGATAGGGTTGATGAAAAAGTATTAGGATGGTTTGGACACATGGAAAGAATGAGTGAAGAAAGACTAGTAAAAGAGGTATAGAAGGAAGATGTGGAGTAAATGAACATGAGGGGACGTACTAGGATGCGGTAGATGGATGGAGTGAAGGGGGATTTGGAGAAGAGGGGAAAGTCTGTTGAGGAAGGACGGGAGAGGACAGGGGTGAATGGAGAATGGTTGCATATGGATGATGTTGCGATGCATGAGGTGGAATGGGCGGGGGGATGGGGGTGAGGTAGTATGTGTGAGCAAAATTTGACGCAGCCCGAAGGGATTTCTCCCCGTCTTCTCCTTTTATGCACGGGGGGACGGACAGGGAGGGGTCGCCGATTTAATGAAGCGGCCTTGCTGTGGATGTGCTATGTCTGGCGACACTGCTTCTGATCCAGGGCAGTGAACAAGGTGCAGGGATGACCCATCATCCAGGAGGCGCTAAGATAAGAGGGAGGGCGGAGGGGTGTGGAGTTTATTCAGGGATGGAATGGGTGGGAATGATTTTATGCCTTTTCCTTTTTGGCTACTTCTCTTGTAAAGGGGAAAAAGCCTTGGTATATGTATGTATGTACACACACACACACACACACACACACACACACACACACACACACACACACACACATATATATATATATATATATATATATATATATATATATATATATATATATATATATATTTGAATATCTGGGGAGCAGATTCTCTTGTATGCATGCATTGTTAAAATCGACAGCGTTAGTGAGGTTGTTGATCTTCTTGTGACTATTCTCCAGTTTTCTAACCAATATTCTGCCATTTAGAGGGTGGGCATATACCAAGTTGCCAAAATGATTCATTTATTTCAACGTTTCGTCTAACAAAGAGACATCTTCAGGAAATTCTGTAACATAGATAATAATGACGTACAGAAATATAGAAAACAACATGTAAATCTAACCAATTATACAAATATAGAAGCAAATATCAATAAATGCGCAAATTCACACAAAATAAACACTATACATGGGCTGATGGGGACCGTTACTTACAATAGTTAAAAGGTCCGATGAAATGACGAAGAAAACCCTTCGCTCGGTGACATATATACGCCCCTAGCCGGCTTGGGTGGTGGTGGAGGGCGGGAGAGGGGGCGGGGGTGGTATCTCATTAATATGAGAAGAAGAGGGTTGGGGGAGGGGTTGGGGGGTTAGGGGGTTGCGGGGTCGGTTGGGGGGAGGATGGAAGGAGTGGGTAGGAGGAGGTGGAGGGGGGGGGTTTCGGAGAGAGGTCATGCTAGGTAGTAGCTTGGTGCTGCTATACAAAGCGATGACAGAAGTCATGTTGCATTGGATATTAATGATAGGACTACATTCTCTGATAAACATAGCTTCATCAATCTTTCCGATGAACCCCTGTCAGAAGCCCAATGTGAATTCTTAAACCTTGGAATTAATTGTTCCCCTATGCCTAAATTTAAGCTGGTTAACAAGAAGGTAGAAATAGCAACTCTCTTTGACAACATTTGTAAGTTACAAAAAACAGGTGTTATTTCAGTTAATCCAGATCTACAGGAACAACTACAGGCAGAAAGTACGAAACGCCGTCACCACCACCCAAGGTCTAAGTAAACAGGTCTAACCACTTCCGACCGAATTTCGAAGGTGTTGGCGCAGGGTGTCCATGACGTCAATTGGATGCGCACAGTGGGGTTCGTTCGTACCATCGCTGTTAGTTGTAATTGAAACGTTCATCAAATAGGTTGTAGCCTCCGCTCGCACCGCTCCACGCAATTGGTTATATTCTGGCAATTTAAATCTATATATATACCGGTATATATAGGTCTTGACAATATGGCTAATTGTGCCATAAAGGGTTGTGGCTCAAACCAAAGAGATAATAAGCCAAATGTTCATTTTCATCGTTTCCCTGCAAATAAGAAGGTGTGTGAAAGATGGATTGAGCTGTGTGGAAACAAGAACACTATTAATGTTCAAAATGCACGACTCTGCAGTCTTCATTTTGGATCCCCTGATTATAAAAGGCAACTCAAATACGAGCTTCTCGATCTACCAGTGCCTAAGCGTCGCAAAGTCTTGAAGTATGATGCTCTTCCAACACGAAGGATACCAAAACTCGAAGGTAAGAAGATAATAATTACCACTACCTAGTGTATGGATAATCAAATGGTTGTATATAGACCAGAGAGAGAGAGAGGAAGAGGGGGGGTTGAGAGGTTTGAGGGATTTGAAATACCGAGAGCACGAACATGGAAATTGACCGTTATAGCAGTTCGTCATATTCGGTGCTCTCATAAGTGCCAAATAAATTGCAGTTCAACACTATTGTTATTATTATCATCATGTTGGCACGAGAGAGAGAGAGAGGACAGTATAAATCTTAGTTTGTGTGTGTGTGTGTGACAACTCTTACAATGCTGGTCAAATATACTACATCAATGCCGACATCTTTGGCTGTAATTTTGTGCTGGGCTCTAGTAATTATTTTCATGGCTTAAAAGGACAAAACTACCCTTGCATTTTTCCCTTATTTCTCCCATGTGTTTCCTTGCAAACCGTATCTACAGAGCCAGGAAAGTTAAGTAAAAACAGTGCTTCCACTTTTAGGGTAATTACCCTATTTTAGGGTAATCAAGCCTATGCTGGGGCAAGATATAAATAAATTTAGATCTTGTGCTGGGGTAGAGTTTAGGGTAATGTTTCTTTCAGGGTAATTGGGCAAATTTTGGGGTACAAATAGAGAATCTAGGTCAATCAGACACATTCACATTCCTTTAGAACAACCAATCTAGAATATTTTATTTTTTCGACATTGATATTTAAAATAACGATTATATGTGATGGACAGGTATGATAATGTTCTGTCCAGTAGCTCCTTGGCCTTTTAACATGGTTTTCAACCAGCGGCAGTGCCAGGAATTTTTAGTTGGGGGGGGCTGAGCAAATTTTTGGGGGGCTAATAGTAATATGATAATACACATATATTATCCTCATTTCAAAGGGGAGGGGGTTAATGGTAGGGCTAGCACTGATGGCTTACAAATCTTTAGCCCTGGCAATTAAAAATTCCACTTAATAAAATTATTTCAATGAGCGTTTTCAATTTTCAATTTGCTCATTTCAGTTGGGGGGGCTGGCCACATTTTGGGGGGGCTAAAGCCCCCCCCCACCCTGGTGCCGCCACTGTTTTCAGCAAAAGAAATGCAGCTGGAATTATATGCTTTCCCAATCTAAAAAATGTGATCAGTAATTTACTGTCGCTGCCCTTTTCAAATGCATCTGTTGAAAGGTTTTTTAGCAAACTAAATTTAACCAAAACATCCTAGAGGAACAGTCTGAAAAATGAAACAATCTGTGGGCTCATGCACGCAATTTACCACATGAAGAACAACAATGCAAAAACAAATACCTTAATTATTGACGAAAGTTTACTTAAAGCTGTTAGAAATATGAAAAGCAGTGCTACTTGCAAAGAATCTGCTGCTCTAAAGGGAGAACCTAGCTCCAGTACTTCATAGAATAGCATGTTGCACCTATTTGGAAGCAGGAGTTCTGTCTTTATTTTCTGGATTACGCTCAGTATTTTACTTGTTATTTTTATAGAAATACCTAGATCTTTACATATGCAGTTCTATTATTTGCCAGCAAAAGAATGTGATAATAATATAATTATATATATATATATATATATATATTTACATATATACATGTATATATTTAAAAACTATTTCGGACAAATGAGAGAGATATCTATTCCCAACACATCTTCATTTGCCCTTCCCCAACCATTTCTCTCTCATATGTATACACGCATGCATGCACACACACACACATATACATATATATATATATATATATATATATATATATATTAAAGTTATAACTTAGGGTAATTGACACAACTGTCTAGGGTAACAAAAATTTTTGATGTGGAAGCACTGAGTAAGAATGACCGTGGCAGATGGAGGGTTAACAATATATATATTTTTTACAGATGATCCTGACAATGCAACTGCTGTGTCCCACAACAAGGAGAACGAACCTAGTAGGCTAGAACTTTTCCCGGAAACTGAAGCAAGGCAGTCATTGCAAGCAATGCCAATTCAAGGTATGTCTTGTATCATTTGGTAAACTCATCAAGTTAGTATTTATGATAAACATTACATGTTAGTATTTATGATAAACATTACATGTTAGTATTTATTATATACAATATGATATGTTAGTAATTATGATATATAATATGATTACTAATACAGAGAAAGAGAGAGAGAGGTGGAGAGTCAGGACGGTTAAGTAAGATTGACTGTGGCAGATAGAGGGTTGAAATATATTTTTTACAGATGATCCTGACAGTGCAACTGCTGTGTCCCACAACAAGGAGAACGAACCTGGCAGGCTGGAACTTCTCCCTGAAACTGAAGCAAGGCAGTCATTGCAAGCAATGCCAATTCAAGGTATGTCTTGTGTTATTTGGTAAACTCATCATGTTAGTATTTATAATATACATTATATGTTAGTATTTATTATATACAATATGATATGTTATGAATTATGATATACAATATGATTACTAATACAGAGAGAGAGAGAGAGAGAGAGGTGGAGAGAGCCAGGAAGGTTAAGTAAGAATGACCGTGGCAGATAGTGGGTTAACATACATACATACATATACCAAGGTTTTTCCCCCCTTTCAAGAGAGGTAGCCAAAAAGGGAAAGGCATAAAAACACTCCCACCCATTTCATCCCTAAATACACTCCACACCCCTCCCACCCTCCCTCTCATCTGAGCACCTCCTGGATGACGGGTCATCCCTGCACCTTGCCCACCGCCCTGGGTCAGAAGCAGTGTCGCAAGACACAGCACATCCACAGCAAGGCTGCTTCATTTAATCGGCAACCCCCCCTCTCCGTCCCCCCTTGCATATAAGGAGAAGACGGGGAGAAATCCCTTCGGGCTGCGTCAAAATTTACTCACACATACTACCTCACCCCCCACCCCCCTGCCCATTCCTCCTCATGCAATCACAACATCATCCATATACAACCATTCTCCACTCACCTCTGTCTTCCGTCCTCTCCCTTCCTTCCTCAACAGACATTCCCCTCTTCCCCAAAGCCCCCTTCACCTCATCCATCCACCTCATCCTAGGACGTCCCCTCATTTTCACTCCCTCCACATCTGCCTTCCATACCTCTTTTACTAGTCTTTCTTCACTCATTCTTTCCATGTGTCCAAACCATCCTAATATTCTTTCATCAACCCTATCTCCCAGCTCCTTTTTCACCCCTGTTCTCCTCCTCACCTCCTCATTTCTCACTCTATCCAGCCTAGTAACCCCCACCATACTTCTCAGACACCTCATCTCAAACACATTCAAACTCCTTCTCTCTTCTTCTCTTATGTTCCACGTTTCTGCCCCATACAGTGCTGTTGGCACAATCACTCCTTCATACAGTCTCCTCTTCGCATCCATTCCTAAATGTCTATTCCTCATTACACTCTTTAATTCACCAAGGCATTTACTCACTTCTCTCAATCAACATTCTACCTCCACCTTCACTCCACCTTTTCCTGCTACACTTGCACCCAAGTATCTAAAACTATCCACTTCTTCCAGTCGCTCTCCCTTAATGTTCACTTCCAGTCTACTGCCACTTTCACCCCTTGTACATCTCATCACCTTACTTTTACCCATATTTATCTTTAGCTTTCTTCTATCACATACTCTCCCAAACTCTGCCACCAGCTTCCTCAATCCCTCCTCCGACCCTGCCACAAGCACAGTGTCGTCCGCAAACAACAGCTGGCTCACCTCCCACTTTTCTCCATTTTCTTTAACCATCTCCAATCCCTGACCCACTACCCTAGCATTCACCTCTCGCACCACCCCATCCATGTATAAGTTGAACAGCCAGGGCGACATTACGCATCCTTGACGAAGTCCCACCTTTACTTCAAACCACTCACTCTCTCCATATATATATATTTTTTACAGATGATCCTGACAATGCAATATGATTACTAATAGAGATGAAATACATGTCACAGTACAAATACTATGAAATTTAGACATAGCTAGCTAGATGGCAGAGAGAGAGAGAGACTGTATATGGTCCCTAATGATTGTTAATTTGCAGGCAACCCCAACAACGCAGTTGCTGCCCAGCCAGTGTCATCTCAGGGCAAGGATCTCTTGGGAAAGTTATGTGACATCATTGCTGTGCAACAAGAGTTAGAGGCTGTGAAGAAAGAGAGGGATGCATTGCTAAAAGAAAAGGAAGAATGGAGTAAGGAAAGAATTGTGCTCAGAGGAGAAGTGACAAATGTTTATACTAAGGTTAAATATAACCTTAGTAAGTTTTTTTCACCATCTCAAGTAGAGCATCTGTTAAATGGAACTTGTATTAGACGTTGGAGTGATGATGATATTAGTAAGTCCATTGCATTAAGAAATTTAAGCCCAAAAGCCTATAAGTATCTCAAAGAAGTGTGGCAGTTGCCCTTACCATCTGTAACAACACTAAATAGATGGGCATCAAAATTTAACACAGAACCTGGGATTTTGAAGGCAGTGTTTCATTTACTAGAGCATGAGGCTAAGGACATGCGTGAAGAGGACAGACTATGTGTTTTGTCCTTTGATGAATGTAGTGTTGCATATGAGTGGGTATTTGACAAGAAAACAGATACATTAATAGATCCTAAGAATAGAGCCATGTGTGTCATGATTCGCGGCCTTGTGAAACAATGGAAGCAGCTTGTCTATTATGATTTTGATTGCCGTCTAACCAAAGAAATTTTGTTTGATATCATACAGAATATAGAAGCGGCTGGTTTCATTGTTTTAGCAATGGTCAGTGACCTTAGTCCAACAAACATAAGGTTATGGAAGGATTTAGGTATTTGTATGGACAACTCCTCTTTTTGTAATCCAGCTGCCCCTAATCGGAATGTCCATGTCTTTGCTGATGCACCTCATCTTGTCAAATTAATAAGAAACAATTTTTTAGATTCTGGTTTCACATTGGCAAATGGAAGCTGTGTTACCAGTGATTGTGTCAAGGAAATAATATTTAAAAGTATCAGTGATTTGAAAACAGCTCATAAATTATCTGAAAGGCACATCACTGTACAGGGTGTAAAAAGAATGAACGTCAAGCTTGCAACACAACTTTTATCTGAGACAACAGCAAAGACCATACAGTATTTCGGAGGTAAAGGGCTTCTGAAAAGTAAAGACTGGAAAGAGACAAGCAAATTTATTTCAATTGTAGATGCATGGTTTGATGTCATGAACTCTAGACTTCTTTATGATAGGAAGCCCTCTAGGAATGCTTATGGTATTCAATTTGCTCATCAAGACAGTGTACTGGAGGAAATGATCACCATTGCAAAGAGTATCAAAATCACTGGAAGAAATCACCTTTATCAATTTCAGAGAGGTCTAGTTGTCTCATCTCAGTCTTTGCAGAACTTATATGAAATGGTCAAAGAAAAGTATGGTCTTACATACATACTGACATACAGGCTAAACCAAGATGGGCTGGAACATTTCTTTGGCTACATCAGGCAAATGGGTTCTACATATGATCATCCATCACCTCTTGCTTTCAAATATAGAATAAGAGCCCATCTTCTTGGCAAAGATAGCAAATTGATGGGGAGCAAGTACAACGTAATACCTGAAAATAATGTACCCATGATGAGTGATTCATTCACCAAAGACATAAGCAATTCTGATCAGGAGAATAGTGTGACTGATTCATTGCAAAATGAATTAAGCTTATCAGCAATGATATTAACTAACTTGCATATTGATGATATTGATGATCCATACATTTCTGAGAGAAAAAATCTAGATTTTCCTGATGATAGCATTCCATTTTTATATTTGGGAAGTGAAATGAAAAAAGAAGGATTGTGCTATTTTGGTGGATACATTGCTTTCAAATTTCCACAATATGAATTTCTTGGATCACATGTAACATCACACAATAATTCATGGAATGCTATAGCTAGTTGGAAGTCTGGTGGTTTAATGACACCAAGTGAGAGTTTTTTGTGTGATCTTGAGAAAATGGAACACATGTTCTTATGTTACCATGGCCAGAAATCACTAACACCAGGAACAAACTCCACAGAGAAATTAACAGCGCAAATCTGTACATATGTGACATTGCCTCAAGAGGTTATTCATTTTTTTGTAAGGACACGCATGTTTTTTAGAATGCGTAACCTAAATAGAAATCTAAGGCTTCACAAGAGTGAAAAAAGGAAATATTCTAAACTAGTGTTTTAGAGAAAGTGAAACAGGATGCATATGATATTTTGTGCGTTGAGTTAACCCAAACAAATGGACAAAAAATGAATGTAGGACTAGAAATTGGTTGAATGATGGAAAACAGAGTTGTTTTAAATGGAAAAACTTCTAGATGGATTCACTATAACTACATGTTGTTACAGATGTAGAATATTGTAGTATATTATTAATGGTCCTACTCTGATATAGTACTCACTCATACATGTTGATACAGATGTAGAAAAATGCAGTATATCATTAATGGTACTACCCCGATATAGTACTCACTCATACTGTTTTGTTACAGTTTAACATTATTTTGTTGTTCCTTTGCTTAATGCAATGTTCCTTTTGGATGGTGCTCTAATTTTTGGACTCAATGTTCCTATGTGTACAAACATTTCAGTAATATTAGCAAAACTATAACAATGTTTGTGTCATGTGTGTATTGACTGGTATTACTCATGCAGTATATTATTAATGGTACTACCCCAATATAGTACTCACTCGTACAGTTTAACATTATTTTGTTGTTCCTTTGCTTAATGCAATGTTCCTTTTGGATGGTGCTCAAATTTTTGGACTCAGTGTTCCTATGTGTACAAACATTTCAGTAATATTAGCCAAACTATAACAATGTTTGTGTCATATGTGTACTGACTGGTATTACTCATGCAGTATATTATTAATGGTACTATCCCAATATAGTACTCACTCATATTGTTTTGTTACAGTTTAACATTATTTTGTTGTTCCTTTGCAGTTAATGCAATGTTCCTTTTGGATGGTGCTCAAATTTTTGGACTCTATGTTCCTATGTGTACAAACATTTCAGTAATATTAGCAAAACTATAACAATGTTTATGTGTCATATGTGTACTGACTGGTATTACTCATGCAGTATATTATTAATGGTACTATCCCAATATAGTACTCACTCATATTGTTTTGTTACAGTTTAACATTATTTTGTTGTTCCTTTGCAGTTAATGCGATGTTCCTTTTGGATGGTGCTCAAATTTTTGGACTCAATGTTCCTATGTGTACAAACATTTCAGTAATATTAGCAAAACTATAACAATGTTTGTGTCATATATGTACTGACTGGTATTACTCATGCAGTATATTATTAATGATACTACCCCAATATAGTACTCACTCATACTGTTTTGTTACAGTTTAACATTATTTTGTTGTTCCTTTGCTTAATGCAATGTTCCTTTTGGATGGTGCTCAAATTTTTGGACTCAATGTTCCTATGTGTACAAACATTTCAGTAATATTAGCAAAACTATAACAATGTTTATGTGTCATATGTGTACTGACTGGTATTACTCATGAGTGTCTCTGGTCCCCTCAACCTCCTATGTATGTTGTCCGTGTGACTTAGTGTAGAATAATAACCTGATGAGGACCACAATGGAAATAAGGGTACATGCTTTTTGTGTTATCTCGGCAATTTACATTTATTATTTCGAACTAGGTGTTCTCGTCATTATTTGCACTTCATGTACATTGATTCATTGCCAAATAAAGTCTATCTATCTATCCAAGCAGTGTACTGTATTTCAGCCTCTGAGAAAGCAAATAAGATTCTAGGACTGATTGCACGATCTTTTGATTTCAAAAGTCCATCATTCATTAACAAGCTATATAAATTGTTAGTTCGTCCACATTTGGAATATGCTGTTTCCATATGGTCACCGAATCTCATTAAAAACATTGACAGACTGGAAAAAGTACAACGGTGAGCCACAAAACTGATTCCAATTATAAAAAATAAATCATACGAAAATCGACTAAAACATATAAATCTGTTTTCCCTAAAAAAGCGTAGACTCAGAGGTGACTTCATACAGGTCTTCAACATTCTAAAGGGAATTGACAACATCAAAAGTGACAATTTTCACATTGAATGAGAATCAGACAAGAAACAATGGTCTCAAACTCCGGAAATAGATTCAATTTGGAAGTAGGTAGAAACAACTTTGCCAACCATGTAGTTAATGAATGGAATAAATTTCTTGCTGAGGTAGTGCAATGTAGTTCAGTTTGAAGCTTTAAGAATTGTTTAGATAAACACCTAAGCAAGATGCTGTAATGATTATACTTTATTTCATATCATTTGTTTTTGTTTTGTTATCATTTGTCTGTTTTGATTTTCATTTATTATCAGTTATATTTCAATTCATTATTATTTACTATTTACCTGTTTGTTTATCATCTAACTATAGCATTTATTTATGTATCTTATTTGTTATTTACATTATTATAGTTTTTATTTATCAATTTATTATTATGATTTTTTTTCGCATCCGACCTAGATATGGACCAAAAGGTCTCCTGTTGGCATGCTCCGCCTTTGTAATCCTTTGTAGTCAAATAAAAGTTATTACCTGTCATTTCGGTTTTGATATTCCATTGTATGTGTGCGAGAGAGAAAGAGAGAGAGAATGTTTACGTACAAGCACACACTAATCATTATCATCATCTTTGACGCCTGCTCCCAGGAGCTCCCACAATGAGATGACCATGGCAGAAGAGCTTCCATCTCTATCCAAACACACTCTCCTTGCCTGCTCAAGATCTCTCAATGATCTTTCACACCTCTCAGTCACTGACATACTCCTGCACCCTATCCCTCCATCGTTTTACTGGAGGTCACCCTTTAACATCCCCCCCCCCCTCTATCTCACATACACCCTCTTGGTCATCCTACTCTCTTCCATTCACTCCATTTGGCCAAACCACTTTAACGTCGATCTCTATCTCTTCAACCAAGGTTGTATATAAAAAAAAAAAAGACCTTGTCTTCAACCACAACATTTCTTCCCCTCGCCTTTGAGACCCATTGGAAAAATCTCATGCACACTTTTATTACTCATTCTATCCATTCTACTTACACCACAAGCACTTCTCACTTAACTCATTTCCACTGCATGCACTCTACACCTGACTCTTATTCCAAAGCCATGTTTCAATTGCATATGTGAGGTTTGGTACTACTATTGCATTTCTTAAATCCCTTTTGGCCACGCGCACATACTAATGCATCACAATTTTTTTTATGAGTCCCAGCAGCGACAGGTATATAACACAAACCCACACAATCGTCGGTTTGACGGCGAAGATTGGAACGCCGGAAAAAAACCCGCAGTTTTCGTGAATTTCAACTACGAGGAAATAACTTTTTGTATTAGTAGGGAAGGGGAAAGCTCATGGTGTAGAAAGGGGAGAAGGGGAGGGAAATGGAAGGAAATGAGGAGGGAGACGAACGAGCTCCCCCTGACAGCAGAAAAATATAAACAAGAGGTCTGCTAACGACACAGGGGAAATCGAAAATATCAGTAAAAGCATTAAGGTTAAAATATAGATAAGAACAACACAATGGAAAGTAGAAACAATACATGAATTTCAAAACAGTTTAGATAAAATGAGATATGAATACGGGACTTCACGAGCATAGCTCCCCTTCCCATAAAATACAACTAGGTAAATACACACTGATAATAGCAATGAGCTAGAGAGAGATAATGGGAGGGGGGGAATATAATAATTCCAGTCTTCCTTAGCGTTTCACAGTTTTCTTCGATGTTCCACAAAGAGAAAACGGACGCATCCAATTGACGTCAGAAGCTGCGCAGAACTCATCCAGCGATTAGACCTGTTTACTTAGACCTTGCCACCACCAGAGCCAACTTCCCCCACGCTTGAAGGAAGCCGCAGAACAACTGCGCAACAACGAGAGGATTGTCATCAGAAGAGCAGACAAAGCTTCCTGCTATGTGATCCTCAACAGGGAAACTTACTTTCAGAAATGTCGTGACATCCTCCTAGATGATTCTAAGTTTAAGCGTATTTCTCGTAACCCTGTTGTTCAGATTAAATCTAGACTTAATGAACTTATTTCCACTGTTAACGCCGTGATAGGAGGTAACAAATTTGTACCCTTAGTCGGAGATTTTTCTCCTGGTTATTTTTATGGTAATGTTAAGACCCATAAGGAAGGAAACCCCCTCAGACCTATTATTTCCCAAATTCCTACCCCCCTCTTACAGCGTAGCTAAAACTCTTCATGAAATAATTTCTCCTTATATCCCTAATACTTATTCTTTAAAGTCTAGGGATGAATTCATAGACATCTTAAAAGATAATAAGCCTAATGGCATTATAGCATCGTTGGATGCTGCTAGTTTATTTTCAAATGTCCCTGTGCATAGGACTATTAACATCATTTTGGAATATGTATATGAACACGCAGATTTCCCCCCTCCAACCATCCCGAAGCACATAATGGAAGAGATGCTGAAAATCTGCACTACCGAGGCCCCCTTTAAATGTCCAGAGGGAAAGTTGTACGTCCAGCACGACGGGATAGCAATGGGTTCCCCCCTGGGAGTACTCTTTGCCCAAGCGTTCATGTCGGCAGTAGAGGAAGCAGTCTTTAAAGATGACGTCACCAAACCTTCATTATACTACAGGTACATAGACGACATCTTTGTGTGCGCACAGTCAGAAGCCCTTCTCCAGGGATTGAGACTGCGCCTCCAGGAGGAATCTGGTCTTAGCTTCACGACTGAAATGAATAAGGATGGCAAACTCCCTTTCCTCGATATTTTAGTGGACTCTTCTTCCGGGGAATTTACAACGAAGGTGTACAGGAAACCTACGAACTCTGAGAAGTGTTTGAACTACAAAAGTGAGTGCCCGACTAGCTATAAAACCAGTGTGATTAGAGCGTATGTCCGGAGGGCTATCAAAGTGTGTTCTTCCTGGCAGGCTCTGCATACAGAATTGCAGCACATCCGCCAGATTCTGGTGAATAATGGTTTCCCTAATAGTGATTTTGATGTAATTTGTAATAAAATGTTGTGTGACCACCTTTCCCCACAAACATCCCCTAAGCCCCAATTCATTGATATATATTACCATAACATCTTCAACAAGGGTTACAAAAAAGATGAAAAAATAATTAAAGACATCATCACTAAGAACTGTCATCCGGTATCTAAAGATAAGGAAATCCGGGTGGTTGTATACTACTCCAACCCTAAAACTAGTTCATTGGTTATAACTAATAACTTAAATAGTAATACTGAGACTATGTCTAAAACTAATTGTGTTTATGAATTCACCTGTAGCACCGGGAACTGTGTAGCCCGTCATACAGCATATATTGGTTTTACTAGATGTAGTCTCAGCAGGAGAATTACTATGCATTTACAAAATGGGGCTATAAAACATCACTTAAAGAAATACCATAACCTAACAGCCACCCGTGAATACCTAGTTTCAAACACTAGGATTATAGCAAGTAATAGGGATGTACATAAACTTAAGCTTCTAGAAGCTATGTTTATCAGAGAATGTAGTCCTATCATTAATATCCAATGCAACATGACTTCTGTCATCGCTTTGTATAGCAGCACCAAGCTACTACCTAGCATGACCTCTCTCCGAAACCCCCCCCTCCACCTCCTCCTACCCACTCCTTCCATCCTCCCCCCAAGCGACCCCGCAACCCCCTAACCCCCCAACCCCTCCCCCAACCCTCTTCTTCTCGTATTAATGAGATACCACCCCGCCCCCTCTCCCGCCCTCCACCTCCACCCAAGCCGGCTAGGGGCGTATATATGTCACCGAGCGAAGGGTTTTCTTCGTCATTTCATCGGACCTTTTAACTATTGTAAGTAACGGTCCCCATCAGCCCATGTATAGTGTTTATTTTGTGTGAATTTGCGCATTTATTGATATTTGCTTCTATATTTGTATAATTGGTTAGATTTACATGTTGTTTTCTATATTTCTGTACGTCATTATTATCTATGTTACAGAATTTCCTGAAGATGTCTCTTTGTTAGACGAAACGTTGAAATAAATGAATCATTTTGGCAACTTGGTATATGCCCACCCTCTAAATGGCAGAATATTGGTTAGAAAACTGGAGAATACTCACAAGAAGATCAACAACCTCACTAACGCTGTCGATTTTAACAATGCATGCATATATATATATATATATATATATATATATATATATATATATATATATATATATATATATATATATATATACTGCAATTTGCAACCGAATACGCCTAATGACATATTTTTTCGCTTTATTTCTAAAAATTAAAATAAAATGTAACCATTTCATTAAACGAGTGAATTCTAAACTATATTTCATATATAAATGTCAGTCCTACAATTTCAATTGATTTTACTGATTACAACTTACTGATTACAACTTACTGATTACAACTTACTGATTACAACTTATACTGACAGGCATGCCAGACAATGTCGTGTCGATAATTTTTAGTGCACCATTCTTGGCGCATCGTAAACGGAGTAATTTGTGTCAAACATTGGAGTAACCCACACAGAAACACCCATGACAAACATGAAATAGAAGATAACATACGACTGTAGCACGATTGACATTGTTAGAGGCGCTGGTCTACGGTCTACGGTCTATGTATAATAACAACAACAACAAAACTCATCCTACACTTTGCATTCATAACGAAATGGAAGATTCTGTAGGAGTCGATTTTGTTATAAGGACTGCGCTCGTAATTCCCAGTAAGTTTTTGGTTCATACACGTCAACGTTTGTGTTCGATTCGTTGCAACGGAGGCTTAGTCTTACTCAGTTTTGTTATCGACTTCATTCGATGACAAGGGAATTCTTAGTCGGGGTTAATAAAAAGAAATGATGTTTTGATATCATTGGTCGACTTGATTAGCTCTTCTTGTTTCTCGGGGTTTTATTCGCTTGCTTTGCCTTGACACTATTCACACCTTATTTCAGTCTGTATTCATTGCTTACTAATTTCGGTTGTTGATCATAGTTCCTCTCAAAGAGAAATGCCTTTATCACTGTATTTTCAGTTCTTGAAGTGTGTGTTGTATCTGTCACACTCCTGTATGATTTTTTTCTAATACATATGCATATTTGTGGTCTACATTCTAAGACTGAGTGCGTGATTTTTTGGCTTCAAAAGTCCATCTCTTATCAATTAATAAGCTATATAAATCATTAGTTCGTCCACATTTGAATTATGCTGTTTCCGTATGGTCACCAAATTTCATTAAAGACATTGACAGATTGGAGAAAGTACAACGGCGAGCCACAAAACAGATTCCTAATATAAATAATAAACGATCCGCAAATCAACGAAAATATATAAATCTACATACATACATACATATACCAAGGCTTTTTCCCCTTTACAAGGGAGGTAGCCAAAAAGGAAAAGCATAAATAACTCCCACCCATTCCACCCCTGAATACACTCCACACTCCTCCACCCTCCCTCTTATCTTAGCACCTCCTGGATGACGGGTCATCCCTGCACCTTGTCCACTGCCCTGGGTCATAAGCAGTGTCGCAAGACACAGCACATCTACAGCAAGGTCGCTTCATTAAATCGGCGACCCCCCCCTCTCCGTCCCCCCATGCATAAAAGGAGAAGACGGGGAGAAATCCCTTCAGGCTGCGTCAAATTTTGCTCACACATACTACCTCACCCCCCACCCCCCTGCTCATTCCACCTCATGCATCACAATATCATCCATATACAACCATTCTCCATTCACCCCTGTCTTCTGTCCTTTCCCGTCCTTCCTCAACAGACATTCCCCTCTTCCCCAAAGCCCCCTTCACCCCATCCATCCACCTCATCCTAGGACGTCCCCTCATGTTCACTCCCTCCACATCTGCCTTCCATACCTCTTTTACTAGTCTTTCTTCACTCATTCTTTCCATGTGTCCAAACCATCCTAATACTCTTTCATCAACCCTATCTCCCAATATAAATCTATTTAGTCTAAAAAAAAAAAGCGTAGACTCAGAGGTGATTTGATACAGGTCATTAAGATTCAAAAGTGACAAAAGTTTCGCACTGAATGAGAATCACACAAGAATTAATGGTCTCAAAATATCAGGAAATTTATTTCATTTTAAAGTGAGTAGAAACAACTTCGCCAGCCGTGTAGTTAATGAATGGCATAAACTTACTGCAGAGGCAGTGCAATGCAGAGGCAGTTCAAAGCTTTAAAATTCGTTTAGAAAAACATCTAAACAAGACGCTGTAATGCTTCCCATTTATTCTATATTATTTGTATACCTATATTTATTTATTGAGGAATTGAGGAAGCTGGTGGCAGAGTTTGGGAGAGTATGTGATAGAAGAAAGCTAAAGATAAATGTGGGTAAAAGTAAGGTGATGAGATGTACAAGGGGTGAAAGTGGCAGTAGACTGGAAGTGAACATTAAGGGAGAGCGACTGGAGGAAGTGGATAGTTTTAGATACTTGGGTGCAAGTGTAGCAGGAAAAGGTGGAGTGAAGGTGGAGGTAGAATGTAGATTGAGAGAAGCGAGTAAATGCCTTGGTGGTTTAAAGAGTGTAATGAGGAATAGACATTTGGGAATGGATGCGAAGAGGAGACTGTATGAAGGAGTGATTGTGCCAACAGCACTGTATGGGGCAGAAACGTGGAACATAAGAGAAGAAGAGAGAAGGAGTTTGAATGTGTTTGAGATGAGGTGTCTGAGAAGTATGGTGGGGGTTACTAGGCTAGATAGAGTGAGAAATGAGGAGGTGAGGAGGAGAACAGGGGTGAAAAAGGATTTGGGAGAGAGGGTTGATGAAAGAATATTAGGATGGTTTGGACACATGGAAAGAATGAGTGAAGAAAGACTAGTAAAAGAGGTATGGAAGGCAGATGTGGAGGGAGTGAACATGAGGGGACGTCCTAGGATGAGGTGGATGGATGGGGTGAAGGGGGCTTTGGGGAAGAGGGGAATGTCTGTTGAGGAAGGAAGGGAGAGGACGGAAGACAGAGGTGAGTGGAGAAGGGTTGTATATGGATGATGTTGTGACTGCGTGAGGAGGAATGGGTGGGGGGTGGGGTAGTATGTGTGAGTAAATTTTGACGCAGCCCGAAGGGATTTCTCCCCGTCCTCGCCTTATATGCAAAGGGGGACGGAGAGGGGGGGTCGCCGATTAAATGAAGCGGCCTCGCTGTGGATGTGCTGTGTCTTGCGACACTGCTTCTGACCCAGGGCGGTGGGCAGGGTGCAGGGATGACCCGTCATCCAGGAGGTGCTCAGATGAGAGGAAGGGTGGGAGGGGTGTGGAGTGTATTTAGGGATGAAATGGGTGGGAGTGTTTTTATGCCTTTCCCTTTTTGGCTACCTCCCTTGGAAGGGGGAAAAAGCCTTGGTATATGTATGTATGTATGTATATTTATTTATATACATATATGTTTTCCAACTCGTTTCAACTAATTCAAAGGACTCACTGGCGATGGTTTTATTGGAAAGAAATCCAGGTGTGAACAAGTCCAGACATGCATGATGAATTAAGATCTTTATATGAAAGGAATAACTAAGACATGGTTGATTGACAAGGAATCTGAATCCGAGTTGTTCCAGGAAGGATGAAAAAAAAAAAAATCGCCAGAGAAGAAATCACAAAGGAGGTGTTCAAAGGCAATATTACCTGTGAACTTAGGAAAGTAACCCTATTATTAACTCGAGTAAAAGGATAAAGTATAAGTGGAAGAGTGACATCCATGTCACCTTTGTCACAGATTGAAACAGTCTTGGCTACTGCGTCGTCATTGAATGGGTTAAGCTTCCTGGAGAAGCAAATGAATGTAATACAGTTACATTTCTCATTGATAAACACGTGAGTAATTTTCCTATATGACCTCACTGTGGGTTGAAAAGTCTCCTGTCCACATACTTGATCACTGCAGCTCTTTGAAAGGCGACTTTATTTGTGTAGAATAAACACTTCTTGGCTTCCTACCAAAGAACCTGCACCTTCTGACTCCTGTTGATCATTAGAATTGTTTTCTGAGGTCCGATATTACTGATGCACACGTGCCAAATTCCTCTTGTGAAGAAGCTATTTCGTTATCTAAACCTAATTAACGTGGAATATACCCAAGAGAACTGATGCATATCACGAATTATTTCTCTTCTTTGTTCCAGCGTGCCCGTGTATATGCATGCATTTACTTAATTGTGATATACATGCAGGTCAAAACCATGCTCATGGAATTTCATCCATGTGTTTCCTCCTAACAAACTTAACTTTAGATTTACTTACGCTGTCTAGCTATACTGTTTTTTCTTCCATGTTCCATGACCCATTGCATCTGTTCTGTTTTAGTATCCTAATAATGTTTCGTCTTTTTACTTGACGTTCGTAGGCACACATATTTGTATGCATTGGAATATGTACACGTGCAATCATATCATAGAGTTACCTACAGAAAGAACTAAACATCATTAGACATTCATATGATCTGTGAAATGTTACACTTTTGGTCATTTTCGTTGATCATAAGTTGTATCAGTCTTCCATTACTGACCCTCAACTGACCAGTAGATGTAATTCCCATTCAGGTTTACTGCCAATTAATAAGAATCTATTTTCTCCCCCGAGGGGACGATGAAATAAGGTCGCCGTGTAATGAAGAGGCGGCTGGACCTGCTGTGGGTGTGCTGTGTCTTGCTGCATTGCTTTTGACCTTTCATCCACGAGGAAAACAAATGGGTGACAAACAGGAAGGGGACGGCTGGGGTGGGCGCATGCCTTCTTTGGCTTCCTCCTTGATATAAAAAGGGGAACAAGCCTTCGATACAGAGATAACATATAGATAGATTTTTTTTTTCCCCACAGAACGGTCCAGAGTGATGACGGTGGCAGAGTGCGAGGAATCTCTGGTTTCAGGGATGTGGAAGTCCAGTACATTCCCAACTTATATCATGGAAGTTATCAGAAAGACTTCCAGTGCTTAATGTCTGTACAGAAAGACTTTATCCAGGTAAGTGTCACCCGGAGAAAAAGAAGAGTGAATGATGAGAGAAAGGTGGGGAGTGCACTGTATTTTTCATGTAGACAATACTCCCAGCACCTCAGCCTTAGATACTGTCAAAGCGTTACTAAGAAATATTTCTAATTCATGGTGTTTGGCGAGAAGCCTGGGTTACCTAGCAAAGTGCACGTCTATGTGAAGTTGTAATATTTCAAAACTATAGGGAGGATAGCGGTCACATGAGAATGTGTGTGGTAAAAGGTAATCGTAGTTTGAAAAGAAGTTTCGTCTTTTAGATGAGTGTGGAGACAAGGTACAAGGATTGGTGTTGGTTGTTCTAAAATGAAAGGTGCTGTAGTGTGATCATTGGTTGAGAGGAGAGTGAAGAAATGTGAGTTTATTGTGAGGAGTTGTGTAGCTGGACCATTCAAGTGAAATGTGTGTCACGGCAACGAGAGTGCTACAAGGACAGGAGGCAGGTGTGCAGGGAGTGAGGGACACTCTAAGTCACAGGACAGTTATGGGCAAGAAGAGCATGTTTTGAACTCAAGCGTACCGGTGCTGTCTCAAAGCCTCATTCCTCCTGGCGAAAGAGGACCGTGGGCATGGTTTGATAGTCTTCAAGTAGTTTCTGAGGGTGTTCTTCCCTCTGCATCTTCGTCACCAGCTTGGTAGTGAGCGCCGAAACGATTGGCTCTCTTAAAAGAGAAGATTAAATGGCTTTATGGATAGGGATGATGGGTGGTAATGGACATGGAACTGCCTAGTGTAGGACTTCTGGTCTCTTGTAGTCTCTTCCATTCTCATGTTCTTTGCGATGTGTATCGGAAGGCAAAGTCTGTTGCGCAGGAGAGGGAATGTTGGAATTAAGGGGGAAGAGTTCGTGAGGGATGTAAGGAGTGTGAAGCGGTTGCTATAGTATAGGTCTAGTATTGCAGACCATTCAAAGTCAAGGAGGCCAGATGTACACAGAGGGAGATCAATGGGGGTTTATGTAAGAGTTTGAAGGTGGAAGGTTGTGGGTCGTTCAGTGTTAAGGAGAAATAGAGAATGAGAAGTAGAGATTGTTAATCTGTCTTGTGGGGTTGCAATAACGTCATTACAAAGGATAGAGGAAGCTGGGTCTAGTTGGTGGAGGAGTAAGTTTTCCCAGTTTGAGTCGAGTCCTCAACAGTTGTACTGGAGGATAAAGTGGGATACTGTTTGGGCTGGTGGGGTTGTACAGGTGTAAGTATAGGTCAAAGGTCATGGGTTGAGGGGTGGATCGTTGTCACAGCAGATCTTCCAGTGAGTAATATGGTTGTTGATTTATGTTTTGGAAGGGAAAGGGTAACTTTAATGGAGGCGGGTGTCGGGTCCTTTGTAGGGAGGAAGATGAGTTTGTGTGTGTGTGTGTGTGTGTGTGTGTGTACCTGATTTTATTTATCTGGTTGTAGTGTGTGTGTATGTGGGAGGTTTCGTTCATACTCATGTATGTGCGATTACAATAAGTGCCCTCCCGATATATATATATATATATATATATATATATATATATATATATATATATATATATATATATCCTTTACAAGGAATCTATGAGCTAAGAAAATATATAGGGAATTTATGCATTTCACACTGCACACTTGCAAAGTTGGTCTGCACGCGCACACACTCGTTTCGTTAGTTCTGTAATTTTCCTCCACCCCCACATCATCATTTCATTATACACTTCAAGTCTACAAAATTCCTTTCTTTCTTCCGTAAAAATTCCTCTTCTTAAGTAAATTGAACAGAAAAACAGGTGTTCTTCTTAACATTTTTTTATTTGCAAGCATGACAAGGAAAACTGACAACATAGAAATATAGAGGAAAAATATGCATAACACACCACACAGTTGATGTATCATAGTACTCGTACATCTTTGATCCCACAGTATTGACGAGTTTCCTTCGTCCATGTTTTCGACGTGTACATATAGGCCTGCAACAATTATATTGATGATGCATTATTCAATATCAGGGTGTTTTTTATCTTGCGTTGTCGAGGGGGAGAGGGTTTTAAGTTTAGAGATGATTAAACAACGAAATCGATTTACGTCGTTTCAACTGGGCTTCGGATGCAGCCTCCGTCTTTGCCTCATGAAACCACTTTTCATTGCAACCATGCCATCACGTCTTCTGCATGACTGTAGTAATCATTCTTACCTGCGCTTGTTCTAGAGATAACGCCATCCCGTCCTTGACGACCAGTATCCTTATTCCAGCCTTTTAAGAGCTATTGTTCACGACAACAGTGTGTACTGGACTTACGGGCGGAGTCACATACAACTGGCTGCACCCAACAGGACCAATCCTAGCCACGATCAACATCTCTATCCAACATTTTCTTAAGCGCTATATCAAAATATTAAAAATAATGTCTACTAACCTTTTAAGACTTGAGCTCGCCTTCCACATTGTAAAGAAGGACAGTCTTTTGCTTTACAAATAGAAAAATACAAAAAATATTGCACAAAGTTTGTAGACCACTTGCGAAATATGTTATTCTGAAGTTACCTTACTCGTATGTATGAAAATATCATGATTTATAAGTACAATACATAATCATGTATGCAAATGCGTTAGATTATAATACTATATATGTAGAATATTTATGATAAAACGTAAATTTAATCCATAAATTATACATGGATAAAGTAAAGTATCGGTTGAACTAAAAATATATGTATACTCCCTAAAATCCGGGTCACTCTCCGTACGATTATCTTCCATGCGAGTTATCATATAACCCTTCAAAATACTATTTGTTGTTTGTATAAATGATAAAACACATTTAATTTGTAACCTCTTGAATTGTAATATTCCAATAATACGGCTTGATAGGGTTAAACAAGATATACTACTTTTTGTAAGGTGTATGACAATTATTAATTTTTTACACATTTCATTGTTAAAATACATAATACTAAAAACGAGTCTTCTGATGTTGCTGAACATTTACGAGTTTTATTTCTATATTTGTTTAAGTTTCAAGCCATATCTCATAATTCCCGATTTTGAGTACATATTTGTTTTACAACTTGTCGTAGCCTGACAGTGCTGAATAAGCCAAAGAAATCTGAGCAGATAGTATTTAGGCAAAGGTGAAAATTTGGGTCATCACCGACGTATGTGTCGACGATCGTGAATTCCGTTACATGGACTGGCAGTGCAGGCGAACACGCCCTGACAGGCCAAATCACAAGGTTTCCTAATGCCGTCTTTGGGTCACCTCCCCGCTTGGTGTCGGAAGTGCACAGGTTCAATCGAGGTCTAGTGTTGTTTGTGAGAGTCGACCCGGTCTTGGATAGCACTAAAGCAACTGTAACTTGTCACACTCAGCTTTCACATCTTGTACAAAATATGGCTCTTGGCCTACACACTATCACCGTCTCTTTTCAGCCACCGATTTAATTAATCAAGACGTGGTAGTGACAGAGTACCATTTACCGTTAAATGTGCTGGAATGGGATCGATTAATCACACTGCACGTCTCGTTATCACACACTAGATTAATATTAACTACCCTACTACTGGCTATGAAAATGCTGACACGTCCAAGATCCTTCTATCATTCTGTCCTACCCACATTCCAATAGCACTCCTTATTTTCACACCTAATCCTTACCGACGTCGTCTTTGACCATCGCAAGAAGCGAATCTGCGATCTCCTGAAACTCTTTCTTGGACAGCTTCGACAAGAGTTGTCTGTCTCTCTCCGTAGGCATAAGTACCTTCATTTCCTGACTAGTGAAAATTACGAGTGATGAGAGGTTGGTGGAATAAGACGATTGGAGCACGCTATCTAAATCCGAATCCACTTCCCACTTCCCACTTCACCTCTGAAATGGATAATTGAAAAAATAGCAGAAGCATACGTCATTATTCGCGTGTACAGATAAAAAACCTTACCTCCTATGGGATTCAATGAAATCAAACCTTAAGGAATACAACAGTATCTTCAAACGCTTGTCATCAACACTTCTATACTCACAGCCAAGATAGGCTGGGGCAGCCCAGGAGTCGGATGGTGAGGTAATTCAGCCGTACCCTCTCCTCAAACGAAATTTTGTCGAGATTATCTCCATCAAGCAAGACTTGAACCGGGACCTTAACGCCACTCTCAGCTAAGGTCCTCACCATCCTCTCATAGCCAGTGACACTCACTGTCGTATTGCGCAGATACAAACGTCTATATTTCCTGTCAAAGAAAAGACTCAAACACATGAACAGTCAAGAATGGAACTGCCTCTCACTAAATTCACATACGAGTAGCCTCGTGAGAGAGTGACCCAAGAGCCACGGGCAGCCATACCCCGATTTCATCTCCCTCCGAGTTAATTATGGTAAAGGGAAACGAATTCAGCTCCCACCAAGCGGTGCGGGAAGCCTAGGTCGTCTGGTTGAGCACGAAATCCGGGTCTGCCTGCCCGTGGCGCTTGGATCACTATCCCACGGAGCTACTTATATATGTGTGTACAGTATTATTACTATCATTATTATTTTTTTAACACCTAGATCACTCAAGTGGTGCCAGTCCCTTTTGGAATGGGCGAGCGCTTACCTGCTGACATGAAAGTTTGTAGTAAACTGTATTGTCCAGTCGATGTCTTCTTCCCCTACACCATCAATCATGAGAGACATTGTCTCAAACTCTTTGGTTAGTGGTGGAACTGGCATATCTTCGTCATACCGGACCGGAACAATCACAACTGTGGCAAAATTAATTTATTAAAGAGTAATGGAACTCACCGAGGAGCACTTTCATTTCTTATAGGACAAACTTACTAGACTGGGATACCTAAAATCGTGATGAATAGGAGTGTTTAAAATATTCCTATATACTATCTTCTAATGTTTCGGTATGTTTTTCTCAGGTATCATACTTCAAGGGTGGAAAACAGATACAGTACATCGTATAATATGTAAATGCAAGTTTTACAACTATAAGGACTTTTCGGCCTCATATTTCCTATTTTTCATCTTTTGATATCGACAATACTAAAAGATTATTGTCACCCACCTAGTCGTTTCAGTTCGAGGTAGTTCTGCACCTGGTCCTTGAAGGCAATCATGTCATGTGGCGTGTAGAAACGAAGAACGAGTTTCTTAATGGATTTCGGAAAGGTGATGTCCGAGTTGTAGGGCCCCATACAAGAACAGAAATTGCAAACGTTATCTGGTGTCGTAAGGTGCTTGATGATTTTACTGCAGCCCTGCCCGTAGCAGGTGGTAAAGTTAAAACAACAATTATATAGGTTGAGATCAACATCACACCTGATGTCTTTTACCTTGTTCAAAACTTTTTCAAAACCAATTACATCCCGGGGGCATTTTCCTAAAGTAATATTAAGGTATTTTGGGAAAACTTCACTTTCCACATCCAGCAAAATCTCATGGTATCTGCTGACGTTCCACAAGATGCTTGGTAGCGCACGTTGCAGGTGTTTAACGAAGGCCAAATGCATCCCACTGTGACTCATCGCCTCCAAATAGGCGTCTACTCGGAACTCAGGAAGCACTTTCTCATCGTGCGAACTCTCCACCAGTTGCGCGAGCTCTTTAGCGTAGTCGGACAGGAGACCGCTTCGCTGGAATGTCCACACAGCCATGAGCAACATATCCCATAACCTGTATAGACGGCCATCTTGTGCCTGCAGTATTTCTCTCAAGGACGATTCTTGACCCCCGCCCTGGAGACTGGACAGTCGCTGACAAAGTCCAAGGGCTCCCCGATACTCTAGCTGGCTAGTATGAGGGAAAGAATACGTTAATTTTGTACCTGTGGGTGTCCATACTTGCTTAGAAGACAAGAATGCCTCGAACATTTCCTTCTGAGGTAGCTCCAGATTTCTGCACTTGTCAACAATACGAGTCAGTATCATGTGTGGAAGTTCCAAGGTTTCGTAGACAACGCATTGCAAGGCTGCATCGTTGAGTTCTTGCATGAAACACTGAATTTTGTCTTCCCTCTCATCCTCTGAAAGATGCATCGTTTTCTTTACATTAACTAGTCGATCGTGAAGCTTTTCCTTTAGGATGTCACTAATTTCTTCAAGTAGCTGAACCAGGGGCATTGATGGCCTGACCCTATCTGGTGCTACACATGCAAGGTAGGTGAACAAAGTCAAAGTCATTGGTATGGGTTCGTTGCGTTCACGTGCCTTTTCCAAAATGTCTTCCACAGGTGGTGGGTTTGTGCCACTGCCCTTGAAGGCATTATAGTAGTTCTTGATAACTTCCCGTTGCTGAGTGTTTGTAAGTTCAGATACTTTCAGATGGAGACATTTAAGTCCTGCCATAAGACGCATGGCGTCATTCTTGCTTCCTGGCCTCGTGGTCAATAGGATGCGGATGTTGTTAAGATTTCTCATCTTCTCAAACAGGTTCTTAAGAAGATCTTTCGTCTCACCACTCGCTTCATCAAAACCGTCAACCATAATAAGCAGCTTCATTTGCAGGGCTGCTCGATAAAGTAGGTTGTCACTGATGTTGCACACTGCTGTCGGCATGCAGGATCTAAGTAAATCTGAAAATGTTTTGCAGGACTCTTGTTTGCACGATATGTGGATGACTAAATCGAAGTCCAAGAGCCCTGCAACATCGCGTTGCTTTTCCAGATACTCGGAAGCAAGATGTGCAAATATCGTTGACTTGCCACAGCCGTTGGGACCTACAATGGTCACGACTCGGGGTAATACATCAACTCCTGCCGAAGGTACCTTCTTAGTCAACAGTTCTTTCATTTCAATGGCAAATGACCTATTATTTGTAGGCCCTGAGCTCTCATCGGACTGGAGTCCAATAGGCACATATATACTCCTCACGGAAAAATCCACCTGCCACAGAGTAGACGGCAATGGGTAAATCACACTCGCCTTCTCAAGGCTGGAGCAATTTTCTTGGGTTCCATCAGTTTTCAGCAGATTTTGAACATGACCAACCGCATCGTCACCTACAATGTCTTGGTTCTGTATTCTGCCTAAATTCTGTTGAATTTCTTGTTCGGTCTGATCTATGTAAGACACGGACCGGCCCAATCCCAACAGAAGGGACTTGAAAGCTGCCAACCCATCGGTTATGTGAGACTTTAAGTTACTGAACATCTGGTTCAAAACAGCTTCGTCAGTGAAGTCGCATTTCTCATGTGCTAAGACGTTCCGTAGTTCCTTGATCAAATATAGATTGTAAAAAAGACTTGAGTGATCCTCTCTCGTCCAAGCTGGATCATCTGGCGGAGGAAAGCCACATGCACGCTGCACGATGGCATACTTAAAACTGATATCCACTGATTCAAATTGGGTTCCATCGTCAAGGGCATTTCTCTGTGACTTGTTGAAAAATTTCCCGAGTTGAGTATTACTATATCTAGACGTGAAGTAATCCTTTAGAGTTTGCGTGTTTCCTTTGTAACAGGCACCAAAGACAACGTTAAAGAAGCGTCCGCCCTCCGATTTGACAGCCAGAAAAACCTTTAGGAAGTTGATGTCTCCGCGGAGGATTGGCAGAGCCATGGCGTCCTATCTCTGTAAATAAATAAATAAATAAATAAGTAAAAGGAGAAGAATATCAGCATATATATTTTAGTATTTTCTATATACCCACATCCAACAATTAATCAGCACCTGTACATACAAAAGCACTGCAAAGGGAGAACACACGCACAAATCTTAAGAGAACAGCCCGGGTTTGAATTGATTGTGCAATCATCTCAATCAGAACATCCCCATAACCGTTTCAAAGCCGTTGTATCAGATCTGGGACATCCAGCGATTTTGTTTTGACTATAACACTTGCTTCGAGAAATTCTTGGACTTAAACGGGGTTTTCTTCTGCACAGCTTATTACACGGTTACTTGAGGGTAAAAATGAATTGGGTCAAATTGGGTGGCACACTAGAGGCAAACGAACAACACATGTACGATGAATGAGAAATGTACATTCGTCAATAACTACACCACGGCAGAAAGGCCGCCTCACTCAAATAATAGCAGTTTGGCTTAATCACGAAAACCACGTGGGTGAAACCTCATTTCACAAAGCTACTCAAATTGCGACGTATCTATGAAAAGTGTTAGCAAATCCCGGCCAGGCCCCCATCTATTACACGGGTACTTCAGGCGATGGCCTGGTGAAAGCGAGTAGTCAATGATTCCTTTCTCCTGGTTTCTCTTGCGTGTTCTAAAGTCAAAGAACAGACTAATTGGTCAGGTCCTCGGGCGATCAAATTAACCTATTCATTCTAGACTTAAATAGCTATAAACTCCTCTAAACTGAGTAAAATTAACGGCAGTTAGCAAGGATAAAATCCTAAGAGTATCAAATTCGTCCCTTTACAGTAAAAGGCTAACTTGGCGAATATTTGTTGGAGAACAAATCTTGATTAAATGCATTGATAAACACAAGAACTCCAGAGCAACAGATCGGCAACGTTAATGAAAAAAAAACCCCGCTGATTCAAATAAACTGACAGTATCATGCGTAGTTGTTACGCGTTGGTTTTGGTCCTGATTTCCACTACAATGACCTGGCTATATGCCAAAACAAGAGACCGTACTAGTATTGAAATTCCATGTAACTTTGTTTTGTTAAAGAATGTAAACAAAACTCACACTGAGTTTTTCATTAGTAAATACTCTTTACTACAAGTTCATCACCAGCATCTCTACTGTGCACTCGAGATCCCATACGCGCTTATTCCTCCAACTATTGCTGAACCTTTATGAACAGTAGACCAACAAGCGAATTCTGTGATGGTTGGATGTTCCTTGAGTATACTTTAAGATTGGTGACAATGCGTGGTCATCAGCACAGGATCTCCGAGAGCAAGTGAAACGTGTTCTTACTGTTATGGCCATTGATGATGTTTACTGTGGCTACGAGTGGAGGCGAGATGTACCAATGATGAGAGACCGGAACAAGATTCCATGGACCAGAGTGAAGTCTTATGGCGAGAGCATGATACTATTAGGGTATGGTGCATTTTAGAGATAAAACATTGAGCCTTAATGGTGTGGAAGTGATAATGAAGAGATGATGTATAGTTGGTTCACCAAAAAATTGCTGATTTATGAAAAAAAAAATAATGGCTTCATACGACGTACGTTACTGATGTAATCGGAAACGTGCAGAGCTAGCATTCTATTTATTGTGGATTTGAATCCTGAACTTCTTTCCAATTCCTAGCGGTGGGTGTTACCCCCACATTCGTGTACACCCTATTTCTTTCTCATTCCTTTCCTGTTCTCACGGCCCACACCGTTTTCAATTGTTGTGCTTTGTCTCGACATGGAAGACCAGAGGTCTTCCACGTTGACATTTTTATGGCTGGCCGGTGGGTGCCCTAGACGGTCCCACGCCTTGGGCTTCTTATGCCAAGCACAAGCCTTCGTCGTTCCCCTCGGCTGCGTGGGATTATGTTGTATTCATAAGTGTGTAAATTTTTCCTATATGATTTTTTCAAACTTGATATATGTCATTGTTTTAGGTCGATATGGATAGGAGATTTGCTTTTACTCACACCTCTTGTCTATGTCTGTATTCCCTTCTAGAAAATTAAAAGACTTTGGGTTCGACCGGCAATCCAAGGGGAATTGCCGGATCATCGTATGTATCTTTTGTTATTTGCATGTCTTGTAGAATGTTTTGGGTTGAGATGTGAGTCCCAGAAGTATTGTAATGGGCTCTGAATAGGTTTAAGATTAGTAAGTAAGGAGTAGGAGATTTTTCTTGTGTTTTTACAGCCTAACGGTTTTTGGCAACCCCGTGGTTATGTCAGACTATGTAAGGATTGACCTGACGAGGATCGACACATCACGAAGAAACGTAGAGACTGAACAATTCCACATCAGGCTTAATGACCCCCTTATGGGTCGATAGCGTAAAACAACAACAACAATAACAAAAGTCGAGGCTTTTTCCCATCTTCTTTTCTCCGAAGAGGAAGCTGCCGCCTTCCGGAAGTTTAATGGAAAACTCTTTCTTTAAGTGTATTTCTCATTACCCGTTTTTGTTTGTATTTAGTGCGACGCGTGGTGACCAGACATCTTAACTTAGGAGTGTTTTATTTTTTTTTAGTTTAACAGTAGGAGAAAGCGCGGAGTCTTTAATTCGCTTTTAATAGTTTCTATTTGTATTTCTTTTACTACTTTAATTTGCACACTCGCTTCATTTATAATCCCGTTGTTTGTAAGGCCAAAGTTGTTGAATTAATAGTGTAATAAAATCTTATTTATGCGATTTTAAGTTTTACTGTCAGCAAACATTCGAACCTGGCAAATAATCTCTTATTTGAAACAAAGTTCATTAACCACAGACTGACAGTAGATAATTCGTTTAAAACCTACTGACCAATTTGTGACACTACCCGAACAATTAAAACGTATAATTCAAAAAGGACGGTTTTGGCCGTAGTTACGCGCCTCCAGCCGTAGACACCTCTACTTTTTATTATTATTATTCATCTTGTTCCAAGTACATTATTCGAAATAACACTGGAATACTCCATTGACGAATCATAATGGTTATGGAGTATCACTGTGGAACCACGATTAGCCTCGCAAGGATGTTTGAACGACATTATGGAATGCTGTTTTCTCGCTGCGATGTTTGAGAAGTCATGATGAGTAATAGTCATGATATGCACGTGTGGTGGAGATAGTGAATGATAGGCAAGATAACGAAGGATGGCCACGGGTATAGTGAGGTAAGTCATTACGACCTCTGGAAGGGCAAAATATTTTTGTTGGTATACGAATGTGTGCGGTTAACCACCATGGTCTAAGATCACGTGTTGTACTCATGATCGGCAGCTAATACCCACCTGAATGAGAATTCATACCTTGTAGTGGCTGATCTATGAATATTGCTATGATTTGTGTGTGTGTGTGTGTGTGTGTGTGTGTGTGTGTGTGTGTGTGTGTGTGTGTGTGTGTGTTTACCGAATTATAACAGACGTTCTCGTGTGACGTAATGTGAAGGAATGATCTGTAGGTTGTAAACCTTACAAGTTCTTTGATTTCATTTCCTGAGGCTAGAGATTGATTGAAAAGCACCAAACGATTGATTCCGAATAAGTGATAAGTCACCAGCACGAAATCCGGGAAAAGAAATCATCGGTCGAATATCAACAGCATCCTGTTCAACCGAGGACATCAACTCATTTGAAGACATCACCAGTCAGTGCACTACTAAAGGAGAGGCCAAAGGGACAATCAGAGGTATTATCTTATTTAGTTAGGATTTAGATCGCGCAGGGCTAGCCAGGTAGGATAACCAAATGCATAAGTGTGTATCTTGCCCAGTTAATTGATTTTGGATTCTTGATGAATATAAGTTGCATGCCACTGTATGTGGAAATAATTTGAATCATAATAGAGTGTAGTATGTTTTCTTTAATTAGCCCAGGGCTGTGATTCACATGAGTTTGCTCCCCTCTGAGAAACATTTCTCTGGTCCGAAATCGAAATTACACGCTTGCACTGAAGGGAACGTGCCTGGTCCCGACCGGCGTCCCAAGTTTCCTGGACTTTGGCTCTCAACTGCAGCTATCCCCCTACGCCAACTTCCCAGTGTACGAGAATTCTCATGCCCCTCAACCACACCCTCCTCCCTCCACTGCCCAGGGATTTCGTTATCCCGCCGAGGACATTGATAACCAACAGATAGCCTTGCAAAACTGGCATAAATACTCCTGTTCAATAATATCGAGTTCGTGTCAATGGCGAAAAATATATTAATACATGAATAAAACCTAGGTTCTGATGAATACCTTTAGTCACCAAGTTCAAACGTACGATTAACAGTTTGCACATCAACGTTTTCCGATACGAATTATCTTTTGTTGTTTGGCTATTCGGACGCTTTCCATTGCAAAGAACCACAAAGTACTTACTTTTACAACAAACTGTTGATGTCTCTTATGCCTTGGTTTCCCCAGCTTTCAATCTTCGCACTCGCCCGGTCTTGACACTGCTGTGTTTGCCGAACACTGAAGCTCCATGCGTGTGTTGGGTGTCTTGCAAGTCCTGTCGTTACCAACTAGTATTTATCGTTGCACATTTATTTGGTAACACTGCAAGGTGTAACACACACAAACACAGAACATAAATCACTTGTTCCCATCGTGTTTATCGAGAAACAAAAGCAAGTCAAGAAACCAGGTATATTCACTGCAGTAATAAAACAAAGTCACTCGTAATCGTTTGAATTGCCAACACTTCTAACATGGTGAAACTCGTGGAAGGGGTTGCCGTCAAGTGAATAAAATGACATTGCAGAGTCTGGATAAAAATCATTCCATTCGTAAAAAAAAGCAGCGAAAGGGTTAATCCACTGTGTAGGGATTCAGTAAACGCGACGTAAGTACTTGTTGATTAGTTGGGCGAGCTATGCCCCGTGACGTCATAGAAGTTCAGCTTTCCCAACCTCCAGGGAACCTATTTCTTCCACTTTTAGACCTACTTGGTGCCCCGGACGAACTGAAACGCAAGTGGTAGATCACTTTCACATCCTTAACTAACAGGAATACATAATTCAGCGACGTTTTGGAACACACTGTGACAATTCATTTGTTCAAACCCTGCCTGGTTCGCAGTTCACCAATTCCCACTAACCCTTTGCCTCAGGAAAAAAAAAAAAATATAGCTCTTCATTTCTTCTATTCCCCTCTTTATAGACAAAGGAGGTTTTTATGACAACACTTCGGATAGAAGAGCTGTTTGTGGCTGTAAAAATACTCTTTTCACTAATATTTTCATCCCCAACTGGAAACTCTACTGATTCTTTTCTGGCTAACGCCAAGTGACTCCATGTGGCTGGCTACCACATCATGGTCAGTGATAAGTGAGTCCTTAAGTGAAGTAATAACAACGGAAGTTTAAATCTCTTCAGGACTGGATTATGGATTATGGATTAGCTAGGTAAGACCATCCGCTCGCGCGGGATCGGTTTTTTTGGGAGGGGAAGAATGTCTGTAAGAAAATGAAAACGATAGTAGTGCATAAAAGAGGGCTATTGCCAGCGCGCTTTTTCGTGAGCGATTAGGGGCGGTTGGTGGTCGTGGCTCGGAAGAAATGGACAGGAGACTTGGGGTTGGAGACTGGGATTAATGTGTAACCGTGAGGACTTATTGTACAAATACAAATACAAAAAGGGGGATAGATAGTTTGAAGCAGGGTGTAATGAGGGGGGCGGGGGATATTAGTAGAAGACGTCAACATTGAAAATGAAGGAAGTTAAGTGGAACAGAGTGGGGCAGACCCACTTGTATGTTTTTTTATTAAATGGTTAGTGGGACGCATTGAGGATTGACCAGGGGGTGAGTTCGGATTTTTTTTTTTTTTTTTTTTTTTTTTTTTAAGTTACTCTGTCGTTACATGCATATTGATTGATAACAAGTGCGATTTCTAACCGGCTCCTGTGGGAGTCTGTGATGTTATTGATTATTTTTTCGATTTATTTATCTATTTACTTACATTACATTAGGGGTATATTCTTGGAGGATTTTGAAAAATTGCCACATGAACAATGCAGGAGACAGTTTCAGAAATACATATGGTTGAATTTCTTGAGCCCATCTCAAGTCACTTGTCATAGGTTGTTCTTGTGACCTCCGGTCACCAAGTAAAATCACGTTCACAGGCAGGATGTGCTTCCTTTTTCTTTGTACTGATTTTCGTTGGGCATGCTCCTTTCAGAGCTCACTCAAAATAGACAAACATTTATTGTAATGAGTTTCTTCCACAGTCGTTGCAGCCCGGGATATGTATATTGCAATTTGCAACTGAATACGCCTAATGACATATTTTTTCGCTTTATATCTAAAATGAAAATACAATGTAACCATTTCATTAAACGAGTGAATTTTATACTATATTTCATATATAAATGTCAGTCCTACAATTTCAATTGATTTTACTGATTACAACTTATGTACAATCAATACTGACAGTCATGCCAGACAATGTCATGTCGATAATTTTTAGTGCACCATTCTTGGCGCATCGTAAACGAAGTAATTTGTGTCAAACATTGGAGTAACCCACACAGAAACACCCATGACAAACATATGAAATAGAAGATAACATACGACTGTAGCACGATTGACATTGTTAGAGGCGCTGGTCCACGGTCTACAATAAAAACAACAATAAAACTCATCCTACACTTTGCATTCATAACGAAATGGAAGATTCTGTAGGAGTCGATTTTGTTATAAGGACTGCGCGGCAAATTCCCGGAAAGTTTTTGGTTCATGTACGTCTACGTTTGTGTTCGATTCGTTGCAACGGAGGCTTAGTCTTACTCAGTTTTGTTATCCACTTCCTTCGATGACAAGAGAATTCTCTGTCGGGGTTAGTTCAAAATTTTTGATGTTTTGATATCATTCGCCGTCTTAATTAGGTCTTCTTGCTTCTCGGGGTTTTATTCGCTTGCTTTGCCTTGACACTATTCACACCTTATTTCAGTCTGTATTCATTGCTCACTAATTTCGGTTGTTGATCATAGTTCCTCTCAAAGAGAAATGCCTTTATCACTGTATTTTCACTTCTTGAAGTGTGTGTTGTATCTGTCACACTCCTGTATGATTTTTTTTTCTAATACATATGCATATTTGTGGACTACGTTCTAAGACTGAGTGCGTGATTTTTTGGCTTCAAAAGTCCATCTCTTATCAATTAATAAGCTATATAAATCACTAGTTCGTCCACATTTGAAATATGCTGTTTCCGTATGGTCAACGCATCTCATTAAAGACATTGGCAGATTGGAGAAAGTACAACGGCGAGCCACAAAACAGATTCCAAATATAAATAATAAACGATCCACAAATCAACGAAAATATGTAAATCTATTTAGTCTAAAAAAAAAAAGCGTAGACTCAGAGGTGATTTGATACAGGTCATTAAGATTTGAAAGTGACACAAGTTTCGTACTGAATGAGAATCAGACAAGAATTAATGGTCTCAAAATATCAGGAAATATATTTCTTTTTAAAGTGAGTAGAAACAACTTCGCCAGCCGTGTAGTTAATGAATGGGATAAACTTACTGCAGAGGCAGTGCAATGCAGAGGCAGTTCAAAGCTTTAAGATTCGTTTAGAAAAACATCTAAACAAGATGCTGTAATGCTTCCCATTTATTTCATATCATTGTTTATCATTTTTTGTTTAGTTTTTAATTATTACAAAGTATAACAAAGGCGGAGCATGTCGACAAGAGAACTTTTGGTCCATAACTAGGTCGGATACGAAAAAATATATATAATAATAGTAAAAAAATATATCAAATAAATAAAATAAGATAAAAACTATAATATTATAAATGATAATGAATAAGATAAATGCATAGGTATAGTTAAATAATAAACAAACAGGTAAATAGCAAATAATAATAGATTGAAATATGAATGACAAATTAAGATCAAGCAAATAATAAACAAACAGACAAATAATAATAAAAAAACAAAACAAAAAAACAGATAATATGAAATAAATGGTAATCATTACAGCATCTTGCTTAGATGCTTATCTAAAGTTCTAAACGAATCTCAAAGCTTCGAACAGAACTACATTGCACTGCCTCTGGATGAAGTTTATTCCATTCATTAACTACATGGTTGGCGAAGCTGTTTCTACCCACTTCCAAAATAAATCTATTTCTTGACAGTTTGAGTCCATTATTTCTTGTCGGATTCTCATTCAGTGTAAAAATGTTGTCACTTTTGATGTTGTCAATCCCCTTTAGACTCTTAAAGACCTGTATCAAGTCACCTCTGAGTCTACGCTTTTTTAGGGAAAACAGATTCATATGTTTTAGTCGATTTTCGTATGATATTTGGAATCAGTTTTGTGGCTCGCCGTTGTACTTTTTCCAATCTATCAATGTCTTTAATAAGATGCGGTGACCATACGGAAACAATATATTCCAAATGTGGACGAACTAAAGATTTATATAGCTTGTTAATGAGTGATGGACTTTTGAAGTCAAAGGATCGCGCGATCTGTCTTAGAATCTTATCTGCTTTCTCAGAGACTGAAATACGCTGCTTGGATGATTTGAGATCATTACTGATAATTACGCCGAGATCTTTTTCACTATCCACTTTTGTTAACGAATTTCCAAATAATTTGTAATCGTACTTACTGTTATTTTTACCTATGTGCATTACCTTGCATTTACTTGTGTTAAATTTCATTAGCATTTCAGACCATTACCGTAATTTATCTATATCTTCTTGAATATCTATTTGGTTTAAGTGATCATTTGCCATTCCGCACAGTTTTGTATCATCAGCAAATTTGGAAACAGTAGGTTTTAGTCCATGGTCTATATTTTTTATATATACTATGATTAGAAGTGGCCCAAGAACGGAACCCTGAGGAACTCCAATTGTAACATTTTTTTTTTCCATCTAGAAGTTTTGCCGTTTAAAACAACCCTCTGTTTTCGATTATTCAACCAATTTCTAGTCCAAATTTATAGACTACCACTTACTCCGTGTGAAACTGATTTAGTGAGTAGCCTTTCGTTGGGGACGGTATTAAAAACTTTTGCAGTCTTAATATATTCAATCTATATTGTTTCTTTTGTCATAATTGGAGATGACTATGTTGTAGAATTCTAATAAGTTAGTCACGCAAGAACGTTTCCCTCTGAATTTATGCTGGTTATCATTTATCATTTATTTGATTATTATTTATTATCATTTACCTGTCCATGTACTATTAATTATTATTTATCTATGTGTTTATTACTTAACGTTACATATGTATCTATCTATTTTATTTATCATTATTCATATCATTATTATTCTTATCTATGTATTTAATAATCATTATAATTTTTCTCATCTGACCTAGTTATGGACCAAATAGGTTTCCTGTCGGAATGCTTCTCCTTTATAATCCTGTTATATATATATATTTATATATATATGTATATATATATATATATATATATATATATATATATATATATATAAATATACATATATATATATATGCTGATGTGAACTGTAAACTGCTGTTGTATGCCGATGATTCAGCCTTACTAGTTTCTGGCAAAGATGTAAATAGGATTGAGATGTTACTCAGTGAAGAGTTATTGAATGTCAGCAAGTGGTTGAAGGATAACAAATTGTCTCTACATCTAGGTAAAACAGAATCCATTCTCTTTGGCTCTGATCAAAAACTCAATAATGCTCCCAACTTCAATATCCAATGTAATGATACTAGTATTCAACCTAAGTCTGTTGTTAAATATCTTGGAACAGAAATTGATCAAAATGTGTCGGGAGAAGTTATGGCACAAAAAATAAATGAGTCAGCTCCGGTACAAAATTTTTGGCGAGAATACAAAAATACCTAGATGTAGAGACAATGAAGTTACTATCTTCGGCCCTGGTACAGTGTCATATTGACTATGCTTGTTCTTCCTGGTATAGCAACCTATCTAAAAAAAATCTAAGAGTAATCTTCAAATATGTCAAAAGAAACTAATCAGGACCCTTTTGAACCTCCATCCGCGTACTCATCTAGATTATACGCATTTTAAACTGATAATTGGTTACGTGTTGAGAATCGTGTTGTTCAGTTAAAGCTTAATCATGTTCACCCAATTGTAAACGACTCTTGTCCCAGTTATTTGTCAGATACCTTTACACTTGTTAGAAATGCTCGTTCCCTGAGAACTCGTTCTAGTAGGTCATCTGTTATTGTGCCTAGGTTTAATAGTTCGTTAGGGAAAAAAACGTTCAAGTACACTGGTGCTATTGCTCGGAACTCTTTACCGACCAACATTCAATCAATTGTACCTAAAAGTAGTTTTAAAAAATCAGTTGAATGTTATCTTTTAGACACTGTTCTTTCTGAAGAAAATAGTTTATATGTTTAATTTACACTTCTTATAATCCTAATTTACACTTCTTATAACCTAGCTTTTATTATGACAATCTTTTTCCTAGTTTTTATATGAGGACCACAGTGGAAATAAGTCTTTTGACTTTCTGTGCCATCCTCGGATGTACAATTATATGTACTATGTATAGTATTGAGTCTTATATAAGACTCAATATCATACATAGTGGAAAAAGTACAACGGCGAGCCACAAAACTGATTCCAAATATCATACGAAAATCGACTAAAACATATGAATCTGTTTTCCCTAAAAAAACGTAAACTCAGAGGTGACTTGATACAGGTCTTTAAGATTCTAAAGGGAATTGACAACATCAAAAGTGACAAAATTTTCACATTAAATGAGAATCAGACAAGAAACAATGGTCTCAAACTGTCCGGAAATGGATTCAATTTGGAAGTAGGTAGAAACAACTTTGCCAACCATGTAGTTAATGAATGGAATAAACTTCCTGCACGGGTAGTGCAATGTAGTTCACTTCGAAGCTCTAAGAATCATTTAGATAAACACCTAAGCAAGATGCTGTAATGATTATCATTTTTTTATATTATTTGTTTTTTGTTTTCTGTATCACTTGTCTGTTTGATTTTCATTTATTATTAGCTATATGTCAATTTATTATTATTTACTATTTACCTGTTTATTATTAAACTATACCTATGCATTTATCTATTTTATTTGTTATTTACATAATTATAGTTTTTATTTATTATTTTATCACTATTATGATTTTTTTCGCATCCGACCTAGATATGGACCAAAAGGTCTCCTGGCGGCATGGTCCTTCGAAATCGAAATTACACGCTCGGATTGAATTCTCGTGCCACTTAACCACACCCTCCTCCTCCTTTCCCTGCCCACGCATTTCGTTATACCGCCGAATACACGGACAACCAACAGACTGAAACGAACACATTATACCGTGCGTCTTGCAAAACTGACATAAAAACTCCAGTTCAATAATATCTAGTTCGTGTCAATGGCGAAAAATATATTTCTAATACATGAATCCAAAAATCTAGGTTCTGATATATACCCTCTTAGTCACAGTTCAAACGTACGATGAACAGTTTGCACATCAACATTTTCCGACACGAATTATCTTTTGATGTTTGGCTATTCGGACGCTTTCCAATGCAAAGAACCACAAAGTACTCACTTGTACGACAAGCTGTAGATATGTCTAATCCCTTTCGTCACTTTGTTTTCCCAGCTTTCAATTATTGCACTCGCCCGTTCCTGGCACTGCTTTGCTTGCTGAACACCAAAGCTCTATGCGGGTGTTGGCCGTTGGGTTGCTTGAAGTCCCGTCGTTACCAACTAGTATTTCTCGTTGCACATTTATTTGGTAACACTGCAAGCTGTAACACACACAAACACAGAACATAAGTCACTTGTTCCCATCGTGTTTATCGAGAAACAAAAGCAAGTCAAGAAACCAGGTATATTCACTGCAGTAATAAAACAAAGTCACTCGTAATCGTTTGAATTGGCAACACTTCTAACATGGTGAAACTCGTGGAAGGGGTTGCCGTCAAGTGAATAAAATGACATTGCAGCGTCTGGATAATATTTTCAACCCCAACTGGAAACTCTACTGATTGATGATTGATAGAGTTCATCTTTTGAATCATCTTCATAAGTTACCATAGTATAGTTATGATCAAAAGCAAGTTAAGAGGCCAGGACGTGGGTGACAACGTTAGACATACAGAGAAATGTCTTATGGAACAAAGTAGCCTAGTTGTACTTACAACTAATAGATATATAAAGGGAGATACACTCAGATAAGGTTTGGCACTAGGTTTCAGGATTTGAACAAGGTTCATTGATGACATCAGTTAATAAAATCGCTTGGCAACAGCCAAAGAAATACGAGACGTCTAGAATTGAAAGGTCTAAATACACCTTGGTACGTAAATATGGTTCTTAGAGCGTTGTACTTCAAGAGGCAGAATGGCTTACGCATAACGCTCTGTGCTAGTCCTTGATCAAGTGACGCGTTGGATATTTCCGGTAGCCTCTGTCGCGTCCTTTTCCACCATGAGAAGATGACGTCACTCGTTCATGGGAGAAAAGTGACATCATCTTCTCATGACGTCATCGTTGCGTCATCGGGTCTTTTGTCATCTTTATGTCTGCCGACGTCAGCCTGAAGGTACATTTTGCTGGTTGCGATTATCGTCCAACAATAATCGTCAGACGATTGCCTAGAGCACTGATTCTTTGTTTTGGAATGATGGGCCTGTTTGGCTTCGAGCTGTAAAGTGGGAGACAGTTACCCGTCTGAGGTATTGGCTGCTTGTTATTGTGGCAAAGTAGCATGCAGTTGATACTATAGGGCCTATATGGGGCGCCCCTACGGACCAGAGCCACTAGCCATTTTGTCTATGATAGAGGAAAACTCTGTTCATAAAGAAATGATAACACTTTTATACTACGACTGTCCCTCCGTTATGCTGCCCCCCCCCCCAACCCTTGTTGCTGTCCTGTACCATTTCTCTGAGTAATAATTTTCTGTGGTGGGGGAATTCCCTGTGGTGGGGGAAAAGAATACTGCCAACAAGTATTTCCACTTGGATCTTAGGAGACGAGAAGAAAGGGACGGGGATTGGGACTAGGCATCCTTCTCCTTGTAGCCCCACAGGGAACATTCGTAAAAGAAAAGTATATATATATATATATATGTATATATATATATATGTATATATATATACTGTATATATATATGTATATGTATGTATGTATGTATGTATATATGTATATATATATAACACACAGGAACCCACAGTCGGAGAAAGAATAAACTTCGAATAGAGAATAATCCTATATTTCGGCTATCAACTGTAGCCCTCTTCAGGAAAGTACCCGAAATATAGGATTATTCTCTATTCGAAGTTTATTCTTTCTCCGACTGTGGGTTCCTGTGTGTTATCTACAAATGTGCTACTACATTTCTATTTAGAAATATATATATATATATATATATATATATATATATATACATACAAACATATTTATATATATATATATATAAATATTATATATATATATATACATATTATATATATATATATATATATATATATATATATATATGCATGTTATGGCTATCTTCCAGTCAAGTGGTATTCATCATTCCGTTCTGTATTTCATCCACCCTCAAATGTTTATTTTTTCCTATATCACTTCTTTTATTCCTTCATTCCACAATGTATTCTTCCTTCTATCAGCGTTTACTCCTTTCAATACTATATTTGATAATTTTCCATACATGCCGTTACTTTAAACAGTGTCGCTTAAACGTCATTTACACGGAGCTTTTTATTCGCTTTGGACAAGCGTCTTTATTCACTAACGAATAAGGAAGTTAGCATCTAGCGTCAACCAAGGTCTATATATACACACGTATATATATATATATATATATATATATATACATATATATATATATATATATATATATATATATATATATATATATATATATATATATATATATATCTTGGCGTCAAAATCAGCCTTTACGATCCCTGTATGCTGACTGTTTCCCTGTATAATCTCAGTTTCTCCCAAGTGTATTAGTTATTACTCATGTATGATTACTTCTATTACTACAAATTATATTTTGATCTTTACAAGTCTTCATCATCAGTCTTCATATGTAAGTTTGATGTATGCTAATTTCTGTGTGTTCACTATTTCACGATAGATATTTTGTACCTTATCAAAATTATCAGTGCAGTTTTTATATGAAACCGGTTATTTTCGGTGTAAATAGGTTGAACCTTTTCATTGTTTCCGTATAATTACGAAACTTGTCTTACCTCACCTTTTCACCAATGAGCGTACTAAATTTCTCAACTAGTGCTTTTGTAGCATCTGGACTTTTCATTTTGACTCTTTCTAATGGCTCAATTATATTTCAAGTATTTTTTCAGAGTATATCATTAATAGTATTGATGTATGTTATCTTAGTTTTCCCGGTGATAGTTGGATATTTTTATTTCTTTTTATAACTTTTTTCAGTTGACAAATCTATTCTTTTCTCTGTTTCTTCTCAGCATCTTTGTAATTCACACACTTATAATTATCTTGCATTGTCTTTTATCTTAAAGACAATTTTCACGGTGGTTCACCAAAAAAATTCTATTAGATTGACATTCAAAATCAATGCTGTGCCAGGAATCATTCATGTTATTGTTTTTCGCTCAAACGTTGCCAATTTGTATAGATAAATATATTATAGCCACCTCCAATTTGGATATCCATGATCATATAGTATATGGATGTAGGTACTAAAACACATTTCACCCTTATAAGGAGACTGGTCGGACCCAGCTCAAGGGTGTCTGGTCGTTTCGCTACATCGCCAGTTCGCTACCAACCAGTTCGCTACATTCTTTGGTCGTTTCGCTACATTTCTTCGGTCGCTTCGCTACATTCTTTGGTCGTTTCGCTACATCCTTTCGGTCGTTTCGCTACATTCTTCGGTCGTTTCGCTACATTTCGCTACACTGTTTTTATTCCCATTTGAGATACGAATATGATAGAAAATACAATATGTGTAGGTTTATGAAGTACCTGTAACCCATTGGACGTTTCGCTACATGGCCAGTTTGCTACTAACGTCTTGATACATTCTTCGGTCGTTTCGCTACATTCTTTGGTCGTTTCGCTACATTGCCAGTTCGCTACCAACCAGTTCGCTACATTCTTTGGTCGTTTCGCTACATTTCTTCGGTCGTTTCGCTACATTCTTCGGTCGTTTCGCTACATTGCCAGTTCGCTACCAACCAGTTCGCTACATTCTTTGATCGTTTCGCTACATTTCTTCGGTCATTTCGCTACATTCTTTGGTCGTTTCGCTACACTGTTTCGGTCGTTTCGCTACATTCTTCGGTCGTTTCGCTACATTTCGCTACACTGTTTTTATTCGCATTTGAGATACGAATATGATAGAAAATACAATGTGTGTAGGTTTATGAGGTACCTGTAACCCCTTGGACGTTTCGCTACATGGCCAGTTTGCTACTAACGATTTGCTACATTCTTCTGTCGTTTCGCTACATTCTTTGGTCGTTTCACTACATTGCAAGTTCGCTACCAACCAGTTCGGTACATTCTTTGGTCGTTTCGCTACATTTCTTCGGTCGTTTCGCTACATCCTTTTGGTCGTTTCGCTACATTCTTCGGTCGTTTCGCTACATTTCACTACACTGTTTTTATTTGCATTTGAGATACGAATGTGATAAAAAATACAATGTGTATAGGTTTATAAAGTACCTTTAACCCATTGGACGTTTCGCTACATGGCCAGTTTGCTACAAACGATTTGTTACATTCTTCGGTCGTTTCGCTACATTTGGCTACGTTGTTCGGTCGTTTCGCTACATTCTTTTGGTCGTTTCGCTACATTCCTTGGTCGTTTCGCTACATTTCGCAACACTGTTTTTTTTTTTTATCGCATTTGAGATATGAATATGATAGAAAATACGATGTGTGCAAATTCATAAAGTAATTTAGTAGGCTACGGAAGCACAATTTGCAAACTGGCCATGTAGCGAAACGACCTGTAACCGCTACAACCTTCGGTCGTTTCGCTACATTTGGCTACATTCTTCGGTCGTTTCGCTACATTCTTTCGGTCGTTTCGCTACATTCTTTGGTCGTTTCGCTACATTTCGCTGTACTTTTTTTTTTTTTTTTTTTACCGCATTTGAGATACGAATATGATAAGAAATACGATGTTTGTAAATTCATAAAATAATTTTGTAGGCCACGGAAGCGGAATTTGACTAATGAGGCGATTTGGCGATAGATAAAATTGTTTTTAATCGGTCCTTGTTTTATGCAATCGTCAGGCAGATTATCGGGCAGATAATTATAAAACAGTGACTCATCATGCACATTACCAGATCTGGGCGCGTTCCTCGGTGCGTTCCGCTTTAGTTTGCCCGCGGTTAGGGCTCCCAAAATATTAAAGCAATATAGGTGCCGGTATAGTATGTGGCCTACAAAAATTTCATTTGGTATAATATGTGGCCTACCGGACTTTTATTTCGTGGTATGAACCTCCTGTCTCTTAAGCTTCAATAGTTTGGGAGCGCTAACCGCGGCCAAACTAAAGCGGAATGCACCCAGCTCTGGTAATGTGCATGATAAGTCACTGTTTTATGATTATCTACCGGATAATCTGCCTGACGATTGAATAAAACAAGGGCCGATAAATATAATTTTAT
>NC_134790.1:18369651-18389651 GCF_046742065.1 Oratosquilla oratoria
TGAACGCTACAAATTCTTAATGCTCTTAAATAGAGGCCCGAAGCAACACTTAGTTTAACCCTTTATGGATGGTAACTAAAAAAATGTAAATAGCTACCAGTATGCGTGGGCTTTCTATATACTGTAAAATCCAAATGTCCATGACTTCTGATTGTAGTGTTCTGTACCAACACGTGTAATTACCCCTTCAGGACCCGTGATCGCAGAGTACGGAATAAACTATAGTCACCCCTTCCAACATAATTTCGACTAATTTTAATTAATATAAATAACAATATTCATTATACCAACTTAATTCATTGTGTAAATAAAATAAAATATATCTTTCTGCATCATATACAAAGGATATTTATGCATTGTAAATATATTTTGAATAATTGTATACTAAAGACTAAGAATCCAGAATTTTGCCACCATTATTGTAAATAGCATCATTGCCATTTACATTAAACCAATGAAACCATATAAATGGCTACAAATAATCAAAACTTGTGATATTATCAGTTCTACTTCGACGGGCATTACAGCGCACTTCCCAAAGGCACTGCAGATAACGTAACCCGCTGAGAGTTCCTTAACGTTCCGAGCATTATTCGAAAATATTATGTTTACCATGGGCGGAAAATTATTCATTTCAAGTGCGCCCTAGAGTGCTTTACCACGGTAAACTAAACATTATTTATCTAAGCCCTCACTATGAAAAACGTTCCAAACCTTGTCCCGATGACTCATTTCAGGCTGATCGCTTCTAACTAGTACGGTTGTAGGAACCACTTCATGATAGTTAGTGTCTCCAGACTGGGAATGCTGTTGTCCTGTTCCCATTCAACTTTAAACTAGGTGACAAATGATTAAGTTTGAAGTGAAAGTCATTCAATGGTCCCCAACAATCGTCCCAAAACGTATAAATATCATCAAGGTATCTAAACCAGATCATGTCGGGTGGTTTTATGTCCGGTAGCAACACGGTTTCGAAATATTCCATATAAAGGTTAGATAATACTGGAGAGAGATTAGAGCCCATACTACATCCCAACTTTTGCTTGAAAAAATGATCTTTGAAGGAAAAAACATTAGTTGTGATACATAGTTGGATTAATTTTAGGAATAGGCAAGGGAAATTGTTCATGGTAAGGATGTAGTTTGGTTTCCAAGAAATTTAATACTTCATCTGTATTGACGTTAGTGAAGAGAGAGACTATGTCGAGGCTTAATAATTTACTATTAGCAGGTATATTGTGGTGCTTGATTTTATTGATGAAATCCTCCGAATGCTTAATATGTGAATTGGAAAAAGTACCCACGAACGGCGAAAGTAAGCGAGTGAGCCATTTGGACAATCTGTTTGTGCACGAATTCCTGTTGGAAATTATAGGTCTAAGTGGGGTTCCCTCTTTATGAATGTTAGGGAGACCGTAAAAGTTAGGTAACTGAAGGTTGATCACTAGAAAATTATTATTGAAAAACTCATTTCCAACTATCTGTCTCCCTAAAATGATTAAGCCTCGACATAGTCTCTCTCTTCACTAACGTCAATACAGATGAAGTATTAAATTTCTTGGAAACCAAACTACATCCTTACCATGAACAATTTCCCTTGCCTATTCCTAAAATTAATCCAACTATGTATCACAACTAATGTTTTTTCCTTCAAAGATCATTTTTTCAAGCAAAAGTTGGGATGTAGTATGGGCTCTAATCTCTCTCCAGTATTATCTAACCTTTATATGGAATATTTCGAAACCGTGTTGCTACCGGACATAAAACCACCCGACATGATCTGGTTTAGATACCTTGATGATATTTATACGTTTTGGGACGATTGTTGGGGACCATTGAATGACTTTCACTTCAAACTTAATCATTTGTCACCTAGTTTTAAAGTTGAATGGGAACAGGACAACAGCATTCCCATTCTGGATACACTAACTATCATGAAGTGGTTCCTACAATCGTACTAGTTAGAAGCGATCAGCCTGAAACGAGTCGTAGGAACAAGATTTGGAACGTTTGTCATAATGGGGAGTCAGAAACACAACATTTAATTTACCGTGGTATAGTTCCCTTCAGCGCATTTAGTTTAAGTGTCATACAACTGAGCGCCTACGGCATAAATGTCATTATCGGAAGGCAACCGCAATGTCGATATAATATCATCAGCGAGTTTACCCTACAGATCCCTTGAAATGTATACTGTAAACTTCGAATTACGTAGAGTGCTGAGATTCATGAGATGAAAATTTTGATGGAATACAATTACTTACATGACTGAAGTGGATATCAAAAATGGCAATGATACTATATACAATAATGGTGGCGAAATTCTGGATTCTTAGTCCTTAGTATACAATTATTCAAAATATATTTACAATGCATAAATATCCTTTTTATATGATACAGACAGATGTGTTTTATTTTATTTACACAATGAATTAAATTGGTATAATGAATATTGTTATTTATATTAATTCAAATTAGTCGAAATCATGTTGCAAGGGGTGACTATAGTTTATTCCGTACTCTGCGATCACGGGTCCTGAAGGGGTAATTACACGTGTTGGCTACAGAACACTACAATCAGAAGTCATGGACATTTGGATTTTACAGTATATAGAAAGCCCACGCATACTGGTAGCTATTTACATTTTTTTAGTTACCATCCATAAAGGGTTAAACTAAGTGTTGCTTCGGGCCTCTATTTAAGAGCATTAAGAATTTGTAGCGTTCAATTTCTAAATAAAGAATTAGACACAATAAACTTACAATTGAGCAAATTAGGTTATCCAACTTGGTTGTTGACAAAAGCTCTTAGCAAGGCAAAAATCAGCTACTATAAGAACTCTTCCCAAGCAAACAAGCAGCACAATTGGGACAATACTTGTATAAAGATCCCATACAACCATTTATTGGACGAAGCCTCTGACATGTTACCACAAGATAAAATAAAATTGGTAATCATCTATCCTAATAAAGAATTTCATAAAGTAGTAAATATACATCATAAACCCAAAACAGATAATAATCCAGGAGTACATAAGCTACCTTGTAAAGATTGTAATGAGGTGTACTGGGGTCAAACTGGTAGGGACCTCAATACCAGAGTAAAAGAACACAAAAACTCTGTCAGGTATGCACAAAACAACTCCGCGGTCTTCCTCCATACATCAACAAAGGATCACCGCATAGATTGGAACAATCCAGAAATCATTTATAAATCTAATTGTAGCTTCAGGAGAAAGATAGTTGTATCTTTCCTCATTAAACACTTGCCAAATTTCAATACATCTAAAGGGCAATGGTCACCTGATAGTATAACAACTTATGCTGTGAATAAAATATTACCATTACCGAATCCGCCCCACCTCCCCTTGTTCCTACTTTGTACCTCTCTCATTGTATATATTCTTGTACATCATCCTTGTATCTATCTGCTGAAGAGGACGACAGTAGTGGTCGAAATATACAGTTCGTCTGTTTCTTTTGCTTTGTTTCTCCGACAGTGGGTAATTAAAACATACATATATACATATATTTTTTTTCTAACGTTACCTCTAATTCGTTTTCTCTCTCTTTTTTTTTTTTATCAAACGAAACTTCCAGGAATAAACGGTACTAAGAGCATAGAAATATATAATGAGGACATGGAAAAATATATATGTCAATTACATAATGTTATGAAATTGAGAGACAAGGTTTCATTTGAAATTAATTGCATAAGCGTGTGTAGGTGTTAAGCTTGGAAAGAATGGGTAGATATGCTAAAAATATATATATATATATATATATATATATATAGAGAGATTTTTGTTTTGTTTTTTTTGTTTTGTTTTTTTTTGTTTGAGCATATATATATATACATAAATACATATATATATTTTTTCTAGCGTTACCCCTAATTCGTTTGCTTTTTTTCTTTATGAAACAAAACTGCCATGAATAAATGGTACTAAGAGCATAAAAATATATAATAACATGGAAAAATATATATGACAATTACATGTTATGAAATTGAGAGACAAGGTTTCATTTGAAATTAATTGCATAAGCGTGTGTAGGTGTTAAGATTAGAAATAATTGGTAGATATGCTCAAAGACAAAAAAAAAAAAAAAAAAATCTCTTATATATATATAAATACATATATATAGATATATTTTTTCTAACGTTACCTCTAATTCGTTTTTCTCCCTTTTTTTTTTTTTTTTTTATCAAACTTGTTTTTTTTTTTTTTGTTTGAGCATATCTACCCATTCTTTCCAAGCTTAACACCTACACACGCTTATGCAATTAATTTCAAATGAAACCTTGTCTCTCAATTTCATAACATTATGTAATTGACATATAATTTTCCATGTCCTCATTATATATTTCTATGCTCTTAGTATATATATACATAAATACATATATATATTTTTTCTAACGTTACCCCTAGTTCGTTTGCTTTTTTTCTTTATGAAACGAAACTTCCATGAATAAATGGTACTAAGAGCATAAAAATATATAATAACGACATGGAAAAATATATATGACAATTACATGTTATGAAACTAAGAGACAAGGTTTCATTTGAAATTAATTGCATAAGCGTGTGTAGGTGTTAAGATTAGAAATAATTGGTAGATATGCTCAAACACTTAAAAAAAAAAAAAAAAAAAAAAAAAAAAAAAAAAACACCACCACTCTCTCTCTCTCTCTCTCTCTCTCTCTCTCTCTCTCTCTCTCTCTCTCTCTATATATATATATATATATATATATATATATATATATACATATTTACATATATATATTTTTTCTAACGTTACCCCTAATTCGTTTTCTCTCTCTCTTTTTTTTTTTTTATCAAACGAAACTTCCAGGAATAAACGGTACTAAGAGCATAGAAATATATAATGAGGACATGGAAAAATATATATGTCAATTACATAATGTTATGAAAGTCCTGAAGTCTAAAAAGCCCTGAACTCTAAAAAGTCCTCAATTCTAAATATCCTGAAAGTCTAAAGTCATGAAGTCTAAAAAAAAGTCATGAAGTCTCAAATATTCTGAAGTAAAAAAGTCCTGAAGTCTGACAATTCAAAAATCTAACAGTCCTGAAGTCTAAAGCGTCCTGAAGTCTAAAAAGTCCTGAATTCTATAACGTCCTGAAGTCTAAAAGGCCTAAAGTCCTAATAGTCCTGAAGTCTAAAGTCCTGGAGTCTAAAGTTCTGAAGTCTAAAAAGTCTTAAAGTCTAAAGGTCCTGAAGTCTAAAAACGTTCTGAAGTCTAGAAAAACCTGAAGTCTAAAGTCCTGATATCTAAACTTCCTGAAGTCTAAAGTCCTGAAGTTTGAAACTTTATGAAGTCTAAATATCCTTAAGTCTAGAAATATGTCTAAAATCCTGAAGTCTGAAGTCCTGAAGTCTAGAATCCTAGTCTAAAAAGTCCTGATTTCTAAAAAGTCCTCAAGTCTAAATGTCCTGGTCTAAAACTTCCTGAAGTCTAAAAAAAATCATGAAGTCTAAACGTCCTGAAGTCTAAAGTCCTGAAGTTTAAATATTCTGGTCTAAAATTCATGAATTTTTAAAAAGTTCTGAAGTCTATAATCCTGAAGTCTAAAATCATTGTCTCAAAAGTCCTGAAAACTAAAAGGTCCTGAACGTCAAAAATTCTGAAGTCTAAACATTTCTCAGGTATAAAAATACCTGAAGTGTGAAAAAGTCCTGAAGTGTGAAAATTCCTGAAGTCTAAAAGTCCTGAAGTCTAAAAACATCCTAAAGTTACAAAAATTCCTGAAGTCTAAAAAGTCCTAGTCTAAAAACTGAAGTATAAAAAGATCCTGAAGTAAAAAAAAAACTCCTCAAGTCTAAAAGTCCTGAAGCCCAAAATTTTCTCAAATCTCAAAAGTCCTGAAGTCAAAAATTCTGAAACTCTAAAGAGTACTGAAGTAAGAAAAAAAAGTCCTAAAGTCCAAATTTTCTTGACGTCGAAAAACTCCTGAAGTCTTAAAAGTCCTCAAGTCTAAAGTCCTTACATCTCAAAAGTCTTGGTCTAAAATCCTCAAGTCTGAGAGTTTCTGAGGTCTGAGAGTTTCTGAGGTCTGAGAGTTTCTGAAGTCTGAGAGTTTCTGAAGTCTAAGAGTTTCTGAAGTCTGAGAGTTTCTGAAGTCTGAGAGTTTCTGAAGTCTGAGAGTTTCTGAAGTCTGAGAGTTTCTGAAGTCTGAGAGTTTCTGAAGTCTGAGAGTTTCTGAAGTCTGAGAGTTTCTGAAGTCTGAGAGTTTCTGAAGTCTGAGAGTTTCTGAAGTCTGAGAGTTTCTGAAGTCTGAGACTTTCTGAAGTCTGAGACTTTCTGAAGTCTGAGACTTTCTGAAGTCTGAGACTTTCTGAAGTCTGAGACTTTCTGAAGTCTGAGACTTTCTGAAGTCTGAGACTTTCTGAAGTCTGAGAGTTTCTGAAGTCTGAGAGTTTCTGAAGTCTGAGAGTTTCTGAAGTCTGAGACTTTCTGAAGTCTGAGACTTTCTGAAGTCTGAGACTTTCTGAAGTCTGAGAGTTTCTGAAGTCTGAGAGTTTCTGAAGTCTGAGAGTTTCTGAAGTCTGAGAGTTTCTGAAGTCTGAGACTTTCTGAAGTCTGAGACTTTCTGAAGTCTGAGACTTTCTGAAGTCTGAGACTTTCTGAAGTCTGAGACTTTCTGAAGTCTGAGACTTTCTGAAGTCTGAGACTTTCTGAAGTCTGAGACTTTCTGAAGTCTGAGACTTTCTGAAGTCTGAGACTTTCTGAAGTCTGAGACTTTCTGAAGTCTGAGACTTTCTGAAGTCTGAGACTTTCTGAAGTCTGAGACTTTCTGAAGTCTGTATCTTTCTGAAGTCTGTATCTTTCTGAAGTCTGTATCTTTCTGAAGTCTGTATCTTTCTGAAGTCTGTATCTTTCTGAAGTCTGTATCTTTCTGAAGTCTGTATCTTTCTGAAGTCTGTATCTTTCTGAAGTCTGTATCTTTCTGAAGTCTGAGACTTTCTGAAGTCTGAGACTTTCTGAAGTCTGAGACTTTCTGAAGTCTGAGACTTTCTGAAGTCTGAGACTTTCTGAAGTCTGAGACTTTCTGAAGTCTGAGACTTTCTGAAGTCTGAGACTTTCTGAAGTCTGAGACTTTCTGAAGTCTGAGACTTTCTGAAGTCTGAGACTTTCTGAAGTCTGAGACTTTCTGAAGTCTGAGACTTTCTGAAGTCTGAGACTTTCTGAAGTCTGAGACTTTCTGAAGTCTGAGACTTTCTGAAGTCTGAGACTTTCTGAAGTCTGAGACTTTCTGAAGTCTGAGACTTTCTGAAGTCTGAGACTTTCTGAAGTCTGAGACTTTCTGAAGTCTGAGACTTTCTGAAGTCTGAGACTTTCTGAAGTCTGAGACTTTCTGAAGTCTAAATGTCATGAACTCTAAAAGTCCTGAAGTCTAAATATTCTGGTCTAAAACAGTCATGAATTCTAAAAAATTCTGAAGTCTAAATTCCTGAAGTCTAAATTCCTGAAGTCTAAATCATCTTACTCTAAAAAGTCCTGAAGTCTAAAAAAAATCCTGTCTAAAAAAAGTCCTGAAGTCTAAGAAGCCCTAAAGTCTAAGTCCACAACTATAAGAAGTCCTGAAGTCTAAAACGTACTGAAATCTTAATAGTCCTGAAGTCTAAAAAGTCCTGAATTCTTAAAAGTCCCGTCTTAAAACTCCTTAAGTCTAAAAAGTCCTGAAATCTAAATAGTCCTGAACTCTAAAAAATCCTGAATTCTAAAGAGTCCTAAAGTCTAAAAAGTCCTGACGTCTAAAACTCCTGAAGTCTAAACACTCCTGAAGTCTGAAGAGTCCTGAATTCGGGAAAAACTGAAGTCAAAAAGGTCCTAAAAGTCTAGAAAGTCCTGAAGTCTAACAAGTCCTGAAAATTGAAAAGTCCTGAAGTCTACAAGTCCTACAGTCTAAATAGTCCTGAAGTCTAAAGAGTCCTGAATTCTATAACTTCCTGAAGTATTAAAGGTCCTGAAGTCTGAAAAAGTCCTGAATTCTGGAAATTCCTCAAGTCTAAAAATTCCTGAACTCTAAAAAGTTCGAAAATTCTATATAAAAAAGTCCTGAAGTCTAAAGGTCCTGAAAGTCTACATGTCATGAAGTCTACAAAAGTCCTGAATTCTAAGAGTTTTGAGGTCTAAGTCCTGAAGTCTAAAAAAAATCCTTGTCTAAAGACTCCTGAAGTCTAAAAAGTCCTAAAGTCTAAAAAGCCCTAAAGTCTAAAAATCCTGAAGTCTAAAAAAAATCCCTGAAGTCTAAAAATTCTGAAGTCTAAAGGGTCCTGAAGTATCAAAAGTCATGAAGTCTAAAACGTCATGAAAGTCTAAAAAAAAGTCCTCAAAGTCTAAAAAGTCCTGACGTCTAAAAAGCCCTGAGAGTCTAAAAACTCTTGAAGTCTGTAAAAGTCCTGAAGTCTGTAGTCCTCAAAGTGTATTTAAAAAGTCCTCATGTCTATCAAAAGTCCTGTGTAGTTATTTATCACTTAATCTGTTACCCTCTTCACAAAATGTGGGGGGAAAAATCTATATACTTATATACAGTATATAAATATATATATATACATACATACAGTATATGCATATATTTTCTTTTTCTAACGTTATCCCTTAAATTCGTTTTCTCTCGTGTATATGTATACTCTATTCAATTCTCTCGCCTTCTTTACCTTGTATTCAAATACTTCCTGTGTGCTTGACCAAATATCACATATGTAGGGAAAGGAAACAAACATTCAATTATATACATATCAAGAAAAAAAATACATCCAAAAACAAAAATACAACTTGACAATTATACAATGTACGTATATACTAATAAACAAAAACTAACAATTAAATATAATCTTTCGCATGGTTCCATTCCAATTATTTCCTTCCATACGATGGTAAAATGTACTATCGTTTTCAAAAACAATTTTTTTTTTATAATATCCCATTATTTATTATATATATTTTTCTAACGTTATACCTTCACAAATGCCTTTTCCCTTGTCTATATATATATATATTTCATTCTCTCGCCTGTCTTCCCGTTGTATTCAGACATGCTTTGACATGTGTCCTTTATTTATATACTAGTTGGACTTTTAGTCCACGAGTAGTTCCAGCCACTACTTTCACATCCAATTTCTTGCCAATCAATTCCATATGCTACCCTCTCACTCCATACTATTATCTACTCACCAATTTTTTCCCCTCTACATCCTTCCTTCATTAGTGTCATTTTATTTGCATATTGGTGCCCTTGTGCTTAAGGGAACCAATTTTTGTATTATCATCTAGCAACTAAGATATACAGGTGGAGAACATGCAGTCTGCTACATTTTATTTTTAAAAAGTGAATAGCTCTAGCCATTATTTACAAACGACCACACTCTTATGGAATCAATTACAAACGAGTCTCTCCAAATCTCTAATTGTTAGCAATTTTTCCTATGTCATTATATCTCATCATTTCACAATCTTATAACTTCCGATTACCGTACTAGTCTGGTTTCGCACTTAGTGACGAGGGTAGGGATTTATTTTTATTCTATTTATTTTATTTCATTTTTTTTGTATTCTTAAACACTATCATTAAAAGATAAATTAGGTGGAGAGAACATGCAGACTATTTTTTTTTTTTTTTTTTAATTGGTAGTTAAATGTCACTCCCACGGGCTTATTTTAGCCTATAGCCCTATAGTGTACGTAGACCATCAGGTATAAAATGTCTAGATGGTGATTATGTTTATTGGGGACAAACTGGAAGATACTTGGCAACCAGAATAAAAGTCATTTTATTCAAACATTCATTTATTAACAAATGCTGGTAGTTCGTATAGGAGAAAGACACCAGTGTCTCAAAGGATTACAAAGGCGGAGCATGCCGACAGGGGACCTTTTGGTCCATATCTAGGTCGGATAAAAAAAAAATCACGATAATAAATGAAAAAAAAACTATAATATCAATTAATCAAATACATGCATAGGCATTGATTGTAGGCAGGCAGGCAAGCGCGATTTGTGTAGTCTGGAGACAATTCGTCAGTGTCTGTATCACCGGGCGGGCACAGGGGAAATTCCTTCCAGTAACCTGGCAGGATGGAAACAAATAAATTAGGACAAAATACAAAATGGATTCTGAACACAATCATAGATTAAAAAAAACCTTACTAGGCATTTTCCGTTCTAAGGGGTCATACACAATGCCTCGAGCCTAAAAAAAAAAATAAAAAAGGTCAAGTCTGTAAACTATACTCAAATGTGTAAAAAAAAAAAAAAAACCTGTACTCAAGTCTTTAAAAAAAAACCTGTACTCAAGTCGGTAAAAAAAAAAAAACTGTACTGAAATCTGAAAAAAACCCTTGTCTGCAAAACCGTCCTCAAGTCTATAAAAAAAAAAAAAAAAAAAAAAAATCCTGAATTCTGTAAAACCCTCAAGCCTTAAAAACTGTCATGTCTATAAAAAACTTTCCTGAATTTTTTTTTAAATTTCCTCACTTCAAGTCTGTCACACATGTCCTGAAGGCTGCCAAATTGTCCTGAAGTCTATTTCAAAAACAAACTCAAGTCTATTAAAAAAAAAATCCTAAATTCTGTAAAACTTTCCTCAAGCCTACTAAAATTGTCCTGAAATCTTTAACTTTTCTCTCTTGAAGTCTGTCAAACATGTACTGAAGGCTGCAAATTGTCCTGAAGTCTATTTAAAAAACAAACTGTCCCCAAGTCTGTAAAAAAGTCCTCAAGTCTGTCAAACTTAAGACTTCTCAAGCCTGACTTCGTGTAATCACACTTCAGAAGTAGTCAGCATTCAGCAGAAGTATGTATGCTACCTTTCATTACAAATTTACCAAGCTACAATTAAAAAACTTAAAGTGCAAGTTATAAAAAATAGTATAATATATTGAAACACTTAACTAACAGCTATTAAGTAAAACTTTGAAATTGTCTGACTTCTGCCAAAGTCAGGCTTTCTGAAGTCTGACTTCTGCTGAAATAAGACATCAGCTGAAAGTCGGACTTATGCTGAAATTCATACTTCTGCCGACAAGTCAGACTTCAACAGAAGTCAGACATTTGCTGGAAACTGGTCAGTTGACGTGTACATATGCTACCTTTTATTTCAAATTTAATCTCATTCAATTTCCACACACAAAAAAAGTTTAGTAATAGTTTAGACAATTGAAACGCTTAACTAAAAGCTTTTAAGTAAAACTTCTGCTGAAGTCCGACTTTCAGCGAAAGTCCGACTTGTGCTGAAAGTCCGACTTGTGCTGAAAGTCCGACTTGCACAAGTCAGACTTGTGCTGAAAGTCCGACTTGCACAAGTCAGAAATTCGATGAAAACAGGTCATTTCAAGTGTGCATAGGCTACCATTTATTAAAATTACTTTCTCAAATTTACTAATCTCATTCAATTTAAAAAAAAGTAAAGTTCAATAGTAGTGAAACTAGTTAATTCAAACACTTAACAGCTATTAAGTAAAATTAGCTGAAGTCCGACTCCTTCTAAAGTCAGACTCCTTCTGAAGTCAGACTTCAACACATGTCCTGAAGGCTGCAAATTTGTCCTGAAGTCTATTTCAAAAACAAACTCGTCTATAAAAAAAAATCCTGAATTCTGTAAAACTGTCATCAAGCCTATTAAAACTGTCCTGAAATCTTTAACTTTTCTCTCTTGAAGTCTGTCAAACATGTACTGAAGGCTGCCAAATTGTCCTGAAGTCTTTAAAGAAATTAAAAAAATAACTGTCAAGTCTTTATTTAAAAAAAAAAAAAAAAAAAAAAGTCCTGAATTATGTAAAAATTTCTTGGTCTGTAAAGCTGTCCTGAAGCCTGAAAACTGTCATAAAGTCAACAAAAATTTTCCTCAAGTCTTTCAATTTTCTCTCTTCAAGTCTGTCAAACAAGTACTGAAGGCTGCCAAATTGACTTCAACAGAAGTCACACATTTGCTGGAAAATGGTCAGTTGACGTGTACATGTTACCTTTTATTTCAAATTTAATCTCATTCAATTTCCACACACACAAAAAGTTTAGTGATAAATTAGACAATTGAAACGCTTAACTAACAGCTTTTAAGTCAAACTTCTGCTGAAGTCCGACGTTCAGCAGAAGTCCGACGTTCAGCAGAAGTCCGACGTTCAGCAGAAGTCCGACGTTCAGCAGAAGTCCGACGTTCAGCAGAAGTCCGACGTTCAGCAGAAGTCCGACGTTCAGCAGAAGTCCGACGTTCAGCAGAAGTCCGACGTTCAGCAGAAGTCCGACGTTCAGCAGAAGTCCGACGTTCAGCAGAAGTCCGACGTTCAGCAGAAGTCCGACGTTCAGCAGAAGTCCGACGTTCAGCAGAAGTCCGACGTTCAGCAGAAGTCCGACGTTCAGCAGAAGTCCGACGTTCAGCAGAAGTCCGACGTTCAGCAGAAGTCCGACGTTCAGCAGAAGTCCGACGTTCAGCAGAAGTCCGACGTTCAGCAGAAGTCCGACGTTCAGCAGAAGTCCGACGTTCAGCAGAAGTCCGACGTTCAGCAGAAGTCCGACGTTCAGCAGAAGTCCGACGTTCAGCAGAAGTCCGACGTTCAGCAGAAGTCCGACGTTCAGCAGAAGTCCGACGTTCAGCAGAAGTCCGACGTTCAGCAGAAGTCCGACGTTCAGCAGAAGTCCGACGTTCAGCAGAAGTCCGACGTTCAGCAGAAGTCCGACTTGTGCTGACAGTCCGACTTGTGCTGACAGTCCGACTTGTGCTGACAGTCCGACTTGTGCTGACAGTCCGACTTGTGCTGACAGTCCGACTTGTGCTGACAGTCCGACTTGTGCTGACAGTCCGACTTGTGCTGACAGTCCGACTTGTGCTGACAGTCCGACTTGTGCTGACAGTCCGACTTGTGCTGACAGTCCGACTTGTGCTGACAGTCCGACTTGTGCTGACAGTCCGACTTGTGCTGACAGTCCGACTTGTGCTGACAGTCCGACTTGTGCTGACAGTCCGACTTGTGCTGACAGTCCGACTTGTGCTGAAAGTCCGACTTGTGCTGAAAGTCCGACTTGTGCTGAAAGTCCGACTTGTGCTGAAAGTCCGACTTGTGCTGAAAGTCCGACTTGTGCTGAAAGTCCGACTTGTGCTGAAAGTCCGACTTGTGCTGAAAGTCCGACTTGTGCTGAAAGTCAGACTTGTGCTGAAAGTCAGACTTGTGCTGAAAGTCAGACTTGTGCTGAAAGTCAGACTTGTGCTGAAAGTCAGACTTGCACAAGTCAGAAATTCGCTGAAAACAGGTCATTTCAAGTGTACATAGGCTACCATTTATTATAATTACTTTCTCAAATTTACTAATCTCATTCAATTTCAAAAAAGTAAAGTTCAATAGTAGTGAAACTAGTTAATTCAAACGCTTAACAGCTATTAAGTAAAATTAGCAAAATTCGGACTCCTGCTCAAGTCCGACTCCTGCTCAAGTCCGACTCCTGCTCAAGTCCGACTCCTGCTCAAGTCCGACTCCTGCTCAAGTCCGACTCCTGCTCAAGTCCGACTCCTGCTCAAGTCCGACTCCTGCTCAAGTCCGACTCCTGCTCAAGTCCGACTCCTGCTCAAGTCCGACTCCTGCTCAAGTCCGACTCCTGCTCAAGTCCGACTCCTGCTCAAGTCCGACTCCTGCTCAAGTCCGACTCCTGCTCAAGTCCGACTCCTGCTCAAGTCCGACTCCTGCTCAAGTCCGACTCCTGCTCAAGTCCGACTCCTGCTCAAGTCCGACTCCTGCTCAAGTCCGACTCCTGCTCAAGTCCGACTCCTGCTCAAGTCCGACTCCTGCTCAAGTCCGACTCCTGCTCAAGTCCGACTCCTGCTCAAGTCCGACTCCTGCTCAAGTCCGACTCCTGCTCAAGTCCGACTCCTGCTCAAGTCCGACTCCTGCTCAAGTCCGACTCCTGCTCAAGTCCGACTCCTGCTCAAGTCCGACTCCTGCTCAAGTCCGACTCCTGCTCAAGTCCGACTCCTGCTCAAGTCCGACTCCTGCTCAAGTCCGACTCCTGCTCAAGTCCGACTCCTGCTCAAGTCCGACTCCTGCTCAAGTCCGACTCCTGCTCAAGTCCGACTCCTGCTCAAGTCCGACTCCTGCTCAAGTCCGACTCCTGCTCAAGTCCGACTCCTGCTCAAGTCCGACTCCTGCTCAAGTCCGACTCCTGCTCAAGTACGACTTCAACACAAGTCAGACATTTGTTGAAAACAGGTCTGGTCAAGTGTACGTATGCTACCTTTCATTATATTTTTTCCCCTCAAATTAGCAATCATTTCATTCCCAGAAGAAAAAAAAAAAATTGCAATAGTATTGATAAGTCTAGTCAATTGAAACGCTTATCTAACAGCTATTAAGTAAAATTTGCAAAAGTCGGACATCTGCTCAAGTTGGACTTTGTAAGAAGTCGTACTTCAGCAGAAATCGGCCTTAGTCCGACTTCTGCTGTAGTCGGACTTTTGCAAACTTTTACTTAATAGCTGTTAGGCATTTCAATTGACTACACTATTCAATCACTACTGTTGCACTTTTTTTTTTTGTGGGAATTCAATGAGATTGCCAAATTTGAGGGGGGAAATATAATAAAATGTAGCATACGTACACTTGACGTGACCTGTTTTCAGCAAATGTCCGACTTCAACAGAAGTCGGACTTTTAGCAGAAGTCTTGCTTCGGCAGAAGTCCGACTTCAGCTGAAGTTCGACTTTCAGCAGAAGTCCGACTTCAGAAGTCCAACTTTCAGCTGCAGTCCTACCTCAGCTGAAGTCCTACTTCAGCTGAAGTCCGACTTTTGCAAAGTTTTACTTAATAGCTGTTAGGCGTTTCAATTGACTAGACTATTTCATCACTACTGTTGCACTTTCCTTTTTTTTTTTTTGTGGGAACTGAATGAGATTAGTCAATTTGAGGAATAAATTATAATAAAAGGTAGCATATGTACAATTGACCTGACCTGTTTTCAGCAAATCTCTGACTTCTGTTGAAGTCTGATTTCCAGCAGAAGTCTTACTTCAGCTGAACTCTTACTTCACCTGAAGTCCGACTTTTTCAGCATATGTCCGACTTTTGCAGTTTTACTTAATAGCTGTTTCAATTGACTAGACTAGTTTATCACTACTGCTGCACTTTACTTTTTTCTTTGTGAAATGAATGAGATTGGTAAATCTAGAAGAAAAATTATATTAAAATATCTGACTTCTATTGAAGTGGCTTTTCAGCAGAAGTCTTACTTTCAGCTTAAGTACGACTTTCAGCTGAAAGCAGACTTTCAGAAGTCCAATTTCAGCAGATGTCCGACTTTTGCCAAGTTTGACTAAATAGCTGTTAGTTAGGCGTTTCAACTGACTAGACTATTTTATCACTACTGTTGCACTTTACTTTTTTTTTTTGTGGGAATTGAACGATATTGCTAAATGAGAAAAAATTATAATAAAATGTAGCATACGTACACTTGACCTGACCTGTTTTCAGCAAATGTCTGACTTCTGTTCAAGTCTGACTTTTAGCAGAAGTCTGACTTTCAGCAGAAATCGTACTTCAGCAGAAGCACGACTTTTGCAGTTTTACTTAGTAGCGGTTAGTTAGGCGTTTCAATTGACTAGACTATTTTATCACTACTCTTGCACTTTACTTTATTTTTTTTTTTGGGGGGGGGGCTAAATTTGAGGAAAAATTATAATAAAAGGTAGCATACTACACTTGACCTGACCCGTTTTCAGCAAATGTCTGACTTTCAGCAGAAGTCGTACTTCAGCTGAAATCAGACTTCTGGTGCTAGTGACCATGAAATTGGGGGGGAGAGATTCAAGCATAGACTTAGAAGAGACACACAGAATCGGTTGCTACTCTAAAGATAGAAATCGACCTCTAAAGATAAAATTATGGTCATAGCTGGTAGAAGACATCTTTGAAAAAGTAGGCAATTTGGCAAAGAGTGAAAAGTACAATAAGATATGGATAAAAAGAGAAATGAGTACTGAGGAATTAGAAAAAGAAAAGTCACTAAGAAAAGAAGCAAAGGAAAAAAAACTTGTTGAGAACGGAGACAGAATGCAAAGAATTCCATTGGAGAGTAATCGACATGAGATTGAAACAGTGGCACATCAAAACGAAAAAACCAAGGACAGAAAAGATAATGGAGAAGGAAGAAAATTAAAAGTGGCCTATACTAACATTGACGGATTAATTTCAGGTCTGAACCAACTCAATGATTATCTGTTAGAAGAAAAACCAGACATAATGGGAATTGTAGACTAAACTAAGAGGAGAAATACCATCTATTGATATTGGACAAGGGCTATACAATTACTGGATAAGAAACAGGGACAAAAAGCAGGGAGGGGAAATCATGTTCTTGGCCAAGAAAGACCTAAACGTGACAAAAATTGCACAGGGCAAAGATAATGTTGAACTCGTCATGATAAAAGTCCAAGGCAAGAATATGAAAAGTAGAAAGTTTGTGGCGACCTATGTGCCCCCAAGAACCAATGCTTGGAAAGAAAACAAAAACACAAAAATGCTAAGATACAAGAAAATCACTAAATGATATACTAATGGGTAAGGGCAATCTAGTAATTATGGGAGACTTCAATTGCAAAGAAATTTTTTAGGAAAACATGACAGTACGAGATGACGTGTGGGGCAATGTACTGCTAGACATGACCATGGAGTACACAATGACCCAGTGGGTCAGTGAAAACAAGATACTGAAACAATGAAGAGCCATCAAAACTAGATTTGATATTTACAACGGAACCTGAAATAGTGGACAAAGTCCACTACAAGACACCAATTGCAAAGTGACCATGTACTCATCCAAACTGTACTAAAGGAAGAAATACAGATCAAGAGGAGCGAAAAGCATAGGAAAGGAAGATTGATGTACAACAAAACAGACTTTGCAAAACTAAAGACGTTCTTCTTCCAGAATGCAAACTGGGAAAAATTCTATATGGAACAGACAACAGTGGAAGAGAAATGGAACATACTGTTGGATAATTACAATGAAGGGGTAAACAGGCATGTACCAAGACAAAAGCGAGAGCGTACATTAAATGTTGGTTCAACAAAAGATGCAGTGAGGCAAAAGACAGAAGAGACAAAGCTTGGAAAAGGTGGAGAAAAGACAAAAAACAAATTTATATAAACTACACAAATGAGTATATTAATGTGAGAAGAGAGGAGAAAAGGAACCATGAGAAGGATATTATAGATAAATGCAAAGATCAGCCCAAGCTATTCTACCGGTATGTAAATGGTAAACTTCAAACCAAACAGCAACTAGTGAAACTACACCAAGAAAATATACAATACACACAAGAATTAGAGATGGCCGAAATCATGAACAACCACTTTAAATCTGTCTTCACCAGAGAGAAAATACAAAATTGGGACGTAGATAATGACAAACATTCTCCCCACATGAGTGAATTTACATCACAAAAATAAATATCAGAACATCTATCAAAATTGGACGCCACAAAATCACATGGCCTGGATGGAATTGCAAATTGGATTCTAAAAGAATGGAAAGAGCTAATGGACAAAATATACATAATAAATAGCTCACTCAAGGAAGGAAAGATACCTAGACTGGAAAAATGCTAACATTGTACCAATATATAAAGGAGGAAACAAGGAAGAACCCACCAACTATAGACCAGTATCACTAACAACCACTATAGCCAAAATTTGTGAGAAAATCATCAAGAATAGATGGGTAAAACACCTGCAAGATAACATATTAAACCCAAGACAATTCGGGTTCAGACAAGGTAGATCATGCACCACAAACTTGATATGCTTCTACTCAAGACTAATAGACATAGTACAAGAAAGAAACGGATGGGCTGATTGTGCATTCCTAGACTTCAAAAAGCATTTGACAAAGTACCACTCAGAAAATTACTAGAAAAAACCAACACATTGGAGGAATACGAGGGAACCAACTAAAATGGATGGAGGACTTCCTGACTCGAAGAAAGATGAGAGTAGTACTCAGAGAAAAATATTCAGATTGGAAAGAGGTGATCAGTGGAGTACCGCAAGGATCTGTACTGGCTCCAATAATGTTTCCTATCTATATGAATGATATGGACGAGGGCGTGAACTGTTACATGAGCTTCTTTGCTGATGACGCCAAACTGTTAAGGAAAGTAGAAACTGATAAGGACTGTGAAGCACTGAAAGATCTGAATAGGGTATGGAACTAGAGTCAGAAATGGGAAGTGGATTTTAATACTAAGAAGTGTAGCATAATGGAGTTTGGAAAAAGCAAAACCACAATATCAAGAAAATATATAATTGGAACCAAGGAAGTAAAGTAGGATCCGAAAAAGACTTGGGAGTTAATATCACAAACAACTTGTCCTATGATACACACACATTCATATACCAAGGCTTTTTCCCCCTTACAAGGGAGGTAGCCAAAAAGGGAAAGGCATAAAAACACTCCCACACATTTCATCCCTAAATACACTCCACACCCTTCACACCCTCCCTCTCATCTAAGCACCTCCTGGATGACGGGTCATCCCTGCACCTTGCCCTATGATACACAGATTAACAAAATTGTCGGGGAGACTTGCAACTTGCTAAGATCAATAAAAGTGGCTTTTGCTTACCTGGACGAAGACATGATAAAAAAAATATTGGTTACATTGATAAGGCCTAGACTAGAGTATGCGGCGACATTGTGGTCCCCCAGTACCAAAAAGAACAAAGAAAATAGAAAGAATCCAAAGAGCAGCTACAAAAATGGCACCTGCACTTGCAAACCTATCATACGAGGAGAGATTGCCTAAACTGGAGCTACCGACACTGGAGCAAAGAGAGGAGACCTACTGACCATCTACAGAATCATCAAAGGCACAGATACTTGATAGAGAAGAATTACTAAACTGGGACAAGAGAAACACAAGAGGACATGGAAGGAAATTAAGAAAACATAGCTATAAAAGAGAACTGAAGAAAAACAGTTTTCCACAGGTTTTAGACACTTGGAACAAACTGGATAATGAAATAGTAAGCGCAAAAACCATTCACGAGTTTAAAAGCAAACTAGACACAGAGATACAATGGCGGGACAACACGAGCATAGCTCCCCTTCCCGCAAAATACAACTAGGTAAATACATATACACACACACAATGTAGATGTACACATACACATGTACATATACCCGTACACACACAATGTAGATGTACACATACACATGTACATATACCCGTACACACACACAATGTAGATGTACACATACATACATGTACACATACATATACACATACATGTACACACATTACATATGCATATACACATACATATGCATATACACACATATGCATATACACATACATACATATGCATATACACATACATACATATGCATATACACATACATATGCATATAAACATACATACATATGCATATACACATACATACATATGCATATACACATGCATGCATATACACATACATACATATACATAGAAACTAGATTAAATATTTACAAAAGAACCTGAAATTATGGACAAAATCCATTACAAGACACCAACTGGAAAGAGTGACCATATACTCATCCAAACTGTACTAAAGCAAGAAATAGACATGGAGAGGTACAAAGCATAGGAAAGGAAGATTGATGTACATTAACAACAACAGACAAAGAGGTTGTGATGCATATGGTGGAATGAGCATGGGGGTGGGGGGTGAGGTAGTATGTGTGAGCAAAATTTGACGCAGCCTGAAGGGATTTCTCCCCCATCTTCTCCTTTTGTGCATGGGGGTACGGAGAGGGGGGTTCACCTATTCAATGAAGCAGCCTTGCTGTGGATGTGCTGTGTCTTGCGACACTGCTTCTGACCCAGGGCAGTGGACAAGGTGCAGGGATGACCCGTCATCCAGGAGGTGCTAAGATAACAGGGAGGGTGGAGGGGTGTGGAGTGTATTCAGGGGTGGAATGGGTGCGAGTGATTTTATGCCTTTTCCTTTTTGGCTA
>NC_134790.1:18394651-18417151 GCF_046742065.1 Oratosquilla oratoria
GTTGGGACAGCATGACAGTGCAAGGAGATGACTCGTGGGGCAATGTACTGCTAGATATGACCATGGAGTACACAATGACCCAATGGGTCCGTGAAAACACAAGGTACAGAAATAATGAAGAGCCATCGAAACTAGATCTAATATTTACAACAGAGCCTGAAATAGTGCATAAAGTCCAGTATGAGACACCAATTGGAAAGAGTGACCATGTACTCATCGAAACTATACTAAAGGAAGAAATAGACAGAGAGGAACGAAAAGCATAGGAAAGGAAGACTGAGGTACAACAAAACAGACTTTACAAAACTAAAGACATTCTTCCGGAATGCAAACTGGGAAATATTTTACAGGGAAGAAACAGCAGTGGAAGAGAAATGGAATATATTGATGGAAAACTACAATGAAGGGGTAAACAGGCATGTACCAAGACAAAAGCGAGAGAGAGTACATTAAATGTTGGTTCAACAAAAGATGCAGTGAGGCAAAAGACAGAAGGGACAAAGCTTGGAAAAAGTGGAGAAAAGACAAAAAACAAAGCAAATGGCAAATTTATGTTAACTATAGAAATGAGTATGTTAATGTGAGAAGAGAGGAGAAAAGGAACCATGAGAAGGATATTATAGACAAATGCAAAGAGCAACCCAAACTATTCTATCGGTATGTGAATGGTAAACTTAAAAACAAACAGGAATTGGTGAAACTATGCCAAGGAAACATAGAATACACAGAAGATTTAGAGATGGCCGAAGTCATGAACAACCACTTTAAATCTGTTTTCACCAGAGAGAAAATACCAAATTGTGACATAGATAAAAACAAGAAATCTCCCCTCATGAATGAGTTTACAGCATCACTAAAGGAAATATCAGAACATTTATCAAGGCTGGATGTCAGAAAATCACATGGCCCGGACGGTATTGCAAATTGGATTCTAAAGGAGTGCAAAGAAGAACTAACAGATAAAATACACATCTTAATAAACAGCTCACTCAAAGAAGGAAAGATACCCGAGGACTGGAAAAACGCTAACATTGTACCAATACACAAAGGAGGAAACAAAGAAGAACCCACCAACTATAGGCCAGTATCACTAACAAGCACCATAGCCAAAATTTGTGAGAAAATAATCAAGAATAGATGGGTAAAACATCTGGAAGACAATGACATATTAAACCCAAGACAATTCGGATTCAGACAAGGAAGATCATGCTCCACAAACTTAATATGCTTTTACTCAAGACTAATAGACATAGTGCAAGAAAGAAATGGATGGGCTGATTGTGCATTCCTAGACTTGCAAAAAGCATTTGACAAAGTACCACACAGAAAACTACTAAAAAAAACTGGAACACAAAGGAGGAATACAGGGAAACCTACTAAAATGGATGGAGGACTTTCTGACTGGTAGAAAGATGAGAGTAGTGCTCAGAGAAAAATATTCAGATTGGAAAGAGGTGATCAGTGGAGTACCGCAAGGATCTGTGCTGGCACCAATAATGTTTGCTATCTATATGAATGACATGGATGAGGACGTGAACTGCTACATGAGCTTCTTTGCCGATGACGCCAAACTGCTAAGGAAAATAGAAACTGATGAGGACTGTGAAGCACTGCAAGAAGACCTAAATAGGGTATGGAACTGGAGTCAGAAATGGCAAGTGGACTTTAATACTATGAAGTGTAGCATAATGGAGTTTGGAAAAAGCAAAAACAGAATATCAGGAAAATATACAATTGGAACCAAAGAAGTAAAAAAAGTAGGATCCGAAAAAGATTTGGGAGTAATTATCACGAACGACTTGTCCTATGATATACAGATTAACAAAATTGTCGGGGAGACTTACAACTTGCTAAGATCAATAAAAGTGGCGTTTACATACTTGGACGAAGACATGATGAAAAAAATATTGGTTACATTGATAAGGCCTAGATTAGAGTATGCAGCGACATTGTGGTCCCCCAGTACCAAAAAGAATATAAAGAAAATAGAAAGAATCCAAAGAGCAGCTACAAAAATGGCACCTGCACTTGCAAACCTATCATACGAGGAGAGATTGGCTAAACTGGAGTTACCGACACTGGAGCAAAGGAGAGAGGTGACCTATTGACCATCTACAGAATCATGAAAGGCACAGAGGTACTCGATAGTGAGAACTTACTTAACTGGGACAAAAGAAACACAAGAGGACATGGAAAGAAAATAAAAAAACATAGCTATAGAAGAGAACTGAAGAAAAACAGTTTTCCTCATAGAGTTTTAGACACTTGGAACAAACTGGACAATGGAATAGTATGCGCAAAAACCATTCATGAGTTTAAAAACAAACTAGACACTGCAAGATACAAAGGCGGGACATCACGAGCATAGCTCCCCTTCCCGCAAAATACAACTAGGTAAGGTAAATACATATACCAAGGCTTTTTCCCCCTTCCAAGGGAGGTAGCCAAAAAGGGAAAGGCACAAAAACACTCCCACCCATTTCATCCCTAAATACCCTCCACACCCCTCCCACCCTTCCTCTCATCTGAGCACCTCCTGGATGACGGGTCATCCCTGCACCCTGCCCACCGCCCTGGGTCAGAAGCAGTGTCGCAAGACACAGCACATCCACAGCAAGGCCGCTTCATTTAATCGGCGACCCCCCCTTTGCATATAAGGCGAGGACGGGGAGAAATCCCTTCGGGCTGCGTCAAAATTTACTCACACATACTACCCCACCCCCCCGCCCATTCCTCCTCACGCAGTCACAACATCATCCATATACAACCATTCTCCACTCACCTCTGTCTTCCGTCCTCTCCCTTCCTTCCTCAACAGACATTCCCCTCTTCCCCAAAGCCCCCTTCACCCCATCCATTCACCTCATCCTAGGACGTCCCCTCATGTTCACTCCCTCCACATCTGCCTTCCATACCTCTTTTACTAGTCTTTCTTCACTCATTCTTTCCATGTGTCCAAACCATCCTAATATTCTTTCATCAACCCTATCTCCCAAATCCTTTTTTACCCCTGTTCTCCTCCTCCTCCTCCTCATTTCTCACTCAATCCAGCCTAGTAACCCCCACCATACTTCTCATACATACATATATATACATATACATACATATGCATATACATATACATACATATGCATATACATACATATACATATTTACATGTGCATACATATATACATATGCATACATATATACATATATCCATATATACATACATATATCCATATATACATACATATATCCATATATACATACATATATACATATATATACACATACATATATACATATACATACATATAACCACATATATACACATATATGTACATACATACAAACATATACATACGTATATAGAATGCACAGAAGATTTAGAGATGGCCAAAGTCATGAACAATCACTTTAAATCTGTCGTCACCAGAGAGAAAATACAAAATTGGGACATAGATAATAACAAGCATTCTCCCCACACGAGTGAGTTTACAACATCACTAAAAGAAATATCAGAACATCTATCAAGACTGGACGTCACAAAATCACATGGCCCGGATGGTATTGCAAATTGGATTCTAAAGGAGTGCAAAGAAGAACTAACAGACAAAATACACATCTTAATAAACAGCTCACTCAAAGAAGGAAAGATACCCAAGGACTGGAAAAATGCTAACATTGTACCAATATATAAAGGAGGAAACAAGGAAGAACCCACCAACTATAGGCCAGTATCACTAACAACCACTATAGCCAAAATGTGAGAAAATAATCAAGAATAGATGGGTAAATATCTGGATGACAACATATTAAACCCAAGACAATTCGGGTTCAGACAAGGAAGATCATGCACCACAAACTTAATATGCTTTTACTCAAGACAGTGCAAGAAAGAAATGGATGGGCCGATTGTGCATTCCTAGACTTGCCAAAAGCCTTTGACAATACCACACAGAAAATTACTAAAAAAAACTGGAACACAGGAGGAATACAAGGAAACATACTAAAATGGATGCAGGACTTTCTGACTGGTAGAAAGATGAGAGTAGTGCTCAGAGAAAAATATTCAGATTGGAAAGAGGTGATCAGTGGAGTACCGCAAGGATCTGTACTGCCACCAATAATGTTTGCTATCTATATGAATGACATGGACGAGGATGTGAACTGCTACATCAGCTTCTTTGCTGATGACACCAAACTGTTAAGGAAAGTAGAAACTGATGAGGACTGTGAAGCACTGCAAGAAGACCTAAATAGGGTATGGAACTGGAGTCACAAATGGCAAGTGGACTTTATTACTAACAAGTGTAGCATAATGGAGTTTGGAAAAAGCAAAAACACAATATCAGGAAAATATACAATTGGAACCAAGGAAGTAAAGAAAGTAGGATCCCAAAAAGATTTGGGTGTAATTATCACCAACGACTTGCCCTATGATATACAGATTAACAAAATTGTCGGGGAAACTTACAACTTGCTAAGATCAATAAAAGTGGCATTTACATACTTGGACGAAGACTTGATAAAAAAAAATATTGGTTACATTGATAAGGCCTAGATTAGAGTATGCGGCGACATTGTGGTCCCCCAGTACCAAAAAGAATATAAAGAAAATAGAAAGAATCCAAAGAGCAGCTACAAAAATGGCACCTACACTTGCAAACCTATCATACAAAGAGAGATTGCCTAAACTGGAGTTACCGACACTGGAGCAAAGAAGAGAGAGAGGTGACCTATTGACCATCTACAGAATCATGAAAGGCACACAGATACTTGATAAAGAGAACTTACTTAACTGGGACAAAAGAAACACAAGAGGACATGGAAAGAAAATAAAAGAACATAGCTATAGAAGAGAACTGAAGAAAAACAGTTTTCCACATACAGTTTTGGACACTTGCAACAAACTGGATAATGAAATAGTATGCGCAAAAACCATTCATGAGTTTAAAAACAAACTAGACACTGCGAGATACAATGGTGGGACATCACGAGCATAGCTCCCCTTCCCGCAAAATACAACTACAACTAGGTAAATATACATACATATACACGAGACTCGAGCACGGGTGAACGAGATAAGAGCACATGCACAACTGGAAAAAAATAAATAACGAATGTGAAAAACAAGGAACTGCTGCTGCTGGATAATACAGGCAGCATCAAGGACAAGACCTGGGTAATACGCAACGGGAGACTCAAACAGATTGTCATACCTGATAGATCACAAAGCAAAACGTTGAAAAATTAAAGTGTATCTACACCACAAAAGTGGATGGAATTAACACCTCGCAGCAAAAATGGGATACTTTGGGTATCTTAATTATGAGGGCAAAATACTCGCATTCTATTTGTAACTGAAAAAACCTTCATTTCTCTCTTGATAGGAGACTTGTAACTCAAAGATAAAAACAAACCATTTTAAGGGGAATTATGCAAAGGCAAACCAATTGTTAGCAAATGTACATTGGGCCCCAGAATTTGCAAGTGCCAAGTGAACGAAATAATGTGGCTTCAATTTACTCGTAGATACACGGAGGTGACTCAAAGGTGCATACCCATCACAGAAACTATGCTTTGCTTCTAAAATTGAACACAAATGGACAACTCTCTGTAATGAAACAGATTAGCAAGGAAGAGGCATGGAAGCGTTATCGAAAAAAGAAGACCAAAAACAGATATGACCCCTATTGCTCAATAAGAAATCAAACCTCAACAATTGTGAGAGAAACAAAGTACCATTTTGAGCATCAACTGGCCCGAGACATCAAAGGCCTCACAAGAGCCTATTGCGCTTATGCCCGCTCCAAAACAAAGGTTAACCCCTTCCATACGGTGCCGCACACGTAGGCGTCATGGACTTAGATCTCGGTGGCAGCAGCCAATGCCAGCCGTACGACGTGTCGTAATAATACTCGCATCATAAAATATAGTCACCGCTTATATCGATCGTTCTCTCTTCACCCGTGAATTTTGATAATCATAGAAAATGCGATTACAAAAGAATTAGAAAGAATGTCATTATGGAGGGGCGACTACAATAAATATAATCAAGACACCGATATGGCAGCCTCGCGAATACACTCGCTCCCCATGACGCCTACGTGTGCGGCACCGTATGGAAGGGGTTAAAGAGGGTGTCAATAGGCTGATGGAAGAGGATGGAACGCTAACTAGCTCCGCCTTAGAAACATGCCAGTTGCTGCTCAATACGCAATTTCAGTGTTCATGCAGAAAGCTGCCAGCCAGCCAGCCAGCCAGCAAATCCACAAGGAGTTACAGAGGCAGTTAGTTAACCCAGGGAGATGCGCTCACCCACCCACCCATCCACCTCAATTTTAGCAAGCATAATGGATACCATCCATCCAAAAGGAAGGCAGGCAGGCAGGCAGGCAGGCAGGCATTGGAACCAACAACTTAAGAAGACATCAGCACCGGGACCAGATGGGGTTCACCCCAAAATGCTCAAAGAATGTGCCAATACTCTCTCTTTACAATGTCAGGGCTCTTTCCCCATATTTTCACACGTAAGACTCGGATGGCAATAAACAACTAAAAACACCCCATTTAGAGCTGACAGAGAAGAAAGGAAGGAAGAAGCCATAGTGGTGGTTCAATGGTCAACCTCAGGCAGGCAGGCACAATCTAGCCACCCACACCAAGACACTTATCCCACTCAAATGGGGTGATAAAACTCCTACTAGCCTTACATATCACCAACATAAATCTAATCATTGTCAACTCCTACCGTCCGTCCACCTCAGTGCAATCTCCAAAGCTTCATCAAAGCTTTGGAAAAGCTGAACCAAGTGCTGGCAGGAGACCGACCACCCCACATGCCATAACAGATGATGACCACGACGACGACGACAACATCATCAACTTCCCCAACTTTATATGCTGACCTGCTCATATCGGCACAACCAGTCAGTGGGGGGACTCTCCAAGACCAAGCCAAACTCCTTCTAGAGACTGCTGACTGACAAACTGTTCCTTAACCAGCATATAATGGAGCAGATTAGAAGGAACAACATAATGGACCTCCTTTTTACCAATAATCAAGAATCGGTCAGCAATTGCAGGTCACACAAAACAATCTTCTCTGACCACAATACAATTCACATCAACACTACTTACATCAAAAGCAAGACACCGCGGGAATCCCCGACTCCTCCGGACATGACTGACACCCTTCGCCAGCCAGCTTCTTCAACTTCTTCAATCAAAAGGTACACTGGCAACAGTTACAACAGGATCTCGGCAAGATTGACTGACTGACCGACTGGAAGCTGGCACTGCAGGATACAGACTCCAACACCACTCTCAACACACTATTGAGGATTTTGCTGCAGGTGTGTAGTACTGCCTATGTGCCACAAAAAAGCATCAAAAGGATTCGCAGGTCATCCATCCATCCATCCTGCGCAACAGGAAAATCCTCATGCCAAGGCGTGCCAACCTCAGCCTAAAACTCGTTAAAAGTAGCAATGAGACCCAAAGGCTCTCAATCTCCTCAAAAATAGAGGACATGGAGCACAAAATCAAACACTCACACAAGGAGCAGAGAAGAACGGAGGAATATACAAAACTTAGGCCATAACCTCATTCTTCTACAGCTACTGTCAGAAATTCATCAAAACCAAGTCACAGATTGGGCCCCTAGTGACTCAACAAGGAACCATAACAGCAGATGTCCCACAAGAAACCTGCCTGCCTGCCTGCCAGCCAGCATAACTTAGGGCATTACCTCATTCAGAGAAGAACGGAGGAGTATAGAAAACTTAGGCCATAACCTCATTCTTCTACAGCTACTGTCAGAAATTCATCAAAACCAAGTCACAGATTGGGCCCCTAGTGACTCAACAAGGAACCATAACAGCAGATGTCCCACAAGAAACCTGCCTGCCTGCCTGCCAGCCAGCCAGCCAGCCAGCCAGATGCTGGCACACCAATACAACAGCGTCTTCAGCATACCAAAGACACACATGGAAATCCTCCATCCATACCACAACCTTTTTCTTCAGCCAGGTGACCACCAACCTCAACCAGCTTACCAACATCCAAGTGACAGTAGGGGACATCAAAGAGAATCAAGCAGTTCAGGATTAACTCAGCCGCTGGACTGGACCAGACAGAAGACGGCGTTCCAGCAATCCTACTCCTAAAATGCTGCTGCTGCGGCAGCGGCGAGGTCTTGGCAGTCCCAATCCCTATGTTATGGCTAGCCTCCCTAGACAAACGAGAGATCCCGGCACTACTAAATCAAGCCATCATAAGCCCAATATTATACAAAGGAGGAGGAGGAGGAGGAGATCGGACCTTGCCAAACAACTATCGACCTGTCACCCTCACGTCCCACCCACATTGTCAAGGTAATTGAGAAATGCATAGGGGACAAGCTGTTCACACACCTTCAAGTGAATAAACTCGTTAAAGAAAATCAACATGGTTTCAGGAAAGGTCGGTCATGCCTCTCAAACCTACTGGCACACTACCACTGGCTACTACGGAACCTGTCGGAGGGGAGAAATGTTGACAAAAGTATTCATAGACTTTGCCAAAGCCTTCGACAAGGTGGGCCACGGTGTCATCCTCCTCCTCCTCCACAAGGCAAGGGCTCTAGGAATCTCAGGGAAGCTAGGAGTCTGGCTTCACAACTTTCTGACAGACTGTACACATACAGTCGCAGTTGATGGTGTCAAGTCCATTGAATCCAAGGTAACAAGCAAAGTACCACAAGGCACCTACGTGGAAAGGCACCTACTGTACGTGGAAAGGCACCTACGTGGACAGGCATCTATGTGGGTTGGACAGGCATCTATGTGGGTTGGACACGCACCCGAGTGGGTTGGACACGCACCCGAGTGGGTTGGACACGCACCCGAGTGGGTTGGACACGCACCCGAGTGGGTTGGACACGCACCCGAGTGGGTTGGACACGCACCCGAGTGGGTTGGACACGCACCCGCGTGGGTTGGACACGCACCCGCGTGGGTTGGACACGCACCCGCGTGGGTTGGACACGCACCCGAGTGGGTTGGACACGCACCCGAGTGGGTTGGACACGCACCCGCGTGGGTTGGACACGCACCCGCGTGGGTTGGACACGCACCCGCGTGGGTTGGACACGCACCCGCGTGGGTTGGACACGCACCCGCGTGGGTTGGACACGCACCCGCGTGGGTTGGACACGCACCCGCGTGGGTTGGACACGCACCCCAGTGGGTTGGACACGCACCCCAGTGGGTTGGACACGCACCCCAGTGGGTTGGACACGCACCCCAGTGGGTTGGACACGCACCCCAGTGGGTTGGACACGCACCCCACTGGGTTGGACACGCACCCCACTGGGTTGGACACGCACCCCACTGGGTTGGACACGCACCCCACTGGGTTGGACACGCACCCCACTGGGTTGGACACGCACCCCACTGGGTTGGACACGCACCCGCGTGGATTGGACACGCACCCGCGTGGATTGGACACGCACCCGCGTGGATTGGACACGCACCCGCGTGGATTGGACACGCACCCGCGTGGATTGGACACGCACCCGCGTGGATTGGACACGCACCCGCGTGGATTGGACACGCACCCGCGTGGATTGGACACGCACCCGCGTGGATTGGACACGCACCCGCGTGGATTGGACACGCACCCGCGTGGATTGGACACGCACCCGCGTGGATTGGACACGCACCCGCGTGGATTGGACACGCACCCGCGTGGATTGGACAAGCACCCGAGTGGATTGGACACGCCCCTATGTGGACAGGCGGCTACGTGGACATGGCCTACGTGCACAGGCACCTACATGACAGGCACCTACGTGGACAGGCACCTTCGTCGACTCGCCACTATGTGGACAGGCACGTACGCGGACAGGCACCTACGTGGACAGGCACCTACGACCCGAGTGGATTGGACACGCACCCGAGTGGATTGGACACGCCCCTATGTGGACAGGCGGCTACGTGGACAGGCATCTACGCGGACAGGCACCTATGTGGACACGCCCCTACGTGGACAGGCACCTACGTGGATTGCACCCGCACCCGAGTGGATTGGACACATACCCAAGTGGATTGGAAATGCACCCGAGTGGATTGGAAATGCATCCGAGTGGATTGGAAATGCACCCGAGTGGATTGGACACGCACCCGAGTGGATTGGACAAGCACCCGAGTGGATTGGACAAGCACCCGAGTGGATTGGACAAGCACCCGAGTGGATTGGACAAGCACCCGAGTGGATTGGACAAGCACCCGAGTGGAGTGGACACACAGCCTCATGGATTGGACGAGCACCCTCGTTGATTGGACATGCCCCTATGTGGACAGGCCCCTATGTGGACAGGCACCTACGTGGATTACACACGCACCCGAGTGGATTGCACACGCACCCAAGTGGAATGGAGATGCACCCTAGTGGTGTGGACACGCACCCGAGTGGAATGGACACGCACCCGAGTGGAATGGACACGCACCCGAGTGGAATGGACACGCACCCGAGTGGAATGGACACGCACCCGAGTGGAATGGACACGCACCCGAGTGGAGTGGAGGTGGAGCTGCCGCCACTATACTGTTTCTTTCTTTGTGGGGGGTAACATCAGAGGGCTAAATTACCCACAAAGCAACCAGTGTAAAGTACCAGTGCTCCAAGAGTTGGCGGCAGCAGCAGAAGAGCACCATCTTTATTCAATGCCCTCGCAGAAACTCACCTTAATTAACCAAGCTATCCTACATGCGTTAATTAATATTCACAATTTCACCCTATTCACAGCTGATAGGGTCGATACAAGTCATGGAGGGGTACCATTATAGGTACCCCCGAATCCACGCGCGGCGCCACCGTCGACCATGTATTGTTTTCATGGCCATATGTTGCGGCCCACTAGGTTTTATTTGGTTCAATTTGAATGCTTCCCGCGCTTAGCGCATGCTAAAGATATTCAAATTATCTTGTTGTTTTGCAAGTGTAAGGCTAATTCTTGAAATAGAAAAAAATATTCAGCGATTTAAACGGAAATTTGGTCGTCAAACTCGGCAACATAGTTTTCAGAGTAAAAATATTAAGGTAAGGAATCTCTAAACATAATTTTAAGTTACATAAACAAGTTTATCAACCTATTTTCTCCCGGACATGAGAAGCTTAATATCGTGTATCACATCATAATTGAGCTTAAATCCCCGGAATGTAGCCATATCACCCATGAATCTGATGCGTCCAGTTCGCGTTCCATTTTGTTTACTATTACCATTGACGACCAAAATCACACAATGACAGTTTTTGCTCAAATGCATAATTTATATATAAAAAATAGCATATGGTTGCATTATTTGACCTATTTTCTTTAAAATGTGTGATTTCCATGTAGAATGATCGAAGAGAAGTTACGTTTTTATCCTCTACAAAATTATCAACCGGCAACCGTCATTGTTTGGGTTTCGTCGGTGTTGGTTGCCGGCTGATCATTTTTCAGAGGATAAAAACGTAACTTCTCTGATCATTTTACGTGGAAATTATCCATTTTAAAGAAAATAGGTCAAATAATGCAACCATGTGCTATTTTTTATATATAAATTATGCATTTGAGCAAAAACCGTCATTGTGTGGTTTTGGTCGGCGTCGGTCGACTTCGGTCGGCGTTTAGCGACAGCTTCATGGTTGCCATGAAAAGGCAAATATGGTATGATGGAGATGTCTCACATTGTTTTTGACATGCTCATGTGATTTGTTGATCCATAAAACCCAAGTATTCCGAATTTTAATAAAATTGGACCAGTGGTTTAGAGTTAATGTGTATTTCTTTACCGAAATCCTTACAAATTACCACCCTTAATTCTAACACTTTGTTATGGTAAAGTCGAGCCAAAAATGCGGGCTAAGAAAATAATTCAAAAAATCGTATCTCCCTTATTTTTCAAGCTATTTCAAAAATTTAAAAAGCATTTTGTTTCTAATAAAGTTGTCTTTCATATACAACAATAATATAAAGGTTGTTTTTTTTTTTTTTAATTTTTGTGGGGGTACCTAACCATTATTTTACTTAAGGGAGGACTTGGCAGCAAACACCCAGCTTCTTACTGCCTTCTCAAATAACAGAGTTACTGCTGCTGCTGCTAGCTGTACATGTAAACAAGCTCCTCCTCCACCTAGCAAATTCCTTCTTTCACTTGTATGCTAACAACAAACTAAAGAGTACACCAACCATAGGACCACTTCAAAATCCAGCTGGGGAACTCCACAGCGACCCAATCAAAATGGCTCACTTGCTCAAACAGCAATACCAGAGGGTCTTTAGCAAACCCAAACATCATATCAAGGTAATCTATCCACACACCTCCTTCAACCAACCCCAGGAGATGCCACACCAATCATCTTCAGTACAGATCTCTCACTGGACATCATTACCATCTTCCACCCAACCTAAGCAAACCTTCAACAAGGCTTAGAACACATCAAGCCCATTGGCAAAGCCCCAGGACCCAACAACATCCCATTCCAGTTCCTTACTCACAGTGCCCCCCCCCCCACCACCAGCTGAAAAACCTAATTCTTCTGAAAATATGCCAGACAAAACTTATCTGCGACTGGTCATGCACTTTCATAATTTAAAGAAAAAAAAAATCACTTTCAAGAAATAAGGCATAAATACAAAAAAAAAAACACATAAAGCCTCTTTGGTACTCATTCACACTAGAGCATTAGCCCAAAACAATACAAATCTACTTACAGTGACAGTCCAATGAAATGATGCGATGCATAGGTCTCAACGGTGGGTGAATGGATCAATTGGTGGTGATGATCAACCTGTAATTCAATACACGAGTAAACATGGGAAGTGGTAATTTTGTTCACATGATAGTTCGTGTCCATATGTGTAATTATGTCGAAGAAAAAATAGTTCCACTCACGTCTAGAAGCCAGTAGTCTCTCCACAATAGGGGAGGAAGGGGAGGATGGGAAGGAGGAGGGGGAGGTGGGGAGGAGGAGACAAGCCATATCGTCCCCAGGTCAAATCATCTCCGCATACTCGTAAGTACACGTATTTTCACACCTTGAGTCTCCTGCATGAAGTAGACAGACAAGCTGACTGACTGCCCACGTTCAATCATCAACACTCGCATAAAAGAGGAGGGGGAGGAGACGGGGGAGGACAGGGAGAGGAGACGGGGGAGGAGAAGGAGGAGACAAGCCATATCGTCCCCAGGTCAAATCATCTCCGCACACTCGTAAGGACACATTTTCACACCTCGAGTCTCCCACGTGAAGCAGACAGAGACAAGCTGATTGACTGACTGCCCATGTTCAATCATCACAACACTCGCATATAAGAGGAGGGGGAGGAGGAGGGGGAGGAGACGGGAGAGGAGACGGGAGAGGAGACGGGGGCAGAGACGGGGGCGGAGACGGGGGAGGAGGGGAAGGAGAAGGGGGAGGAGGGGAAGGAGAAAGGGGAGGAGGGGGAGGAGGCAAACAAGCCATATCGTCCCCAGGTCAAATCATCTCCGCACACTCGTAAGGACACGTATTTTCACACCTCGAGTCTCCCGCATGAAGCAGACAAGCTGACTGACTGACTGCCCATGTTCAATCATCACAACACTCGCAAATAAGAGGAGGGGGAGGACACGGGGAGGAGGACACGGGGAGGAGGACACGGGGAGGAGGACACGGGGAGGAGGACACGGGGAGGAGGACACGGGGGGGAGGAGGACACGGGGAGGAGGAGGGGGAGGAGGAGGGGGAGGAGGACACGGGGAGGAGGAGGGGGAGGAGGAGGGGGAGGAGGACACGGGGAGGAGGAGACGGGGAGGAGGAGGGGGAGGAGGAGAGGGAGGAGACAAGCCATATCAGCACCAGGTCAAATCATCTCCGCACACTCGTAAGGACTCGTATTTTCACACCTAGAGTCTCCCACGTGAAGCAGACAAGCTGACTGACTGACTGACTGACTGCCCATGTTCAATCATCACAACACTCGCATATAAGAGGAGGGGGAGGAGACAGGGGAGGAGACAGGGGAGGAGACGGGGGAGGAGACGGGGGAGGAGACGGGGGAGGAGACGGGGGAGGGGAAGGAGGAGGGGAAGGAGGAGGGGGAGGAGAAGGGGGAGGAGAAGGGGAGGGGGAGGAGAAGGGGAGGGGGAGGAGAAGGGGAGGGGGAGGAGGAGGGGAAGGAGGAGGGGAAGGAGGAGGAAGAGGAGACAAACAAGTTACAAGCCATATCGTCCCCAGGTCAAATCATCTACGCACACTTGTAAGGACACGTACTTTCACACCTAGAGTCTCCCGCATGAAGCAGAGACAAGCCGACTGACTGACCGACTGCCCATGTTCAATCATCACAACACTCGCATATAAGAGGATGGGGAGGAGTGGGGGGAGGAGAGGAAGAGAGGAAGAGGGGAGGAGGAGGAGGAGGAGGAGTAGGAGGAGGAGGGGGAAGAGGGAGAGGAGACAAACAAGCCATATCGTCTCCAGGTCAAATCATCTCCGCACACTCGTAAGGACATGTATTTTCACACCTCGAGTCTCCCGCATGAAGCAGACAGAGACAAGCTGACTGATTGACTGACTGCCCATGTTCAATCATCACAACACTCGCATATAAGTGACGGATATCATGGCCATATGGCCAAGTGTTTTCTTTAGGAAAATGTATGAAAATGTAAACTATTATCTATGGTTTGTTTGTTTTGTTGTTCATTTCATTTACTAATGAAATTAACAACAAAACAGACATACCATAAATAAAAGTTTCATCCTTAGGTTAGGCTAGGTTTCATGACCCAATTAAATTGACTAACATGAAAAATGGGACTGCACTGACTACAAGTGTAAGCGATAACATTTAAGATTTTTTTAAACTATCTACCAACCTACCTAATAATAAATTCCTGCCGCCTTCGTTTCTTCACTCTGTGCCGTTAAAACCCTTGTTACTGTAAGGATCAGGGTGTTGTTCTCTTCCGACATGATGACACGCTTGGGGCCGCTGCACAACAACCTGAAAGAAGGGATAATCACAGAAAGGTTGCTACTAAACCACCAAATCTAACGAGAAAAGTATCCCACAACCTGTTTGGTTTGAGACCAACAAATTTATTCATCTGCTATGAACCACTATAATATTTATCAGGGTTATATTATTAACTTTTCCACAAAATTTATTTTCCTTACTTCAAGTTTGTAAGTTATTATCTTCATAAACAAACTTAAAATGCTTCTTGTTCATAACTATGTGCTAAGTAGGCTTGACTATTGCAACTCGCACCAAATGCCTTCACTCAACTCACTCGCTACTGACGACAACCCCATGCTTACCCCCAAAATCTACTTACATTGGCGAGATGTTTGTCAAATTCTCGTACAGGTGGACACCAATCACGGGGCAATGGTGCACAATCTAATTAATTAGAAGAATAAATAGAGGCAAGTGGGGATAAGCCATGCGTCTCTCCGTTACGTGTATACATGCTACCTTACAATGAATAAGTGGCATAGCTAAGGGGGGGGGGCGGTAGGGGCGGTCCGCCCCGGGCGGCATTCTTGGTCCTTGTACAATTGATATAGAATTACGTTAATCAGTCTCTCATAGATGTCAGTTTTTTCTACATTATTAAACATAATAAAGAGTGACAGTTTGTAGGTACCCCGGAATCCGCGCGCGGCGCCACTGTCGATCATGTGTTGTTTTCATGGCCAAATGTTGCGGCCCACTATTTTTTGTTTAGTTCAATTTGAATGCTTTCCGCGCTTTGCGCATGCGCAAGATATTCAAATTACCTTGTTGTTTTGCAAGTGTAAGGCTAATTCTTGACATAGAAACAATTTTTCAGCGACTTAAACGAAAATTTGGTTTTCAAACTCGGCAACATAGTTTTCCGAGTAAAAATATTAAGGTAAGGAATGTCTAAACATAATTTTAAGTTACATAAAGTTTTTCAACCTATTTTCTCCCAGAATTGAGAAGCTTAAGAAAATTGACTTTTGCGTGTTTGAGCTAAAAGCCCCGGAATTTAGCTATATCACCCATGAATCTGATGCGTCCAGTTCGTGTTTGTTGTTGTTTACACATCATCATGCCATGTCCATGAGAAGTGTCAAGACTAGTTACTAGTCTTGACACACACTACTACTTGACTACTTTCTACTACTAGTCTAGTCTAGTAGTAGTAGAATACTTCTACTACTACTTCTACTTCTACCATGAATCTGATGCGTCCAGTTCGCGTTCGATTTTGTTTACTATTACCATTGACGACCAAAAACACCCAATGACGGTTTTTGCTCAAATGCATAATTTATATATAAAAAATAGCATATGGTTGCATTATTTGACCTATTTTCTTTAAAATGTGTGATTTCCATGTAGAATGATCGAAGAGAAGTTACGTTTTTATCCTCTACAAAATTATCAACCGGCAACCAACGTCATTGTTTGGGTTTCGTCGGCGTTGGTTGCCGGCTGATAATTTTTCAGAGGATAAAAACGTAACTTCTCTTCGATCATTTTACGTGGAAATTATCCATTTTAAAGAAAATAGGTCAAATAATGCAACCATGTGCTATTTTTTATATATAAATTATGCATTTGAGCAAAAACCGTCATTGTGTGGTTTTGGTCGGCGTCGGTCGACTTCGGTCGGCGTTTAGCGACAGCTTCATGGTTGCCATGAAAAGGCAAATATGGTATGATGGAGATGTCTCACATTGTTTTTGACATGCTCATGTGATTTGTTGATCCATAAAACCCAAGTATTCCGAATTTTAATAAAATTGGACCAGTGGTTTAGAGTTAATGTGTATTTCTTTACCGAAATCCTTACAAATTACCACCCTTAATTCTAACACTTTGTTATGGTAAAGTCGAGCCAAAAATGCGGGCTAAGAAAATAATTCAAAAAATCGTATCTCCCTTATTTTTCAAGCTATTTCAAAAATTTAAAAAGCATTGTTTCTAATAAAGTTGTCTTTCATATGCAACAATAATATAAAGGTTAATTTTTTTTTGAAAATTTTGTGGGGGTACCTACAGTTTGCAAGCGTGTTAACATTGATCCAACTTAATGTCTACTATGAGTACCTTGAGGTCGAGCAATCTTGCATTATATTGTCTATAGAAAGACAACTTCCAAATGAAATAGATTTTGACAATTATTGATAATTTTGCTAACAGAAAAGCAAGAAAAGTTTGTTTGTAGAAAGGTGATAATTTTTAAGTGACTGCCCATGTTCAATCATCACAACACTCGCAAATAAGAGGAGGGGGAGGAGACGGGGGGAGGAGACGGGGGGGATGAGACGGGGGGGATGAGACGGGGGGGATGAGACGGGGGAGGAGACGGGGGGGATGAGAGGGGGGAGGAGACGGAGGGGGAGGAGGAGACGGAGGGGGAGGAGGAGACGGAAGAGATGGAGGAGACGGACAGAGGAGATGGAGGAGACGGAGGAGACGGAGGGGGAGGAGGAGACGGAGGGGGAGGAGGAGGAGGGGGAGGAGGAGGAGGAGGAGACGGAGGAGGATGGGGAGGAGGGGGAGGAGGATGGGGAGGAGGGGGAGGAGGAGGGGGAGGAGGAGGGGGAGGAGGAGGAGGAGACGGAGGAGGAGACAAACAAGCCACATCATCACCAGGTCAAATCATCTCCGCACACTCGTAAGGACTCGTATTTTCACACCTAGAGTCTCCCACGTGAAGCAGACAAGCTGACTGACTGACTGCCCATGTTCAATCATCACAACACTCGCATATAAGAGGATGGGGAGGAGAGGGGGAGGAGGGGAAGGAGGAGAGGAAGAAGGGAGGAGGAAGAGGAGGAGGAGGAAGAGGAGGAGGAGGTGGAGGAGGAAGAGGAGGAGGAGGTGGAGGGGGAGGAGGAGGGGGAGGATACAAACAAGCCATATCGTCTCCAGGTCAAATCATCTCCGCACACTCGTAAGGACACGTATTTTCACACCTTGAGTCTCCCGCATGAAGCAGACAGAGACAAGCTGACTGATTGACTGACTGCCCATGTTCAATCATCACAACACTCGCATATAAGTGACGGATATCATGGCCATATGGCCAAGTGTTTTCTTTAGGAAAATGTATGAAAATGTAAACTATTATCTATGGTTTGTTTGTTTTGTTGTTCATTTCATTTACTAATGAAATTAACAACAAAACAGACATACCATAAATAAAAGTTTCATCCTTAGGTTAGGCTAGGTTTCATGACCCAATTAAATTGACTAACATGAAAAATGGGACTGCACTGACTACAAGTGTAAGCGATAACATTTAACAGATTTTTTTAAACTATCTACCAACCTACCTAATAATAAATTCCTGCCGCCTTCGTTTCATCACTCTGTGCCGTTAAAACCCTTGTTACTGTAAGGATCAGGGCGTTGTTCTCCTCTTCCGACATGATGACACGCTTGGGGCCGCTGCACAACAACCTGAAAGAAGGGATAATCACAGAAAGGTTGCTACTAAACCACCAAATCTGACGAGAAATGTATCCCACAACCTGTTTGGTTTGAGACCTCAACAAATTTACTCATCTGCTATGAACCACTATAATATTTATCAGGGTTATATTATTAACTTTTCCACAAAATTTATTTTCCTTACTTCAAGTTTGTAAGTTAATATCTTCATAAAGAAACTTAAAATGCTTCTTGTTCATAACTATGTGCTAAGTAGGCTTGACTATTGCAACTCGCACCAAATGCCTTCACTCAACTCACTCGCTACTGACGACAACCCCAAGCTTACCCCCAAAATCTACTTACATTGGCGAGATGTTTGTCAAATTCTCGTACAGGTGGACACCAATCACGGGGCAATGGTGCACAATCTAATTAATTAGAAGAATAAATAGAGGCAAGTGGGGATAAGCCATGCGTTTCTCTCCGTTACGTGTATACATGCTACCTTACAATGAATAAGTGGCATAGCTAAGGGGGGGGGCGGTAGGGGCGGTCCGCCCTGGGCGGCATTCTTGGTCCTTGTACAATTGATATAAAATTACGTTAATCAGTCTCTCATAGATGTCAGTTTTTTCTACATTATTAAGCATAATAAAGAGTGACAGTTTGCAAGCGTGTTAACATTGATCCAACTTAATGTCTACTATGAGTACCTTGAGGTTGAGCAATCTTGCATTATATTGTCTATAGAAAGACAACTTCCAGATGAAATAGATTTTGACAATGTTATTGATAATTTTGCTAACAGAAAAGCAAGAAAAGTTTGTTTGTAGAAAGGTGATAATTTTTAAGTGACTGCCCATGTTCAATCATCACAACACTCGCAAATAAGAGGAGGGGGAGGAGACGGGGGGTGAGGAGAGGGGGAGGAGACGGGGGGTGAGGAGGGGGAGGAGGAGGAGGGGGAGGAGGAGGAGGAGGAGGAGGAGACGGAGGAGGGGGAGGAGACGGAGGAGGGGGAGGAGACGGAGGAGGGGGAGGAGGAGGAGACGGAGGAGGGGGAGGAGGAGGAGGGGGGGGGGGAGGAGGAGGGGGAGGAGGAGACGGAGGAGGGGGAGGAGGAGGAGGGGGAGGAGGAGGAGGGGGAGGAGGAGGAGGGGGAGGAGGAGGAGGGGGAGGAGGAGGAGGGGGAGGAGGAGGGGGAGGAGACAAACAAGCCATATCATCACCAGGTCAAATCATCTACACACACTCGTAAGGACTCGTATTTTCACACCTAGAGTCTCCCACGTGAAGCAGACAAGCTGACTGACTGACTGCCCATGTTCAATCATCACAACACTCGCATATAAGAGGATGGGGAGGAGAGGGGGAGGAGGGGAAGGAGGAGAGGAAGAAGGGAGGAGGAGGAGGAGGAGGAGGAGGAGGAGGAGGAGGAGGAGGAGGAGGAGGAGGAGGAGGAGGAGGAGGAGGAGGAGGTGGAGGGGAGGAGACAAACAAGCCATATCATCTCCAGGTCAAATCATCTCCGCACACTCGTAAGGACACGTATTTTCACACCTCGAGTCTCCCGCATGAAGCAGACAGAGACAAGCTGACTGATTGACTGACTGCCCATGTTCAATCATCACAACACTCGCATATAAGTGACGGATATCATGGCCATATGGCCAAGTGTTTTCTTTAGGAAAATGTATGAAAATGTAAACTATTATCTATGGTTTGTTTGTTTTGTTGTTCATTTCATTTACTAATGAAATTAACAACAAAACAGACATACCATAAATAAAAGTTTCATCCTTAGGTTAGGCTAGGTTTCATGACCCAATCAAATTGACTAACATGAAAAATAGGACTGCACTGACTACAAGTGTAAGCGATAACATTTAACAGATTTTTTTAAACTATCTACCAACCTACCTAATAATAAATTCCTGCCGCCTTCGTTTCTTCACTCTGATGTGCCGTTGAAACCCTCGTTACTGTAAGGATCAGGGTGTTGTTCTCCTCTTCCGACATGATGACACGCTTGGGGCCGCTGCACAACAACCTGAAAGAAGGGATAATCACAGAAAGGTTGCTACTAAACCACCAAATCTAACGAGAAAAGTATCCCACAACCTGTTTGGTTTGAGACCTCAACAAATTTACTCATCTGCTATGTACCACTATAATAATTATCAGGGTTATATCATTAACTTTTCCACAAAATTTATTTTCCTTACTTCAAGTTTGTAAGGTAATATCTTCATAAACAAACTTAAAATGCTTCTTGTTCATAACTACGTGCTAAGGCTTGACTATTGCAACTCGCACCAAATGCCTTCACTCAACTCACTCGCTACTGACGACGACAACCCCATGCTTACCCCCAAAATCTACTTACATTGGCGAGATGTTTGTCAAATTCTCGTACAGGTGGACGCCAATCACGGGGCAATGGTGCACAATCTAATTAATTAGAAGAATAAATAGAGGCAAATGGGGATAAGCCATGCGTCTCTCCGTTACGTGTATACATGCTACCTTACAATGAATAAGTGGCGTAGCTAAGGGCCCCCCCCTTAGCTACGCCACTTGATGACGGAGCGGCATTCTTGGTCCTTATACGATTGATATAAAATTACGTTAATCAGTCTCTCATAGATGTCAGTTTTTTTCTACATTATAAAGCATAATAAAGAGTGACAGTTTGCAAGCGTGTTAACATTGATCCAACTTAATGTCTACTATGAGTAACTTGAGGTTGAGCAATCTTGCCATATATTGATAATTGTCTATAGAAAGACAACTTACAGATGAAATAGATTTTGACAATGTTAATGAAAATTTTGCTAACAGAAAAGCAAGACAAGTTTGTTTGTAGAAAGGTGATAATTTTTAAGTGAGTAAAATCTGATTTTAACAAGGATACTGATGATTTTCCTAACAAAAAAGCAAAAGTTTCTTTGTAGAGGTGATAATTTTAAAGTGATTAAAATCTAAATTTGACAAAAATGTTAATGATTTAGTTAACAGAACAGCAACAAAGTTTCTTTGTAGCAAGCTGATAATTTGAAAGATTTAAATTATTGAAGGAATCATCATGATGTATTATTTAATTACGTATTGTATCTGTAATTTATGTGTATATATATGTAAAGTCATATCATAATTTTTATATATATTATTTTATACTTTATTTGTTTATGGTGCAATAAAGATCTAAATGAATAATCATTAGTACTATATCGTTCCTTTTAAAGGCTATATTAACATCAATTGTCAATCAAACATGGGCACACACACATATATATATATATCCTTTAAGAAGTTAATGTGCATTTGTAATATTGAATTCCTTGTGAGAAAGGCAAGCATGAGGCCAGCCCCGGGCGACCAAAGCAATAGCTACGCCACTCCAATGAATCATTCTATATCTCATCAATCTAATTCAATTTCAATATAGTTATAACATCTTCATACACTGATATTAACAAGCTATCTTAATATCTATACTTGACTTCAATTTTATCAGTGTACAGGGGTGTAAATTCCCATTTCACTTACCAGCACGTCCTTCCATTTCGATCACCAAACAACCACTGAGCCCGAGCAAATCTGACGTCATCAACTTTTCAAATTCTCGAGTTCCAATATTACCCCTGTCGACGTAATAATAATTCATACATTATTCATACATCATAACAAACTAAAGCAAATACTTTCTTGAATTTCTATACAATAATTACAATGTAAATATCTCAAATGTATAACATATACGCACATCTGTTTATCTTCCGAAGAATTTCAAGTACATGCGCAGATTCTCTCGCAATAACGAAAATTAGATCAATCATTGGCATTGTTGAATAATAAAGGAACAGGTAAATAGTATATAATAATAAATTTAGATATAACTGATAATAAATGAGAATCAAACAGACAAATGATAACAAAACAAAATGATAACAAGATTTATCATGGCAGTAATAAATATTGGTTGCAAGTTATTTATTTGGCGGGAAACTGTAAATTTGAAATGACCGTTATGGAATCCCTTAGTGTGAAAGCGGGGGCATGAACTCACAATAATGATGATCATG
>NC_134790.1:18422151-18427151 GCF_046742065.1 Oratosquilla oratoria
TAGGTCCGATCTATGGGTAATGCTATGACCTTTCACACACATACACCCCCAACTCCCCGCCCACGAGAGTCAGAGTAACGACCCGAAGCGCAGCTGTACCGAAATTAATTTCGGCCCTGGGCGGGATTCGAACCAAGCACTACGCGCACCACCATGCTAGTAGTTCATCGTTCTACCAACTGCGCCACCGAGTCGTTATGTGAATGTGTTTGTGTGTGCGTGTGTATGTATGTGTGTGTGTGCGTGTGTGTGTGTACGTGTTTGTGTGTGTGATTCACATCATCATCACCATCGTCATCATCATCATAATCATCAACATCATCATCATCATCACTTGAGTCGGTGGTTCTTAACCGTTTCCACTAGATGCCTGTATGATGGTATATAGTGCGGGCGAATGCAGGTTTGGACAAATGCGTAGAGGTTTGTAGTATATTTTTTTTATTCAGGTGTCTAATATCGAATATGTACAGAACTATGGTATTGTAAATTGTGAACAAACTAAACATTTTTGTCATTGAAACAGTACTGCTGTTGTTGTTATTATTATTTATTTTTCGGGGGAATTTTTAATTACTATAATTTAGTTTTATAATATTTGATTTCCTGTATTCATTTAGCAATTGCTGTCTTTCTTGGCTAGGCCAGTTGCGTGGTCACCGTGAAGTCGTCTGCAACGCCGACTGCGACTTTCCAATTGTTTGAGAAAGTACGCTGTGGTCTTTAGAAACTTTTCTGTCGTCGATAACTCGCCCTCGTCTCTGTCCTTAGTACTGATTATATTTATTTCATTTCTAGTAGAGCTAATAATTATTATTATTTTGTTATTCTTCAAAACGTGACAAAAATACCGCGGGCATCTTTCACAGAGTTATAAAAAATATGCGATGACGTTGCAGAATGTTTCGTCACGTTCGGGTCAGCTACTTATATGATGTGTCAGTGAGCGTCTGATCGATGTATTACGTTAAGTCGCAATGTATCGTTCATGACGGATTCCGACTTGGATGACTCCGCCCACTTTATACGTCAGCCAATCAGCGTCTAAGGGGACTAAACGAGTTTGTCTCCGTTTTGTTGTGGCTGGCGTGCTTATAAGATCGTCGCGCGTTTTTTATCATTTTTTTTCCTGTTTTGCGCCATGTTCAATTTGTCTTTGTGAAACTGAACTTTGTCACGCCGGGTACAGAAGACATTGATACAGAAATATTAGAAGGTAAACCTATGTATAGTCACAGTAGAGGCTGGTTGGTTGGGGGCTCATGGCCGCCGATCCTTTCGATGAATATGATGATGATGATGATGACCGGCTTTGTTTATGGATGAATGCTTAATTTGTGGAGACTGGGAAGAGGAAAGTCAAAGACGTACCCATATTTGATTATTTTCTCTCATTATTATTGTTATTATAAAGAAATAACCCAACAAAAAGTGATCATATAGGCAGCGAAGCAATATAACGATAGCTAGCTAGCGTGCAGTCAGTCGCGTGTTCCGGGAGATGGGAGGTCGGGCAGGTGGCCAGTATTAATCGGTTAATATTGCTCGGAGGCCAGTTTGGGCGGGAAATGTAGAGATTGCAGGTCTGAAGTTCCAGCGTTGCCCTCATGCCCTAAAATATTCAGTAAAATATAAAAAATCTTTTTGATATTATTATTATGGCAAAAAGAAAGCTGAAACTTTAGCGTACATTTTTTTCTACCGAAAAATCGTCTCTTTAGGGGGTACAATATTTTATGAGGAACATAATTACCAATAAAAGTCATATATTTTGATGTACCATTTATTATTTGAGAACTAGTTATATGATTTTTCAACAACAGCTTGAGTTTTTAAATGTTTAGAACATCATCCCGTTGTTAAGCAGAAAAATGATCCTGGCGCAGTTGCCAGCAGTTGCCACATGCCGCCATTTCTGTACGTTTTGGTACAAAATTGTACGAAACGGCAGAAGCAGCCCTGGGCTGAACCAAAATCTCAGTCGTGCTTTCAACATATTCATATTCGATATTCATGTATTTGTACATTTCGTGTCAAGTGATTTTAATTAACAGGGGAAACAATTAAAATGTATAATTCCTTTGGCTGTAATTGCGAAGTCATGTCGTATAAGGGAATTTTCCGTCCGCTGGAGGGGATTTTTCTGATGAAATTTTCAGTGCAATTCTAACTCTATGCGCGCGCGCGCACACGCACACACACACACACACACACACACACACACACACACACACACACACACACACACATGTGTGTGTGTGTGTGTGTGTATTCACCTCGGATCTGCTGCAGTCTCTATCGAGACAGCCAGACACCACCCTACGGCAGGGAGCTCTGAGCTCACTGCCGTAGGGTGGTGTCTGGCTGTCTCGATAGAGACTGCAGCAGATCCGAGGTGAATACACACACACACACACACTCACATGACTCGGTGGCGCAGTTGGTAGAGTCCCAAACTGTCACTACGGATGTTCGGGTTCGAATCCTGCCCAGGGCTGAAAATAATTTCAGTATTGCTGCGCTTCGAGTCGTTACTCCAACACGTGGGCGAGGAGTTGGGTGTGTGTGTGCGTGTAATATCAAAGCATTACCCATAGATCGGTCGTACGAGCTCTGAGCTCTCTTCCGGGAGGAAAATAGCTGTCGATCACAAGTCCAACACGTGATCCAAAAACCAAGGTAAATCACACACACACACACACACACACACACACACATATATATATATATTCATCTTAACGACATTAACTTTTTCCATTGTAATTCCCTGCAAATACGATCGAGACTAAGAAGGAGCTCTATTCGGAGACAAATGTACAGTGACTTAACCCACTGCGCTATCAAGAGGGAAACGAATTGAAAACAATTTCTTATATTTATACTCGACTCGCCCCCGCCACGATAGCGCATTCGGTAGTATGTACACAAGTGGGATAGTTATATAAGTATATATATATATATATATATATATATATATATATATATATATATATATATATATATATATATATATAAGAAAGGTTTAAGTAGGCGACTGAATATGTCTCCCATAGATATATATGTTGAGGCATTAATCTACGCGTTCTTTCGGCCGTTGCATGACATTATCTCGCAAATAGATAATGGAGTTGATTCCCCGTAGAGTTTGACGACAAACCATGTCGGTTGGAGGCGAAACTGCAGCAACGTGCGTACAACTTGAAAAATAGCGTAGGTTTGAATAAATTTCTAGTCTTTTACGGCGCACAAAATCGAAAACGTGTAACACGCGTATCTAGACGAACATTTACTCGTAATCCAAAAGGATCACGTGTTGGACTCGTGATTGACAACTGTTGCCCTCCCGGAAGAGAGCTCAAAACTCTTATATGGACCGATCTATGGGTAATGCTGTGAACATAAACGCGCACACAAATCTCTTTGCTCATGAGAGTTGGAGTACCGGCTCGCAGTACAGCTATGCTGAAATGATTTCAGCCCTGGGCGAGAATCGAACTGGGACAGCTGGATTAGCGGTAACGAATGGTACCACTGCGCCATCAAGCCGTGTGAGTTTACCTAATTGTAGTGTACAACGGAAGAGGAGCAACGCTCGCGAGGTCCCGTCCGTCTGCTACTCACCCCTTTATTCTATCTTGCCTCGAATTTGTATAATTCAGACTTAGTCTATATCCTTGATTTCCAATTATCCTATTTAGATTGACATACATATGCCATTTTTTTTTTTTTTTTCTAAGGGAGCCCAAAAACAAAGGCATAAAATCCACTCCCACCCATTCCATCTCTAACATACTCCACTCCCCTCCACCCTCTTATCTTTGCTCCTCCCTGCGGACCCAAAACACTGCATTGTTCTTGGACTTTGCTTGCGGAGGAATGTTCAAGCGATGCCCTACATTGGCATCATGGCGTCGCGTCGCGTCGTTTTGCAGTCGACTCGTTGTTGCCACTTCCCTGTCGTTTGATTGTTTTTTGTTTTCTTAGTCTATCGTATTGTTATTATGAAGCTATTTACTTTATTTTTAATTATTTATATATCTAATGTGTTTATTTTTTCACGTAGAGGATTTCTGTATGTATGTAATAACGTTATCCCCTCCAGGAAGTTATTTTCTTACAAAAAAAAAAAAAAAAAAAAAAAAAATGTCGACACTATGAAGACAATAATTTTAAGGGTTATTTGATTTTTAGAATAATTAAATTGAAAGGTACGTATTACCAGCCCATCATTAAAAGAGTTACTTCATTATTATATCAGGTCTTGGATCACGTGCTGGACTCGTGATCGGCAGTTGTAACTTTTTGTCTGATCTGTGACGTCAGACTTGTTGCAGTCGACTAACATTTAAGTTTACCCGATTTATGATTTCTTTATCGGCTGTGTAACTTTTTAGTTGCCCGATGTTATTTAATTATCTATATATGCATTTATTTATCGGTTGTCATTTAAGTTGTCATGTAGTGAAGGATGATATGTGTGTGACGTCACTGTTCTCAGTTCAAATATACATTTCGAAAGATCGAAACAATTGTTTATCCACTGAAGAGGCAACGGTCGCGGGAGGGAGGGAGCGGTAGGGAGGAAGGGGAGGGGGACGTTGCCACAAGTATTGGTGTCTACGATGTGACTTTTATTTTATTTATTTGTTGACGTATTTATTTATTTTATTCATTTATGCTTTTCATTCATTTACTTATTTATTTTATTCATTTGTTTATTGGTGCATGTTTCTTTTGCGGATTCACCGACAAGCGACGCCGATTTGATATTGGCGCATTTGATCTAATCTAATGACTGATAGATTGCTTTCGATTTTCTGTGAAATTTTTGTCAGGTACTTGACTAAACCATTCCTCAGTCATCTAGATTCTTATGTGTATATATATATATATATATATATATATATATATATATATATATATAAATTTGTAGGATATCCGTTTATGTACTCGTTCAGGAAGAGCTAAAACGACGTCGATACAACACACACACACACACA
>NC_134790.1:18429651-18504651 GCF_046742065.1 Oratosquilla oratoria
CTGGGAGGGAGGGAAGGAAGGAAGGAGGAAGAGGAAGAAGAAGGGAGAGAAGGAAGGAGGAGGTGAAAGGGCGGGCGGGCGGGAGAGAGGGAGGAGGAGAGGAAGGAGGGAATGAGGAGGAGGAAGAGCTGGGAGAGAGGGAGAGAAGGAGGAGGAGGAGGAGGAGGAAGTGGGGAGGGATGATGATGATGATGAGGAGGAGGAGGAGGGAGTGGAAGAAGTGAGGGAGGAGGAGATGGAGTAGGAGGGGGGAGGGAGGGAGGGAGGGGGGAGAGGTACGAGGGAGGGAGGAGAAGGGGCAGGAGGGAGGGAAGGAAGAGGAGGAGGAGGGAGAGGAGGAGGAAGGAGGGGAGGAGAGGAAAGATAGAGGTAAGAGGAAGAGCGGTGGGAGGAAGGAAGAGGAGAAGAAGGAAGAGAATTAGCGGGAGGGAGGAAAGGAGGAGGGAGAGGAAGAAGAGAGGGAGGAGGAGGAGGAAGAGGAAAAAAGGATCGGGAGGGAGGGAGGGAGGGAGGGAGGGAGGGAGGGAGGACAGAGAGGTAGTAGGGAGGTAGGGGGAGACGAGACGAGAGGGAGGGAAGGAGGAAGGAAAAGTAGGAGGGAGGGAGGGAGGGAGGAGGGAGGTGAGGGAAGGAGGAAGAGAAGGAGGAGGGGTGGGAGGGAGGGAGGAGAAGGGGAGAAGGGACGTGATAACGTACAGAGCGCCCGTCCATCTTTTAATTTTGTTTATTTTCCATTCTTCTATCATACTTGATCTTATCTTTGCATTCACACATGCAGAGCAATGTAGATAGTGGTCTGGTGGGCCAGGGTGGAGGAGGAGGAGGAGGAGGAGGAGCGTGGAGCGATGGTCGAGCTAAATATAGAAATTTTCTTCAGATAGATATAATAAAATTTTGTTATTATTGGGGCTGCACCTCGTAATAACATGCGACCAACATAAAAACTCACTTGAATGAAAAGTGTGGGAGGAAGTTGTATATTTAATTCTCTAAAGCCACAGCTAATTTCATTTTCTTTGAAGCACTGGCGGCATATACGTTTTCTTTAAATCTAAGTATAAGTGCATTTGTCATTATATGTATCTCCGTTGTTGGTTACTGTCAACAATAACTAATCAATAGTCGTCACACACACACACACACACACACACACACACACACACACACACACACACACACACACACACACATATATATATATATATATATATATATATATATATATATATATATATATATATATATATATATATGTGTGTGTGTGTGTGTGTGTGTGTGTGTGTGTGTGTGCGTGTGTGTCTTGATGAAATTAGTAACTTGCCTGTATTTTTAACATTATTTACCAATCATTTTCTAGAAAGATGTCGGTTGCGCATTTGATAATATTTTTTTTTTATTCTTCATTCAGAACTGAAAAGTGGTTATGGACGTATGGAGCAAATATAATAGATAACGCATGAAAAAGATTAATATTTTATGATGACAAAATAATTTTACTTCGAGTTTTATTGACTGAAAGCCCGCTGTCCCATAGTGGCCGGCAACGATCCTCAGGTCTTTTTAGAGTTCCCTGGGAAGAAACTTCGGACTGCTCCCTGCTTTGTATTATGTGGGGCTGTTTCTGTCACTATTGAGCAAGAGGAGGAAGAGAGGAGCAGTCGCCGGTTGTGATCTCTTCTTATGTGCGAAATAGTCGAGGTTGACAGGAAGTAAACTTGGGGCTCGTTCTGGGGACCGAGTACCAGCCCCTTGGGGTGCACCTGTGAGGGCGTTGATAGGTAATGAAGAAAATGGGAGCTGGTTCTTCAGCTGGTTCGTCAGTATTCCAGTATTCCAGTATTCCAGTATTCCAATCAACGCACAGAATACACAGAAGACGTTGCTGAGAAGACTATATGTATATATATTTGTGGATAAAACTCTTTAATTTCCCCTGAGAACATCCTATGGACAAAGTTATAATACCAAAGTTGATCAGTGAATACCTAGTTTCAAACACTAGGATTATAGCAAGTAATAGGGATGTACATAAACTTAAGCTTCTAGAAGCTATGTTTATCAGAGAATGTAGTCCTATCATTAATATCCAATGCAACATGACTTCTGTCATCGCTTTGTATAGCAGCACCAAGCTACTACCTAGCATGACCTCTCTCCGAAACCCCCCCCTCCACCTCCTCCTACCCACTCCTTCCATCCTCCCCCCAACCGACCCCGCAACCCCCTAACCCCCCAACCCCTCCCCCAACCCTCTTCTTCTCGTATTAATGAGATACCACCCCCGCCCCCTCTCCCGCCCTCCACCACCACCCAAGCCGGCTAGGGGCGTATATATGTCACCGAGCGAAGGGTTTTCTTCGTCATTTCATCGGACCTTTTAACTATTGTAAGTAACGGTCCCCATCAGCCCATGTACAGTGTTTATTTTGTGTGAATTTGCGCATTTATTGATATTTGCTTCTATATTTGTATAATTGGTTAGATTTACATGTTGTTTTCTATATTTCTGTACGTCATTATTATCTATGTTACAGAATTTCCTGAAGATGTCTCTTTGTTAGACGAAACGTTGAAATAAATGAATCATTTTGGCAACTTGGTATATGCCCACCCTCTAAATGGCAGAATATTGGTTAGAAAACTGGAGAATACTCACAAGAAGATCAACAACCTCACTAACGCTGTCGATTTTAACAATGCATGCATATATATATATATATATATATATATATATATATATATATATATATATACTGCAATTTGCAACCGAATACGCCTAATGACATATTTTTTCGCTTTATTTCTAAAAATTAAAATAAAATGTAACCATTTCATTAAACGAGTGAATTCTAAACTATATTTCATATATAAATGTCAGTCCTACAATTTCAATTGATTTTACTGATTACAACTTACTGATTACAACTTACTGATTACAACTTACTGATTACAACTTATACTGACAGGCATGCCAGACAATGTCGTGTCGATAATTTTTAGTGCACCATTCTTGGCGCATCGTAAACGGAGTAATTTGTGTCAAACATTGGAGTAACCCACACAGAAACACCCATGACAAACATGAAATAGAAGATAACATACGACTGTAGCACGATTGACATTGTTAGAGGCGCTGGTCTACGGTCTACGGTCTATGTATAATAACAACAACAACAAAACTCATCCTACACTTTGCATTCATAACGAAATGGAAGATTCTGTAGGAGTCGATTTTGTTATAAGGACTGCGCGCGTAATTCCCAGTAAGTTTTTGGTTCATACACGTCAACGTTTGTGTTCGATTCGTTGCAACGGAGGCTTAGTCTTACTCAGTTTTGTTATCGACTTCATTCGATGACAAGGGAATTCTTAGTCGGGGTTAATAAAAAGAAATGATGTTTTGATATCATTGGTCGACTTGATTAGCTCTTCTTGTTTCTCGGGGTTTTATTCGCTTGCTTTGCCTTGACACTATTCACACCTTATTTCAGTCTGTATTCATTGCTTACTAATTTCGGTTGTTGATCATAGTTCCTCTCAAAGAGAAATGCCTTTATCACTGTATTTTCAGTTCTTGAAGTGTGTGTTGTATCTGTCACACTCCTGTATGATTTTTTTCTAATACATATGCATATTTGTGGTCTACATTCTAAGACTGAGTGCGTGATTTTTTGGCTTCAAAAGTCCATCTCTTATCAATTAATAAGCTATATAAATCATTAGTTCGTCCACATTTGAATTATGCTGTTTCCGTATGGTCACCAAATTTCATTAAAGACATTGACAGATTGGAGAAAGTACAACGGCGAGCCACAAAACAGATTCCTAATATAAATAATAAACGATCCGCAAATCAACGAAAATATATAAATCTACATACATACATACATATACCAAGGCTTTTTCCCCTTTACAAGGGAGGTAGCCAAAAAGGAAAAGCATAAATAACTCCCACCCATTCCACCCCTGAATACACTCCACACTCCTCCACCCTCCCTCTTATCTTAGCACCTCCTGGATGACGGGTCATCCCTGCACCTTGTCCACTGCCCTGGGTCATAAGCAGTGTCGCAAGACACAGCACATCTACAGCAAGGTCGCTTCATTAAATCGGCGACCCCCCCTCTCCGTCCCCCCATGCATAAAAGGAGAAGACGGGGAGAAATCCCTTCAGGCTGCGTCAAATTTTGCTCACACATACTACCTCACCCCCCACCCCCCTGCTCATTCCACCTCATGCATCACAATATCATCCATATACAACCATTCTCCATTCACCCCTGTCTTCTGTCCTCTCCCGTCCTTCCTCAACAGACATTCCCCTCCTCCCTAGAGCCCCCTTCACCCCATCCATCCACCTCATCCTAGGACGTCCCCTCATGTTCACTCCCTCCACATTGCCTTCCATACCTCTTTTACTAGTCTTTCTTCACTCATTCTTTCCATGTGTCCAAACCATCCTAATACTCTTTCATCAACCCTATCTCCCAATATAAATCTATTTAGTCTAAAAAAAACCGTAGACTCAGAGGTGATTTGATACAGGTCATTAAGATTCAAAAGTGACAAAAGTTTCGCACTGAATGAGAATCACACAAGAATTAATGGTCTCAAAATATCAGGAAATTTATTTCATTTTAAAGTGAGTAGAAACAACTTCGCCAGCCGTGTAGTTAATGAATGGCATAAACTTACTGCAGAGGCAGTGCAATGAAGAGGCAGTTCAAAGCTTTAAAATTCGTTTAGAAAAACATCTAAACAAGACGCTGTAATGCTTCCCATTTATTCTATATTATTTGTATACCTATATTTATTTATTGAGGAATTGAGGAAGCTGGTGGCAAAGTTTGGGAGAGTATGTGATAGAAGAAAGCTAAAGATAAATGTGGGTAAAAGTAAGGTGATGAGATGTACAAGGGGTGAAAGTGGCAGTAGACTGGAAGTGAACATTAAGGGAGAGCGACTGGAGGAAGTGGATAGTTTTAGATACTTGGGTGCAAGTGTAGCAGGAAAAGGTGGAGTGAAGGTGGAGGTAGAATGTAGATTGAGAGAAGCGAGTAAATGCCTTGGTGGTTTAAAGAGTGTAATGAGGAATAGACATTTGGGAATGGATGCGAAGAGGAGACTGTATGAAGGAGTGATTGTGCCAACAGCACTGTATGGGGCAGAAACGTGGAACATAAGAGAAGAAGAGAGAAGGAGTTTGAATGTGTTTGAGATGAGGTGTCTGAGAAGTATGGTGGGGGTTACTAGGCTAGATAGAGTGAGAAATGAGGAGGTGAGGAGGAGAACAGGGGTGAAAAAGGATTTGGGAGAGAGGGTTGATGAAAGAATATTAGGATGGTTTGGACACATGGAAAGAATGAGTGAAGAAAGACTAGTAAAAGAGGTATGGAAGGCAGATGTGGAGGGAGTGAACATGAGGGGACGTCCTAGGATGAGGTGGATGGATGGGGTGAAGGGGGCTTTGGGGAAGAGGGGAATGTCTGTTGAGGAAGGAAGGGAGAGGACGGAAGACAGAGGTGAGTGGAGAAGGGTTGTATATGGATGATGTTGTGACTGCGTGAGGAGGAATGGGTGGGGGGTGGGGTAGTATGTGTGAGTAAATTTTGACGCAGCCCGAAGGGATTTCTCCCCGTCCTCGCCTTATATGCAAAGGGGGACGGAGAGGGGGGGGTCGCCGATTAAATGAAGCGGCCTCGCTGTGGATGTGCTGTGTCTTGCGACACTGCTTCTGACCCAGGGCGGTGGGCAGGGTGCAGGGATGACCCGTCATCCAGGAGGTGCTCAGATGAGAGGAAGGGTGGGAGGGGTGTGGAGTGTATTTAGGGATGAAATGGGTGGGAGTGTTTTTATGCCTTTCCCTTTTTGGCTACCTCCCTTGGAAGGGGGAAAAAGCCTTGGTATATGTATGTATGTATGTATGTATATTTATTTATATACATATATGTTTTCCAACTCGTTTCAACTAATTCAAAGGACTCACTGGCGATGGTTTTATTGGAAAGAAATCCAGGTGTGAACAAGTCCAGACATGCATGATGAATTAAGATCTTTATATGAAAGGAATAACTAAGACATGGTTGATTGACAAGGAATCTGAATCCGAGTTGTTCCAGGAAGGATGAAAAAAAAAAAAAAATCGCCAGAGAAGAAATCACAAAGGAGGTGTTCAAAGGCAATATTACCTGTGAACTTAGGAAAGTAACCCTATTATTAACTCGAGTAAAAGGATAAAGTATAAGTGGAAGAGTGACATACATGTCACCTTTGTCACAGATTGAAACAGTCTTGGCTACTGCGTCCGTCGTCATTGAATGGGTTAAGCTTCCTGGAGAAGCAAATGAATGTAATACAGTTACATTTCTCATTGATAAACACGTGAGTAATTTTCCTATATGACCTCACTGTGGGTTGGAAAGTCTCCTGTCCACATACTTGATCACTGCAGCTCTTTGAAAGGCGACTTTATTTGTGTAGAATAAAGACTTCTTGGCTTCCTACCAAAGAACCTGCACCTTCTGACTCCTGTTGATCATTAGAATTGTTTTCTGAGGTCCGATATTACTGATGCACACGTGCCAAATTCCTCTTGTGAAGAAGCTATTTCGTTATCTAAACCTAATTAACGTGGAATATACCCAAGAGAACTGATGCATATCACGAATTATTTCTCTTCTTTGTTCCAGCGTGCCCGTGTATATGCATGCATTTACTTAATTGTGATATACATGCAGGTCAAAACCATGCTCATGGAATTTCATCCATGTGTTTCCTCCTAACAAACTTAACTTTAGATTTACTTACGCTGTCTAGCTATACTGTTTTTTCTTCCATGTTCCATGACCCATTGCATCTGTTCTGTTTTAGTATCCTAATAATGTTTCGTCTTTTTACTTGACGTTCGTAGGCACACATATTTGTATGCATTGGAATATGTACACGTGCAATCATATCATAGAGTTACCTACAGAAAGAACTAAACATCATTAGACATTCATATGGTCTGTGAAATGTTACACTTTTGGTCATTTTCGTTGATCATAAGTTGATTCAGTCTTCCATTACTGACCCTCAACTGACCAGTAGATGTAATTCCCATTCAGGTTTACTGCCAATTAATAAGAATCTATTTTCTCCCCCGAGGGGACGATGAAATAAGGTCGCCGTGTAATGAAGAGGCGGCTGGACCTGCTGTGGGTGTGCTGTGTCTTGCTGCATTGCTTTTGACCTTTCATCCACGAGGAAAACAAATGGGTGACAAACAGGAAGGGGACGGCTGGGGTGGGCGCATGCCTTCTTTGGCTTCCTCCTTGATATAAAAAGGGGAACAAGCCTTCGATACAGAGATAACATATAGATAGATTTTTTTTTTCCCCACAGAACGGTCCAGAGTGATGACGGTGGCAGAGTGCGAGGAATCTCTGGTTTCAGGGATGTGGAAGTCCAGTACATTCCCAACTTATATCATGGAAGTTATCAGAAAGACTTCCAGTGCTTAATGTCTGTACAGAAAGACTTCATCCAGGTAAGTGTCACCCGGAGAAAAAGAAGAGTGAATGATGAGAGAAAGGTGGGGAGTGCACTGTATTTTTCATGTAGACAATACTCCCAGCACCTCAGCCTTAGATACTGTCAAAGCGTTACTAAGAAATATTTCTAATTCATGGTGTTTGGCGGGAAGCCTGGGTTACCTAGCAAAGTGCACGTCTATGTGAAGTTGTAATATTTCAAAACTATAGGGAGGATAGCGGTCACATGAGAATGTGTGTGGTAAAAGGTAATCGTAGTTTGAAAAGAAGTTTCGTCTTTTAGATGAGTGTGGAGACAAGGTACAAGGATTGGTGTTGGTTGTTCTAAAATGAAAGGTGCTGTAGTGTGATCATTGGTTGAGAGGAGAGTGAAGAAATGTGAGTTTATTGTGAGGAGTTGTGTAGCTGGACCATTCAAGTGAAATGTGTGTCACGGCAACGAGAGTGCTACAAGGACAGGAGGCAGGTGTGCAGGGAGTGAGGGACACTCTAAGTCACAGGACAGTTATGGGCAAGAAGAGCATGTTTTGAACTCAAGCGTACCGGTGCTGTCTCAAAGCCTCATTCCTCCTGGCGAAAGAGGACCGTGGGCATGGTTTGATAGTCTTCAAGTAGTTTCTGAGGGTGTTCTTCCCTCTGCATCTTCGTCACCAGCTTGGTAGTGAGCGCCGAAACGATTGGCTGTCTTAAAAGAGAAGATTAAATGGCTTTATGGATAGGGATGATGGGTGGTAATGGACATGGAACTGCCTAGTGTAGGACTTCTGGTCTCTTGTAGTCTCTTCCATTCTCATGTTCTTTGCGATGTGTATCGGAAGGCAAAGTCTGTTGCGCAGGAGAGGGAATGTTGGAATTAAGGGGGAAGAGTTCGTGAGGGATGTAAGGAGTGTGAAGCGGTTGCTATAGTATAGGTCTAGTATTGCAGACCATTCAAAGTTAAGGAGGCCAGATGTACACAGAGGGAGATCAATGGGGGTTTATGTAAGAGTTTGAAGGTGGAAGGTTGTGGGTCGTTCAGTGTTAAGGAGAAATAGAGAATGAGAAGTAGAGATTGTTAATCTGTCTTGTGGGGTTGTAATAACGTCATTACAAAGGATAGATGAAGCTGGGTCTAGTTGGTGGAGGAGTAAGTTTTCCCAGTTTGAGTCGAGTCCTCAACAGTTGTACTGGAGGATAAAGTGGGATACTGTTTGGGCTGGTGGGGTTGTACAGGTGTAAGTATAGGTCAAAGGTCATGGGTTGAGGGGTGGATCGTTGTCACAGCAGATCTTCCAGTGAGTAATATGGTTGTTGATTTATGTTTTGGAAGGGAAAGGGTAACTTTAATGGAGGCGGGTGTCGGGTCCTTTGTAGGGAGGAAGATGAGTTTGTGTGTGTGTGTGTGTGTGTGTGTGTGTACCTGATTTTATTTATCTGGTTGTAGTGTGTGTGTATGTGGGAGGTTTCGTTCATACTCATGTATGTGCGATTACAATAAGTGCCCTCCCGATATATATATATATATATATATATATATATATATATATATATATATATATATATAATCCTTTACAAGGAATCTATGAGCTAAGAAAATATATAGGGAATTTATGCATTACACACTGCACACTTGCAAAGTTGGTCTGCACGCGCACACACTCGTTTCGTTAGTTCTGTAATTTTCCTCCACCCCCACATCATCATTTCATTATACACTTCAAGTCTACAAAATTCCTTTCTTTCTTCCGTAAAAATTCCTCTTCTTAAGTAAATTGAACAGAAAAACAGGTGTTCTTCTTAACATTTTTTTATTTGCAAGCATGACAAGGAAAACTGACAACATAGAAATATAGAGGAAAAATATGCATAACACACCACACAGTTGATGTATCATAGTACTCGTACATCTTTGATCCCACAGTATTGACGAGTTTCCTTCGTCCATGTTTTCGACGTGTACATATAGGCCTGCAACAATTATATTGATGATGCATTATTCAATATCAGGGTGTTTTTTATCTTGCGTTGTCGAGGGGGAGAGGGTTTTAAGTTTAGAGATGATTAAACAACGAAATCGATTTACGTCGTTTCAACTGGGCTTCGGATGCAGCCTCCGTCTTTGCCTCATGAAACCACTTTTCATTGCAACCATGCCATCACGTCTTCTGCATGACTGTAGTAATCATTCTTACCTGCGCTTGTTCTAGAGATAACGCCATCCCGTCCTTGACGACCAGTATCCTTATTCCAGCCTTTTAAGAGCTATTGTTCACGACAACAGTGTGTACTGGACTTACGGGCGGAGTCACATACAACTGGCTGCACTCAACAGGACCAATCCTAGCCACGATCAACATCTCTATCCAACATTTTCTTAAGCGCTATATCAAAATATTAAAAATAATGTCTACTAACCTTTTAAGACTTGAGCTCGCCTTCCACATTGTAAAGAAGGACAGTCTTTTGCTTTACAAATAGAAAAATACAAAAAATATTGCACAAAGTTTGTAGACCACTTGCGAAATATGTTATTCTGAAGTTACCTTACTCGTATGTATGAAAATATCATGATTTATAAGTACAATACATAATCATGTATGCAAATGCGTTAGATTATAATACTATATATGTAGAATATTTATGATAAAACGTAAATTTAATCCATAAATTATACATGGATAAAGTAAAGTATCGGTTGAACTAAAAATATATGTATACTCCCTAAAATCCGGGTCACTCTCCGTACGATTATCTTCCATGCGAGTTATCATATAACCCTTCAAAATACTATTTGTTGTTTGTATAAATGATAAAACACATTTAATTTGTAACCTCTTGAATTGTAATATTCCAATAATACGGCTTGATAGGGTTAAACAAGATATACTACTTTTTGTAAGGTGTATGACAATTATTAATTTTTTACACATTTCATTGTTAAAATACATAATACTAAAAACGAGTCTTCTGATGTTGCTGAACATTTACGAGTTTTATTTCTATATTTGTTTAAGTTTCAAGCCATATCTCATAATTCCCGATTTTGAGTACATATTTGTTTTACAACTTGTCGTAGCCTGACAGTGCTGAATAAGCCAAAGAAATATGAGCAGATAGTATTTAGGCAAAGGTGAAAATTTGGGTCATCACCGACGTATGTGTCGACGATCGTGAATTCCGTTACATGGACTGGCAGTGCAGGCGAACACGCCCTGACAGGCCAAATCACAAGGTTTCCTAATGCCGTCTTTGGGTCACCTCCCCGCTTGGTGTCGGAAGTGCACAGGTTCAATCGAGGTCTAGTGTTGTTTGTGAGAGTCGACCCGGTCTTGGATAGCACTAAAGCAACTGTAACTTGTCACACTCAGCTTTCACATCTTGTACAAAATATGGCTCTTGGCCTACACACTATCACCGTCTCTTTTCAGCCACCGATTTAATTAATCAAGACGTGGTAGTGACAGAGTACCATTTACCGTTAAATGTGCTGGAATGGGATCGATTAATCACACTGCACGTCTCGTTATCACACACTAGATTAATATTAACTACCCTACTACTGGCTATGAAAATGCTGACACGTCCAAGATCCTTCTATCATTCTGTCCTACCCACATTCCAATAGCACTCTTTATTTTCACACCTAATCCTTACCGACGTCGTCTTTGACCATCGCAAGAAGCGAATCTGCGATCTCCTGAAACTCTTTCTTGGACAGCTTCGACAAGAGTTGTCTGTCTCTCTCCGTAGGCATAAGTACCTTCATTTCCTGACTAGTGAAAATTACGAGTGATGAGAGGTTGGTGGAATAAGACGATTGGAGCACGCTATCTAAATCCGAATCCACTTCCCACTTCCCACTTCACCTCTGAAATGGATAATTGAAAAAATAGCAGAAGCATACGTCATTATTCGCGTGTACAGATAAAAAACCTTACCTCCTATGGGATTCAATGAAATCAAACCTTAAGGAATACAACAGTATCTTCAAACGCTTGTCATCAACACTTCTATACTCACAGCCACTGACATAGATCTAGGGAATTGGTGCAGCCCAGAAGTCCGACGGTGAGGTCATACAGCCGTATCCTCTCCTCAATCGAAATTTTGTCGAGATTATCTCCATGAAGTATGACTAGACCCGGGACCTTAACGCCATTCTCAGCTAAGGTCCTCACCATCCTCTCATAGCCAGTGACACTCACTGTCGTATTGCGCAGATACAAACCTATATATTCCCTGTCAAAGAAAAGACTCAAACACATGAACAGTCAAGAATGGAACTGCCTCTCACTAAATTCACATACGAGTAGCCTCGTGAGAGAGTGACCCAAGAGCCACGGGCAGCCAGACCCCGATTTCATCTCCCTCTGAGTTAATTATGGTAAAGGGAAACGAATGCAGCTCCCACCAGGCGGTGCGGGAAGCCTAGGTCGCCTGGTTGAGCACGAAATCGGGGTCTGACGGCCCGTGGCGCTTGGATCACTATCCCATGGAGCTACTTATATATGTGTGTACAGTATTATTACTATCATTATTATTTTTTTAACACCTAGATCACTCAAGTGGTGCCAGTCCCTTTTGGAATGGGCGAGCGCTTACCTGCTGACATGAAAGTTTGTAGTAAACTGTATTGTCCAGTCGATGTCTCCTTCTCCTACACCTTCAATTATGAGAGCCATTGCCTCAAACTCTTTGGTTAGTGGTGGAACTGGCATATCTTCGTCATACCGGACCGGAACAATCACACCTGTGGCAAAATTAATTTATTAAAGAGTAATGGAACTCACCGAGGAGCACTTTCGTTTCTTATAGGACAAACTTACTAGACTGGGATACCTAAAATCGTGATGAATAGGAGTGTTTAAAATATTCCTATATACTATCTTCTAATGTTTCGGTATGTTTTTCTCAGGAATCATACTTCAAGGGTGGAAAACAGATACAGTACATCGTATGATATGTAAATGCAAGTTTTACAACTATAAGGAGCAAATAATTTCAAGCTAGCACGCCAATCAAGTGACTGGCATACAATCGCTTTTCGGCCTCATATTTCCTATTTTTCATCTTTTGATATCGACAATACTAAAAGATTATTGTCACCCACCTAGTCGTTCCAGTTCGAGGTAGTTCTGCACCTGGTCCTTGAAGGCAATCATGTCATGTGGCGTGTAGAAACGAAGAACGAGTTTCTCAATGGATTTCGGAAAGGTGATGTCCGAGTTGTAGGGCCCAATACAAGAACAGAAATTGCAAACGTTATCTGGTGTCGTAAGGTGCTTGATGATTTTACTGCAGCCCTGCCCGTAGCAGGTGGTAGAGTTAAAACAACAATTATATAGTTGGAGAGTAACATCACACCTGATGTCTTTTACCTTGTTCAAAACTTTTTCAAGATCAATTACATCCCGGGGGCATTTTCTTAAACTAATATAAAGGTCTTTTGGGAAAACTTCACTTTCCACAACCAGCAAAATCTCATGGAATTTGCTGACGTACCAATGTCTGCTTGGTAGCGCACGTTGCAGGTGTTTAACGAAGGCCAAATGCATCCCACTGTGACTCATCGCCTCCAAATAGGCGTCTACTTGGTCCTCAGGAAGCTCTTTCTCATCGTGCGAACTCTCCACCAGTTGCGCGAGCTCTTTAGCGTAGTCGGACAGGAGACCGCTTCGCTGGAATGTCCACACAGCCATGAGCAACATATCCCATAACCTGTATAGACGGCCATCTTGTGCCTGCAGTATTTCTCTCAAGGACGATTCTTGACCCCCGCCCTGGAGACTGGACAGTCGCTGACAAAGTCCAAGGGCTCCCCGATACTCTAGCTGGCTAGTATGAGGGAAAGAATACGTTAATTTTGTACCTGTGGGCGTCCATACTTGCTTAGAAGACAAGAATGCCTCGAACATTTCCTTCTGAGGTAGCTCCAGATTTCTGCACTTGTCAACAATACGAGTCAGTATCATGTGTGGAAGTTCCAAGGTTTCGTAGACAACGCATTGCAAGGCTGCATCGTTGAGTTCTTGCATGAAACACTGAATTTTGTCTTCCCTCTCATCCTCTGAAAGATGCATCGTTTTCTTTACATTAACTAGTCGATCGTGAAGCTTTTCCTTTAGGATGTCACTAATTTCTTCAAGTAGCTGAACCAGGGGCATTGATGGCCTGACCCTATCTGGTGCTACACATGCAAGGTAGGTGAACAAAGTCAAAGTCATTGGTATGGGTTCGTTGCGTTCACGTGCCTTTTCCAAAATGTCTTCCACAGGTGGTGGGTTTGTGCCACTGCCCTTGAAGGCATTATAGTAGTTCTTGATAACTTCCCGTTGCTGAGTGTTTGTAATTTCAGATACTTTCAGATGGAGACATTTAAGTCCTGCCATAAGACGCATGGCGTCATTCTTGCTTCCTGGCCTCGTGGTCAATAGGATGCGGATGTTGTTAAGATTTCTCATCTTCTCAAACAGGTTCTTAAGAAGATCTTTCGTCTCACCACTCGCTTCATCAAAACCGTCAACCATAATAAGCAGCTTCATTTGCAGGGCTGCTCGATAAAGTAGGTTGTCACTGATGTTGCACACTGCTGTCGGCATGCAGGATCTAAGTAAATCTGAAAATGTTTTGCAGGACTCTTGTTTGCACGATATGTGGATGACTAAATCGAAGTCCAAGAGCCCTGCAACATCGCGTTGCTTTTCCAGATACTCGGAAGCAAGATGTGCAAATAGCGTTGACTTGCCGCAGCCGTTGGGACCTACAATGGTCACGACTTGGGGTAATACATCAACTCCTGCCGAAGGTACCTTCTTAGTCAACAGTTCTTTCATTTCAATGGCAAATGACCTATTATTTGTAGGCCCTGAGCTCTCATCGGACTGGAGTCCAATAGGCACATATATACTCCTCACGGAAAAATCCACCTGCCACAGAGTAGACGGCAATGGGTAAATCACACTCGCCTTCTCAAGGCTGGAGCAATTTTCTTGGGTTCCATCAGTTTTCAGCAGATTTTGAACATGACCAACCGCATCGTCACCTACAATGTCTTGGTTCTGTATTCTGCCTAAATTCTGTTGAATTTCTTGTTCGGTCTGATCTATGTAAGACACGGACCGGCCCAATCCCAACAGAAGGGACTTGAAAGCTGCCAACCCATCGGTTATGTAAGACTTTAAGTTACTGAACATCTGGTTCAAAACAGCTTCGTCAGCGAAGTCGCATTTCTCATGTGCTAAGACGTTCCGTAGTTTCTTGATCAAATATAGATTGTAAAAAAGACTTGAGTGATCCTCTCTCGTCCAAGCTGGATCATCTGGCGGAGGAAAGCCACATGCACGCTGCACGATGGCATACTTAAAACTGATATCCACTGATTCAAATTGGGTTCCATCGTCAAGGGCCTTTCTCTGTGACTTGTACAAAAATTTCCCGAGTTGAGTATTACTATATCTAGACGTGAAGTAATCCTTTAGAGTTTGCGTGTTTCCTTTGTAACAGGCACCAAAGACAACGTCCAAGAAGCGACCGCCCTCCGATTTGACAGCCAGAAAAACCTTTAGGAAGTTGATGTCTCCGCGGGGGATTGGCAGAGCCATGGCGTCCTATCTCTGTAAATAAATGAATAAATAAATAAATAAATAAGTAAAAGGAGAAGAATATCAGCATATATATTTTAGTATTTTCTATATACCCACATCCAACAATTAATCAGCACCTGTACATACAAAAGCACTGCAAAGGGAGAACACACGCACAAATCTTAAGAGAACAGCCCGGGTTTGAATTGATTGTGCAATCATCTCAATCAGAACATCCCCATAACCGTTTCAAAGCCGTTGTATCAGATCTGGGACATCCAGCGATTTTGTTTTGACTATAACACTTGCTTCGAGAAATTCTTGGACTTAAACGGGGTTTTCTTCTGCACAGCTTATTACACGGTTACTTGAGGGTAAAAATGAATTGGGTCAAATTGGGTGGCACACTAGAGGCAAACGAACAACACATGTACGATGAATGAGAAATGTACATTCGTCAATAACTACACCACGGCAGAAAGGCCGCCTCACTCAAATAATAGCAGTTTGGCTTAATCACGAAAACCACGTGGGTGAAACCTCATTTCACAAAGCTACTCAAATTGCGACGTATCTATGAAAAGTGTTAGCAAATCCCGGCCAGGCCCCCATCTATTACACGGGTACTTCAGGCGATGGCCTGGTGAAAGCGAGTAGTCAATGATTCCTTTCTCCTGGTTTCTCTTGTGTGTTCTAAAGTCAAAGAACAGACTAATTGGTCAGGTCCTCGGGCGATCAAATTAACCTATTCATTCTAGACGTAAATAGCTATAAACTCCTCTAAACTGAGTAAAATTAACGGCAGTTAGCAAGGATAAAATCCTAAGAGTATCAAATTCGTCCCTTTACAGTAAAAGGCTAACTTGGCGAATATTTGTTGGAGAACAAATCTTGATTAAATGCATTGATAAATACAAGAACTCCAGAGCAACAGATCGGCAACGTTAATGAAAAAAAAACCCGCTGATTCAAATAAACTGACAGTATCATGCGTAGTTGTTACGCGTTGGTTTTGGTCCTGATTTCCACCACAATGACCTGGCTATATGCCAAAACAAGAGACCGTACTAGTATTGAAATTCCATGTAACTTTGTTTTGTTAAAGAATGTAAACAAAACTCACACCGAGTTTTTCATTAGTAAATACTCTTTACTACAAGTTCATCACCAGCATCTCTACTGTGCACTCGAGATCCCATACGCGCTTATTCCTCCAACTATTGCTGAACCTTTATGAACAGTAGACCAACAAGCGAATTCTGTGATGGTTGGATGTTCCTTGAGTATACTTTAAGATTGGTGACAATGCGTGGTCATCAGCACAGGATCTCCGAGAGCAAGTGAAACGTGTTCTTACTGTTATGGCCATTGATGATGTTTACTGTGGCTACGAGTGGAGGCGAGATGTACCAATGATGAGAGACCGGAACAAGATTCCATGGACCAGAGTGAAGTCTTATGGCGAGAGCATGATACTAATAGGGTATGGTGCATTTTAGAGATAAAACATTGAGCCTTAATGGTGTGGAAGTGATATTGAAGGGATGATGTATAGTTGGTTCACCAAAAAATTACTGATTTATGAAAAAAAAAAAAAATAATGGCTTCATACGACGTACGTTACTGATGTAATCGGAAACGTGCAGAGCTAGCATTCTATTTATTGTGGATTTGAATCCTGAACTTCTTTCCAATTCCTAGCGGTGGGTGTTACCTGTTGTCACGTTTCACGTGACCCCAATTCGTATACACCCTCTTTCTTCGTCTTTCCTTTCCCGTTCTCACGGTCCACGCCGTTTTCAAGTGTTCTGCTTTCTGTCTCGACGTGGAAGACCAAAGGTCTTCCACGTTGACATTTTTATGGCTGGCCGGTGGGTGCCCTAGACGGTCCCACGCCTTGGGCTTCTTATGCCAAGCACAAGCCTTCGTCGTTCCCCTCGGCTGCGTGGGATTATGTTGTATTCATAAGTGTGTAAATTTTTCCTATATGATTTTTTCAAACTTGATATATGTCATTGTTTTAGGTCGATATGGATAGGAGATTTGCTTTTACTCACACCTCTTGTCTATGTCTGTATTCCCTTCTAGAAAATTAAAAGACTTTGGGTTCGACCGGCAATCCAAGGGGAATTGCCGGATCATCGTATGTATCTTTTGTTATTTGCATGTCTTGTAGAATGTTTTGGGTTGAGATGTGAGTCCCAGAAGTATTGTAATGGGCTCTGAATAGGTTTAAGATTAGTAAGTAAGGAGTAGGAGATTTTTCTTGTGTTTTTACAGCCTAACGGTTTTTGGCAACCCCGTGGTTATGTCAGACTATGTAAGGATTGACCTGACGAGGATCGACACATCACGAAGAAACGTAGAGACTGAACAATTCCACATCAGGCTTAATGACCCCCTTATGGGTCGATAGCGTAAAACAACAACAACAATAACAAAAGTCGAGGCTTTTTCCCATCTTCTTTTCTCCGAAGAGGAAGCTGCCGCCTTCCGGAAGTTTAATGGAAAACTCTTTCTTTAAGTGTATTTCTCATTACCCGTTTTTGTTTGTATTTAGTGCGACGCGTGGTGACCAGACATCTTAACTTAGGAGTGTTTTATTTTTTTTTTAGTTTAACAGTAGGAGAAAGCGCGGAGTCTTTAATCCGCTTTTAATAGTTTCTATTTGTATTTCTTTTACTACTTTAATTTGCACACTCGCTTCATTTATAATCCCGTTGTTTGTAAGGCCAAAGTTGTTGAATTAATAGTGTAATAAAATCTTATTTATGCGATTTTAAGTTTTACTGTCAGCAAACATTCGAACCTGGCAAATAATCTCTTATTTGAAACAAAGTTCATTAACCACAGACTGACAGTAGATAATTCGTTTAAAACCTACTGACCAATTTGTGACACTACCCGAACAATTAAAACGTATAATTCAAAGGGGACGGTTTTGGCCGTAGTTACGCGCCTCCAGCCGTAGACACCTCTACTTGTTATTATTATTCTTCATCTTGTTCCAAGTACATTATTCGAAATAACACTGGAATACTCCATTGACGAATCATAATAGTTATGGAGTATCACTGTGGAACCACGATTAGCCTCGCAAGGATGTTTGAACGACATTATGGAATACTGTTGTCTCGCTGCGATGTTTGAGAAGTCATGATGAGTAATAGTCATGATATGCACGTGTGGTGGAGATAGTGAATGATAGGCAAGATAAGGAAGGATGGCCACGGGTATAGTGAGGTAAGTCATTACGACCTCTGGAAGGGCAAAATATTTTTGTTGGTATACGAATGTGTGCGGTTAACCACCATGGTCTAGGATCACGTGTTGTACTCATGATCGGCAGCTAATACCCACCTGAATGAGAATTCATACCTTGTAGTGGCTGATCTATGAATATTGCTATAATTTGTGTGTGTGTGTGTGTGTGTGTGTGTGTGTGTGTGTGTGTGTGTGTGTGTGTGTGTGTGTGTTTACCGAATTATAACAGACGTTCTCGTGTGACGTAATGTGAAGGAATGATCTGTAGGTTGTAAACCTTACAAGTTCTTTGATTTCATTTCCTGAGGCTAGAGATTGATTGAAAAGCACCAAACGATTGATTCCGAATAAGTGATAAGTCACCAGCACGAAATCCGGGAAAAGAAATCATCGGTCGAATATCAACAGCATCCTGTTCAACCGAGGACATCAACTCATTTGAAGACATCACCAGTCAGTGCACTACTAAAGGAGAGGCCAAAGGGACAATCAGAGGTATTATCTTATTTAGTTAGGATTTAGATCGCGCAGGGCTAGCCAGGTAGGATAACCAAATGCATAAGTGTGTATCTTGCCCAGTTAATTGATATTGGATTCTTGATGAATATAAGTTGCATGCCACTGTATGTGGAAATAATTTGAATCATAATAGAGTGTAGTATGTTTTCTTTAATTAGCCCAGGGCTGTGATTCACATGAGTTTGCTCCCCTCTGAGAAACATTTCTCTGGTCCGAAATCGAAATTACACGCTTGCACTGAAGGGAACGTGCCTGGTCCCGACCGGCGTCCCAAGTTTCCTGGACTTTGGCTCTCAACTGCAGCTATCCCCCTACGCCAACTTCCCAGTGTACGAGAATTCTCATGCCCCTCAACCACACCCTCCTCCCTCCACTGCCCAGGGATTTCGTTATCCCGCCGAGGACATTGATAACCAACATATAGACTTGCAAAACTGGCATAAATACTCCTGTTCAATAATATCGAGTTCGTGTCAATGGCGAAAAATATATTAATACATGAATAAAACCTAGGTTCTGATGAATACCTTTAGTCACCAAGTTCAAACGTACGATTAACAGTTTGCACATCAACGTTTTCCGATACGAATTATCTTTTGTTGTTTGGCTATTCGGACGCTTTCCATTGCAAAGAACCACAAAGTACTTACTTTTACAACAAACTGTTGATGTCTCTTATGCCTTGGTTTCCCCAGCTTTCAATCTTCGCACTCGCCCGGTCTTGACACTGCTGTGTTTGCCGAACACTGAAGCTCCATGCGTGTGTTGGGTGTCTTGCAAGTCCTGTCGTTACCAACTAGTATTTATCGTTGCACATTTATTTGGTAACACTGCAAGGTGTAACACACACAAACACAGAACATAAATCACTTGTTCCCATCGTGTTTATCGAGAAACAAAAGCAAGTCAAGAAACCAGGTATATTCACTGCAGTAATAAAACAAAGTCACTCGTAATCGTTTGAATTGCCAACACTTCTAACATGGTGAAACTCGTGGAAGGGGTTGCCGTCAAGTGAATAAAATGACATTGCAGCGTCTGGATAAAAATCATTCCATTCGTAAAAAAAAGCAGCGAAAGGGTTAATCCACTGTGTAGGGATTCAGTTAACGAGTCGTAAGCACTTGTTGATCAGTTGGGCGAGCTATACCTCGTGACGTCATAGAAGTTCAGTTTTCCCAACCCCCAGGGAACCTATTTCTTCCACTTTTAGACCTACTTGGTGCCCCGGACGAACTGAGACGCAAGTGGTAGATCACTTTCACATCCTTAACTAATAGAAATACATAATTCAGCGACGTTTTGGAACACACTGTGACAGTCTATTTGTTCAAACCTTGCCTGGTTCGCAGTTCACCAATTCCCACTAACCCTTTGCCTCAGGAAAAAAAAATATAACTTTTCAGTTCTTCTATTCCCGTCTTTATAGACAAAGGAGGTTTGTATGACAACACTCCGGATAGAAGAGCTGTTTGTGGCTGTAAAAATACCCTTTTCACTAATATTTTCATCCCCAACTGGAAACTCTACTGATTGATGATGGATAGGGTTCATCTTTGGAATGATCTTTATATGTTACCATAGTATAGTTATGATCAAAACAAGTTAAGAGGCCAGGACGTGGGTGACAACGTTAGACATACAGAGAAATGTCTTATGGAACAAAGTAGCCTAGTTGTACTTACAACTAATGGATATATAAAGGGAGATACACTCAGATAAGGTTTGGCACTAGGTTTCAGGATTTGAACAAGGTTCATTGATGACATCAGTTAATAAAATCGCTTGGCAACGGCCAAAGAAATACGAGACGTCTAGAATTGAAAGGTCTAAATACACCTTGGTACGTAAATATGGTTCTTAGAGCGTTGTACTTCAAGAGGCAGAATGGCTTACGCATAACGCTCTGTGCTAGTCCTTGATCAAGTGACGCGTTGGATATTTCCGGTAGCCTCTGTCGCGTCCTTTTCCACCATGAGAAGATGACGTCAATCGTTCATGGGAGAAAAGTGACATCATCTTCTCATGACGTCATCGTTGCGTCATCGGGTCTTTTGTCATCTTTATGTCTGCCGACGTCAGCCTGAAGGTACATTTTGCTGGTTGCGATTATCGTCCAACAATAATCGTCAGACGATTGCCTAGAGCACTGATTCTTTGTTTTGGAATGATGGGCCTGTTTGGCTTCGAGCTGTAAAGTGGGAGACAGTTACCCGTCTGAGGTATTGGCTGCTTGTTATTGTGGCAAAGTAGCATGCAGTTGATACTATAGGGCCTATATGGGGCGCCCCTACGGACCAGAGCCACTAGCCATTTTGTCTATGATAGAGGAAAACTCTGTTCATAAAGAAATGATAACACTTTTATACTACGACTGTCCCTCCGTTATGCTGCCCCCCCCCAACCCTTGTTGCTGTCCTGTACCATTTCTCTGAGTAATAATTTTCTGTGGTGGGGGAAAATAATACTGCCAACAAGTATTTCCACTTGGATCTTAGGAGACGAGAAGAAAGGGACGGGGATTGGGACTAGGCATCCTTCTCCTTGTAGCCCCACAGGGAACATTCGTAAAAGAAAAGTATATATATATATATATATATGAATTATATATATATATATATATATATATATATGTATGTATGTATGTATGTATGTATATATATATATATATATATATATATACATACATACATACATATTTATATATATATATATATACATATTATATATATATATATACATATTATATATATATATATATATATATATATAATATATATATATATATATATATATATATATATATATATATGCATGTTATGGCTATCTTCCAGTCAAGTGGTATTCATCATTCCGTTCTGTATTTCATCCACCCTCAAATGTTTATTTTTTCCTATATCACTTCTTTTATTCCTTCATTCCACAATGTATTCTTCCTTCTATCAGCGTTTACTCCTTTCAATACTATATTTGATCATTTTCCATACATGCCGTTACTTTAAACAGTGTCGCTTAAACGTCATTTACACGGAGCTTTTTATTCGCTTTGGACAATCGTCTTTATTCACTAACGAATAAGGAAGTTAGCATCTAGCGTCAACCAAGGTCTATATATACACACGTATATATATATATATATATATATATATATATATATATATATATATATATATATATATATATATATATATATGTATATATATATATATATATCTTGGCGTCAACATCAGCCTTTACGATCCCTGTATGCTGACTGTTTCCCTGTATAATCTCAGTTTCTCCCAGGTGTATTAGTTATTACTCATGTATGATTACTTCTATTACTACAAATTATATTTTGATCTTTACAAGTCTTCATCATCAGTCTTCATATGTAAGTTTGATGTATGCTAATTTCTGTGTGTTCACTATTTCACGATAGATATTTTGTACCTTATCAAAATTATCAGTGCAGTTTTTATATGAAACCGGTTATTTTCGGTGTAAATAGGTTGAACCTTTTCATTGTTTCCGTATAATTACGAAACTTGTCTTACCTCACCTTTTCACCAATGAGCGTACTAAATTTCTCAACTAGTGCTTTTGTAGCATCTGGACTTTTCATTTTGACTCTTTCTAATGGCTCAATTATATTTCAAGTATTTTTTCAGAGTATATAATTAATAGTATTGATGTATGTTATCTTAGTTTTCCCGGTGATAGTTTGATATTTTTATTTCTTTTTATAACTTTTTTCAGTTGACAAATCTATTCTTTTCTCTGTTTCTTCTCAGCATCTTTGTAATTCACACACTTATAATTATCTTGCATTGTCTTTTATCTTAAAGACAATTTTCACGGTGGTTCACCAAAAAAATTCTATTAGATTGACATTCAAAATCAATGCTGTGCCAGGAATCATTCATGTTATTGTTTTTCGCTCAAACGTTGCCAATTTGTATAGATAAATATATTATAGCCACCTCCAATTTGGATATCCATGATCATATAGTATATGGATGTAGGTACTAAAACACATTTCGCCCTTATAAGGAGACTGGTCGGACCCAGCTCAAGGGTGTCTGGTCGTTTCGCTACATCGCCAGTTCGCTACCAACCAGTTCGCTACATTCTTTGGTCGTTTCGCTACATTTCTTCGGTCGTTTCGCTACATTCTTTGGTCGTTTCGCTACATCCTTTCGGTCGTTTCGCTACATTCTTCGGTCGTTTCGCTACATTTCGCTACACTGTTTTTATTCCCATTTGAGATACGAATATGATAGAAAATACAATATGTGTAGGTTTATGAAGTACCTGTAACCCATTGGACGTTTCGCTACATGGCCAGTTTGCTACTAACGACTTGCTACATTCTTCGGTCGTTTCGCTACATTCTTTGGTCGTTTCGCTACATTGCCAGTTCGCTACCAACCAGTTCGCTACATTCTTTGGTCGTTTCGCTACATTTCTTTGGTCGTTTCGCTACATTCTTCAGTCGTTTCGCTACATCCTTTTGGTCGTTTCGCTACATTTTCGCTACCTTTTGCAACACTGTTTTTTTTTTTATCGCATTTGAGATACGAATGTGATAGAAAATACGATGTGTGACAGGTGGTGATGAATACGGAGCTGCCTAAAGTAGGCCTTATGGTCTCTTGCAGTCTCCTTCATTCTTATGTTCTTGTGAGGTTGATGCCCCCTTGACCAGGTAACACTACCTCCATGGTTTAGGCATTTTCTGGCCTATAAAAAATATTTGTGATATTGGTCGGTCGTATCTGTGTGACCCAAGACTGATAATGCGTATCTTCGATTGCCTAAAAAAACCGGAAGATACGTTTAATCTTTTTAATTCCACAGCAAGTAACAGACATAAAGTTGCGGCAGCGTTGAAAAAATCCTGCAACTCAGATTTTCTTGCTGTTACACGGGAGTCTTGAATTTCCTGTAACACTTACACCTAGATATATTTCTGGATCACTGAGATGCTTATTGTTTCTATTTGGATCTATCAAACAAAGCTCTGTTTTCATTACATATTCTCTCTCCCTGAATGTAAGGAGAATATCCTTAAAAAGAACAGTTACTTTTTCATGGAGCACTGTTATCACTAGCTTATCTGAGTGAAAGTACTTATTAAAAGTAGTGAACTTTAGCAAAATCCAATCTAGGAAGTGGCAGTACAACTTAATGAAAGGATCATGTAGAGTTGAAAATTAGCTCAGCAGCAACTAGCTTCTCAGATAACCACATTTCTGAGAAAAACAACCGAAGAGCTTCCCAGAGCTCCAAGATCCTCTGAACAACAGCAACCAATGACAACCACCTCGTCTGTGATGTGTATATCATCTTGTGGGGCTTCAAGTGAATGAAAGACTGAAATTGTACAAATTCACTCTGGCGCTTGCTACTACACTTAAAGAAATTGTACATTTCTCTTGCTAAATCCGTGGCCTACAAAATTACTTTATGAATTTGCAAACATCGCATTTTTTATCATATTCGTGTCTCAAATGCAATAAAAAAAATATACAGCGGAATGTAGCGAAACGACCAAAGAATGTAGCGAAACGACCGAAAGAATGTAGCGAAACGACCGAAGAATGTAGCCAATTGTAGCGAAACGACCGAAGATTGTAGCAGTTACAGGTCGTTTCGCTACATGGCCAGTTTGCAAATTGTGCTTCCGTAGCCTACTAAATTACTTTATGAATTTGCACACATCGCATTTTCTATCATATTCATATCTCAAATGCGATAAAAAAAAAAAAAAAAACCAGTGTAGCGAAATGTAGTGAAACGACCAATGTAACGGGATGGGTGTAACGGTATCGTTACATGATCTTCATCGAGCGTTACTTGTAGACACAAGATGTAACGGGGTCGTTACATCATCTCAGAAAGGGGTTACTTCCACACACGTTTTGAGTTTTGTTCTTTATTCTTCACACTTTAAGATACTTAGTCACACTCTGTTACACAGTCTTAACACTAGGGCACGTCACTAGAACCGACCCGTCCGCGTCTTGTCAGAGAGTTTTGTTCCCCGGAAGTGCTGAATGGACAAGTTCTTGAGTTGCCTTTAATCGTGATCTTAACATTTATCTCTTGTTATTTTGTTGTCCCACATGGGTGGGGCAACTGCATTAATTACGTATTGATGTCTACTACTATACATGTTAATTATATATCCAAGGGAGGACCGTCAGTATACGTAATATCGTATGTCAGTACTGGGTGGCTACTAGATTGATCGCGTGTGTTCGTCTGTGTGTGTGTGTCGTTTGGTGGTTGACAGTGCTGTTCACACGAGCACGTAATGTTGGCTCGGCAAATTTGAGAGGAGTGTTTAGGTCAGCGTTTGATGCTTGACTGTCTGCGGACAGTGAGTGAGGAAGTGGGTTATATGACTGGGCGATACTACTCGTCATGTATATGAGGCGTATACACCAAGTAATGTAGCGAAACGACCGAACAACGTAGCCAAATGTAGCGAAACGACCGAAGAATGTAACAAATCGTTTGTAGCAAACTGGTCATGTAGCGAAACGTCGAATGGGTTAAAGGCACTTTATAAACCTACACACATTGTATTTTTTATCACATTCGTATCTCAAAACAGTGTAGCGAAATGTAGCGAAACGACCGAAGAATGTAGCGAAACGACCAAAAGGATGTAGCGAAACGACCGAAGAATGTAGCGAAACGACCAAAGAAATGTGGCGAAACGACCAAAGAATGTAGCGAACTGGTTGGTAGCGAACTGGCAATGTAGCGAAACGACCAAAGAATGTAGCGAAACGACCGAAGAATGTAGCAAATCGTTAGTAGCAAACTGGCCATGTAGCGAAACGTCCAATGGGTTACAGGTACTTCATAGACCAACACACACTGTATTTTCTATCATATTCGTATCTCAAATGCGAATAAAACAGTGTAGCGAAATGTAGCGAAACGACCGAAGAATATAGCGAAACAACCGAAAGGATGTAGCGAAACGACCAAAGAATGTAGCGAAACGACCGAAGAAATGTAGTGAAACGACCAAAGAATGTAGCAAACTGGCAATGTAGCGAAACGACCAAAGAATGTAGTGAAACGACCGAAGAATGTAGCAAATCGTTAGTAGCAAACTGGCCATGTAGCGAGACGTCCAAGGGGTTACAGGTACTTTATAAACCTACACACATTGTATTTTCTATCATATTCGTATCTCAAATGCGAATAAAACAGTGTAGCGAAATGTAGCGAAAAGACCGAAGAATGTAGCGAAACGACCGAAAGGATGTAGCGAAACGACCAAAGAATGTAGCGAAACGACCGAAGAAATGTAGCGAAACGACCAAAGAATGTAGCGAACTGGCAATGTAGCGAAACGACCAAAGAATGTAGCGAAACGACAGAAGAAAGTAGCAAATCGTTTGTAGCAAACTGGCCATGTAGCGAAACGTCCAAGGGGTTAAAGGTACTTTATAAACCTTGTTATGCCTTCCGCAAGGAGATATGGAAATATGTCTAGGAGGGGTTCGTACTTAGTGGCCTTGATGTGGTTAAGGCAAATCCAAACGGAAGTTAACATAAATAACTAATTCAATGTATAACAAAAAGCAAACAAAACAAATATAAGAACTTTACAACAACTAAATTAATCAATTGACAATTAATTCCTCCACCGAAAACCAAGTCATGAGAATATAGATTACGTGGTGACGCCACGGTACTAGAGCAAAAGCAATATGGGAGAGATTAAGTTACGCGCCGCTCGCCAGCGAAATAGTCTGCTCGCTCTAGGAGCCGGCAGGCATTATATACAGTTGGCGAGGACGGGAGGAAGGCGAAGGATGAACCGGACAGAACTGGTTTTCACGTCCGTCGGCTTAGAGAGAGTAGATCCCATAAAGTATACAAGCAGTTTTTACCGTACATACGTAATTACCTAACAAGTACAGGATAACACAGATACAGATAATTTTATATACATGGAGGATGGTGGGCCATCACACACCCCCCCTAGAACTCATCAACTCAGGAGAACAGACGAGTTGGGAGTTCTAATCAGGACGGCTAAGGGCATCAGCAAGGAGGTTTTCAGAACCCTTGATAAATTTTATATCGAGGAGGTATTGTTGGAGGAACAAGGACCAACGTAATAGCCTCCTATTATTGTTCTTGTTCCGTTCAAGGAATATTAACGGATTGTGGTCCGTGAATATCCGTAAGGGGGTCGAGCTGGGTGTCGTAGCATTCGAACTTCCGTAGGGCAGAGATGATAGACAGTAGCTCCTTCTCGGTGGTCGTCCGTGCACAGTCGAGTTTGTCCGTTTTCTTTAGGGACCAGAACGCACGGAGCGGCCCATGGGGAATTACTGGGAACTGCCAAACCGTGCTGCACTAGATAGTCGACCTCTTTCTTCATTATCAGCTTCTTCTGGGGATGCAGTCGGTACGGGTGCTGGTGGCTAGGAGAAGTTCCTGGATACAGTTGAATTTCATGGGACGTCAGGTTACAACGGCCAGGATTATCTCGGAACAAGGATCTGTGACTAGAAATAATTTCAGAAATTTCCTTAGCTTGATCAGGATTCAAGTGGTTAAGGTACGAAAGTAGGTTGTTCAAGATGTCGCTGTTGTTGCCGACTGTGGGAGGGTCGAAATGTGGCAACGTCGGTTCGTGGACTCGTGGACGGTCGGTTGACATAGGTATTTTACTGGGACCATGATTTAGCGAAAGCAATGGTTTGACTGAACTGTCTAGTGGTATTTTGGCAAGGTATGGCTTAAGCAAGTTAACATGAACAAGTTGGGTAGTTTTACGTCTGTCAGGGGTTTCTAGTACGTAATTATATTCTGACATCTTTTTCTGAATTTTATAAGGACCATGGTATTTAGCTTGAAGAGGCTGTCCAGATATAGGAATGTATGCAAGAACCATATCTCCCTCCTTGAATTCTCTCTTACGAGATTTCTGATCAAAATTAACCTTCATTTTACTTTGTGCATGTTCAAGGTTCTTCAAGGCAAAGGAATGAATTCTGGCTAGGTTATCCTTAAGGGAAACAATATACTGGTTAATAGACTGTAAAGGTGAGGTAGAAGAAGATATGATATGGTCCTTGATTACCTTGAGGGGTCCCCTTACCTTCCTTCCATATAACAATTCAAAGGGAGAAACACCCAGAGCTTCGGATGGTGTTTCACGGAGCGTAAAGAGGAGGAAAGGCAATCCCTCATCCCAGTCACGGTCTTCCTCGTAACAGAATTTACGTAGCATATTCTTTAACGTTTGATGACATCGTTCTAGAACTCCCTGACTGGCGGGGTGGTACGCTGTAGACAGAGACTGTTTAACATTTAATTCCTTGAGGACTTGGGTAAAGAGTTTGCTAGTGAAATTAGAACCTCTATCTGACTGTATTTCCTGAGGAATACCAAAGGAAGTAAACATGTGAGTTAAACACTTAATTACACTCTTAGCAGAAATATTCTTTAAAGGAAAAGCTTCAGGGTACCTGGTAGTGGGACAAAGAACTGTTAAAATGTACTGGTTACCCTTCTTGGTTTTAGGCAACGGGCCTACTATGTCAATCACTAGTTTCTGAAAGGGTTCACTAGGTACTTTAATGGGTTGAAGGGGATACGGAGGAATAGACTCGTTTGACTTGCCTACTATTTGGCAAGTGTGGCAACATTTAACGAATCTACTTACCTCTGCTTTCATGCTAGGCCAAAAGAATTCTGACAAGAGTCGTAAATAAGTTTTCTTAATACCTAAGTGTCCTGAGTGTCCAGCATGAGCAATCTCTATTACCTGAGTCCTCAAGTTAACAGGTAGAACAATTTGGTGACATTCTGCCCAGGTATCATCATCAGAAAGGTGACGAGGTTTATACAATCTCATTAGTATTCCTTCGTGCAAATAAAAGGAAGGAGTATGTAGGATATCCTCCTTGGGAATAGTTCTATTAAACAAGGGAGCTAATGAAGGGTCGTTCTGTTGAGCCTCTTTGATGCTCAGCTCGGAGGGTAGTGTAAGCGGGGTGGTTGGGGTGGTTGGAGAGGTAAGAGTTGGTTGGTTAGCTGGCGCTTGGGATCGTGTGATAGCACAGGTTGGAAATAGGTTGGGTTGGGTTTGCTCTATGGTAGAAGTTGGGTTATATGGTAGGGGAGAAGTAGAAACAATTAAAGGAGGATATACTAGTTCTCCTCCTAGATCGTTACCTAATATAAAATCTGCTTCAGGAACAGGTAGGGTTGCCGTTTCACTTACTCCTACGGAGACAGTATCCTTGATGAGTCCACAGTTCAGGTGCACCTTTGCCAGAGGTACTGAGAAGGGATTGTGGAAGTCCTGCAAGTATACACGTTCTCCTGTATAATTACGTTGGACTCCCGGCAATGCTGACTGAAGTAGTAGGGACTGTGCTGCTCCTGTGTCCCGTACTATTCGGAGGTTGTGTTCTACGTGGTCTGGACCAAGTGATACTGTTCCCGTTGAACGGAAGGGCTGAAAAGGATCTACAGAATTGGCAGTAGAATGGTTAAAGGAAGCTACAGATTTTATATTCTTTTGAGCTACTTTACATTTTGGGTCTGGGCAATTTGCAATTACATGTCCTGGTTTCTTACAGAAGAAACAAAGAGGGAAACTAGGGCTATCAATTTTCCCATCTTTACTACCACTAGTTGGTTTTACATGAGGTTGTTGGCGGTTACTGTCCTTTCCAACATTTTTGTGAATCAATGAGAGGGTATCAGTCAATTTGGCTGCTTTCATAAGGTCAAATTCCTCCTTGTCAACAATGTGAATTTTCAAGTAGTGAGGAATTTTACGCACGAATTCCTCTAACGCGATCAAGTTCACTACTTTCTCAAGATTATCGGCTGATGCCGATTTAATCCACTTTCTTAACGCTCGTAGTTTGTCTGACGCGAATTCCATGTATGTCTGATGGCTAAGTTTGTTTGAATTTCGAAATGTTTGTCGATAACCTTCGGTGGAAATTTCATAAGCGGAAAGAATTGTCTGTTTGACCGTTTCGTAATCAGTGTTATTTTCCAGATTGTTACATACTTGTAACGCTTTTGTGGACAACTTTGGTTTAACTAACCATATCCAATCTGCTTGGGGAATTGCAAAATGTTTACTTACATCTTCAAATTCTCGAAAAAATAAGGTTGGATTCTCGTCTGAGAAAGAGGGAATAAGTTTGGTGTACTGCAAAATATCTAACTTACTTGAATTTGAAACCACTTGTTGACTTGGGGTCGATAGTTCGAGTCGTTTCATTTCAAGTTCGTGTTGTCTTTGCTCTCTTTTTTGCTCTTTATCATGCTCTCTTTGCTCTTTATCATGCTCTCTTTGCTCTCTTTCATGCTGTCTTTGCTCTCTGTCATGCTCTCTTTCACGCTGCACTTCGAGTTCCTTAATTTGCAGTTCATGCTTCATCTTCCTTTCAAGTATCTGATACTCTAGAGGGTCTAATTGAATCTCTTTCGTAGGGCTAATGTCTAATTTGGCTGCAACTATTTGTTCTAAGCGTTCAAATTCTCCGTCTTTGTCTTCCGTTTTCTTTAACTGATCTATGTGACTCAATATTAGTTGAACTAATTCAGTTCTACTAATGTTCGCTGGATATGTTAATTCCCATCTTGTTGCTATTTCTTTCAGACATTCTTTATTTGGGTTCTGAATTATCAGTTCTTCCACCGAGGGGTTCTCAACAAAGTTTTCGATATTCAGTTCTGACATCGCGAAATTTTTACTCGCTAACAGTTGCTACTCAGCAAGGTAGAACGCTTGGTTCGCTTACGTGGTATACCGGACAAGAGATACAAGTAGAATTATAATACTCGACTCCCACGAATATTATAAATCTTTGGGACAGAATACATTAACCAAAACTACATGCCGTAAGTAGGATAGAATTAACGTTCCCACACGTATCCTAAACGGATCCTACTTCAGTACTCTTACGAAATTTACAGCTGCAAGAGTTTAACGTGGTCATGTGCAATGGCATATTTACGATTAACTGAATTACTGTACTGGGGTACTGAGTTGCAAGTTTACCGGACAGATGGACAATTTCGATGGGAATGCAAGTGTAACTTATGTATTACGTTTCGCTCGTATATCTCACACTTTCTTAGTTTTTGTTCGGGTAAGAGGATTCCGACGGGCCCCCATTATATGTTATGCCTTCCGCAAGGAGATATGGAAATATGTCTAGGAGGGGTTCGTACTTAGTGGCCTTGATGTGGTTAAGGCAAATCCAAACGGAAGTTAACATAAATAACTAATTTAATGTATAACAAAAAGCCAACAAAACAAATATAAGAACTTTACAACAACAAAATTAATCAATTGACAATTAATTCCTCAACCGAAAACCAAGTCATGAGAATATAGATTACGTGGTGACGCCACGGTACTAGAGCAAAAGCAATATGGGAGAGATAAAGTTACGCGCCGCTCGCCAGCGAAATAGTCTGGATTCTGGATTCTGGATTCTGGATTCCAAGAAAAGACCACCTCGCTTGCGCGGGATCGGGTTTTGTGGGAGGGGAAGAATGTCTGTTAGAAAATGAAAAGATAGTAGTGTATAAAAGAGGGCTATTGCCACCGGGCGAATTGCGAGCGATTAGGGGCTAGTTTGTTGTCGTGGCTTTAGGAGAACTGGGCTAGGAACTTGGACGGTGGCGCCAATGCCGGGAGGAAGAGCATATTATATCACCAACGAAAGTTTGGAAAATGGTAGGAGACGTAGTAGGAGAGAAAGGGGGAAAAACGGAAAAATCTTTAGTGGGAGGTAAACTGAAATGAGAAGATGTAGTATAAGAGAAAGTGAGAAAGGAAGCGATTTTTAGTCGAAGAAAAAGGAAGTGTATATGTTTGTGCGTGGGATGCGGCTATGTTCGTGAGAGGTGTATGTGTGTAATTTACGGTTAGTGAGTAGATTTCACTTCCCGCGTGTAGAGGGCGTTCCTGATTAGCCCCAGGTAAGGCATGAGCATTCCTGTTTTACCCCAGGTCGGGTTTGAGTAACGATATTATCATTATTATTATTATCATTATTATTACCATTACTATTATTATTATTACATTATTGCGGTTATCACCAGACAAGCTGGTGAAGGGGTGTGTTACTTGTTGGTGCGGTTATACACGTTTTATCGTGTACACCGCACGTGGGACGGGCGCAGCTGACAGATAGTCTGCACGGTGTGGTCTAGGTGTAATATGTTGTATCAGATGTTTGTGTTTGGCGTGCAGTTTTTCTAGGTGTCTTGAGTGAAGTTTGTGTTTGTGTTGGTTGAGTGGACGGATGTTGGAAATCTGGTGTAGAGACTCAGTGGTTCTGAAGTCGCTCCATCGCGAGCCCGTGATGAACTGGACAGCGGCATTCTGAACCTTCTGATGCTCGTAGTTATTGGTGGCACATGTCAGCTGGCTTAGTCCCGGGGACTGGCACAGAATTGGTCTGACGAGGGCTAGGTACAATCGACGTTTGGTTCTTAGTGTTGCAGTTTTGAAGCGTCTGAGCTTACCCAGCACAGCCCTAGCCTTCGCTCCCTGCTTGCGGAAGTGTGGGGTCCAGGTAAGGCCATTATCAAGTGTGCTACCCAGCACACGGGTATGGTCCTTCGCTGGGATGTTTGTGTTGTTTATTTTAAGAGGAGTGTTTGTGATTGTTCTGTTGGTTCGTTTGCAGCGGAAGTGTACAGCATTGCATTTCGACGCGTTGGTCTTAATGCGCCACTGTTGCTCCCACGCGTGTGCCCCGTCTAGGATGTTTTGCATTACGTGTAACGCTCCCTGCAGCGTTTTGTGTCTGCTTATGTGGTTAGTGTCGTCCGCATACGAAAGAGTTAGAGCCTGGTTGCGAGGATAAGCCGGCTCTGGCAGGTCATTCGTATATAGATTGTACAGAGTGGGGGCAAGGACTGACCCTTGCGGCACTCCAGCCTTCGGCACAAAAGGTTGGGACAGACAGCCCCGCCACTTTATTCTAATTGACCTGTCGTCCAGGTAGTTGCAGAGCAACCTTGTGAACGGCAGGGCAAAGTCGAAATAGTCTGCCCGCTCTAGGAGCCGGCAGGCATTATATACAGTTGGCGAGGACGGGAGGAAGGCGAAGGATGAACCGGACAGAACTGGTTTTCACGTCCGTCGGCTTAGAGAGAGTAGATCCCATAAAGTATACAAGCAGTTTTTACCGTACATACGTAATTACCTAACAAGTACAGGATAACACAGATACAGATAATTTTATATACATGGAGGATGGTGGGCCATCACAACCTACACACGTTGTATTTTCTATCATATTCGTATCTCAAATGCGAAAGAAAACAGTGTAGCGAAACGACCGAAGAATGTAGCGAACGACCGAAAGGATGTAGCGAAACGACCGAAGAATGTAGCGAAACGACCGAAGAAATGTAGCGAAACGACCAAAGAATGTACCGAACTGGTTGGTAGCGAACTGGCAATGTAGCGAAACGACCGAAGAATGTAGCAAATCGTTAGTAGCAAACTGGCCATGTAGCGAAACGTCCAATGGGTTACAGGTACTTTATAAACCTACACACATTGTATTTTTTATCATATTCGTATCTCAAATGCGAATAAAAACTGTAGCGAAATGTAGCGAAACGACAGAAGAATGTAGCGAAAACAACCGAAGAATGTAGCGAAACGACCGAAACAGTGTAGCGAAGCGATCAAAGAATGTAGCGAAACGACCGAAGAAATGTAGCGAAACGACCAAAGAATGTAGCGAACTGGTTGGTAGCGAACTGTCAATGTAGCGAAACGACATGTATCCATTTTACCGGTTAAACTTTTATCATTAAGCAAGTATGTACCGCTAAGGTCTCGGTAATTTGTTTACCATTAAAACTGTTTTTTCGGCATTTTTTGTTAATTTCTCAATAGAATTAATGTTATTTCTGTGATCAGCATACGAAATTATATTAATTGTGAAAGTTTCATCGAAAAATTCCGCGTGTCGCCAAATGAAGACTCATATATGTATATATATATATATATATATATATATATATATATATATATATATATACATATATATATACTGTATATGTATATATATAAATTATATATATATATATATATATATATATATACAGTATATATACACATATACAGTATATATATATATATATATATATATATATATATACTGTATATGTACATATATATATATATATATATATATATATATATATATATATGCTAGTGATGAAAATGCCAATATGCTTCTGTTTCTAAATAAGAATATGAACTAATTTGTATGAAAAGATGACTGAGGAAATAAATAAAAAACATGCTGACAATGAAATCTAATATATCCTTGAGTATTCACCTTGGTCTTTGGATCACGTGCTGGGCTAATTTGTATGAAATAAGTATTAAAACAAGGGAACATTAAAAACAGTTTTTAGGAAAACATCTATTACAAATTAGTCAGTTTAGGTTAGTTTTTAAGAAAACATATATTACAATTTAGTCAAAGCTCATTATATGTGTATGTGTGTGTATTAACAAAACTCCCACTCCCACATGCACCCTCCAAACATAGACCCATGCATGCAGAGGCGGCCAAAATTTTATACACCACACCCACCCTCAGACACCCTCCTTTCACTCACTTGCGCGGTAGATAGCATACTATAGTAGCACCAATTAAAGTATGACTTTTTCCCTTTACAATCAAAATAATATGTAAAATAGAACCAGACATATAGCTTATTAAAGGACAAAAACATTGATTTTTCAGGAGAGACAGTTAAACTGGGAGGCTGGATACTGTGGATAGGCGGCATGCTTCTAACTCTAACTTTGATAACGCACTGATATTTATAAAATTCAAAATCATGTGTTTACTGTTGAGAATCATAGCTTGCTTCCGATTGGTGGGAAGAGTTGCCAGATATCTCCATAAACACAATATCGTAAACAAAATAGAACTGGCTATCGAAATTTTTACTTTATTTCAATATACAGAATATGCAATGGGGTTGTGACTACACACCATAGTAGGATGAAATTTGTTTAAAGATTTAAGTCATAAAGGCGACTACTACCTCACGAGTCTTTTACCGGTAAAATACCGGTAATTCCGGTAACGGCATTGTTGTTTACCGGTAATTCCGGTACTGAGATTAGCGGTATTTGCCCAGCACTAGCGCGCAGTAAGACTCAGACGTACCAAACGTAGTCCTTAAGTGACGACACACAGTTTACATAAAGTAGGACAGGAACAATTAATTGACAGGACAGTCAGTCTACGGTCCAAAGGATTGGTTTTCGTCAACATCCCGGATTCGGAGTTGGCTGAACTTTCCTCAGGCTTAGTTTGAACTTTGCTGAAGATGGCGGTGATAGACAGTTGAAAAAAAAAAAAATAGTTTGAAAGATGTTGTGACAAATTCGAAAGTCTGTTAGTTCGACTTCGATCACAGCAGTCGACTCGGACGATCCCACAATAGACTAGTCCTACTATTGTCTATTCTACCAAGAATGAGTACACTTAGTGATACGAAATACATGCAACGATATCGTTCTACATGGGAGAATGAACAGAGATTTAAAGGTAAGAATTTGAGAGATAGGTTTCTGTAACATTTTAAACTTTGCCCATGAAGCCAGTATTATTGTATGCAATCAGTCTTGCAATATGTTGCAATGAACTTGTTTGTGTTTATAATAATTTATAGTAATTTATAATAATTCCTTCTTTTTTGTGGGGAAAATGTGGGAATTCAGAATTCCTTGTGGGAATTTTGTCGAAAAAAAAAAACTCACTCATTTGTGGGAACTGGTATAGATCACAGTGGCAACACTGTCGTCACTCGTCAGTACCACTTCAGCCTTTGTCCAAGGAGAATGTATGGGTGACGCTCTCCCACTTCACCACCTCTGCTAGATCCATTGGATGGACAAGAAGCCACACCCAATATTTTATAGATTTATTGAAGCATCATCACTGCATATGGAACACATGGAGTGCGAGCATTGATGATTGTAAACTAGTTTGTAGGTTGTGGCGACGGCTTGTTGCTAATAAAAAACACAACTGCGGTGCTTTTTTATCAGCAACAAGCCCTCTCCATAAAAACACAGAGTACGTTAAATTCGCTAATTTGCGCGTGTATATATGGGGTGGACACGGCTCGGCATTCAACACCGCCACCTGCTACAAGCAGACCTATATGTGTATATTATTGTATAAAACAGCGTCAGCAATGCGGAGCCAGCAACGTCTACTAGATCGGGCGGCCACGAATGAAAATGACGTTAGAGGAATTTTCCATTTATTAATTTCAACGTTTGGTAGCTCGAGCGGCGCTTGTTGGAATTATACTTTATAGATGTCCACACACATAGTTAGTGAATGAGAAAGTGAGAGGTACGGGGGGGGGAGAGTTATGGCAGGTTGGGGGAGAGCTAGGCAGAAAAATGTGACGGGGTGGGGGGAGAGGTAGGCAGAGAAATGTGACGGGGTGGTGGGAGAGGTGGGCAGATATATATGGCGGGGGGGAGGGATATGTATATATATATATATAAATATATATATATAAATATAAATATATATATATATATATATATATTTGTGTGTGTGTGCGTGCGTGCGTGTGTGTGTGTGAGGTCACAATATTACCCATAGATCGGTCATATATGAGCTCTGAGCTCTCTTACGGGAGGGGAATAAATATCGACCACGAGTCCAACACGTGATCCAAGACCATGGTGGTAAATTGCATGCAAACAGACGTACATTTTATTGTTTGTCCTTCGCAGGCGAAAACGACCACGACTTCCGGTCAAAAGTGTAAAATTTTTGAACATGAATCATACATAAATGTCTACATAAATACATATACGCACAGACACACACACATGCATGTAGGCACGCACCCACGCAGACATACACGCACCCATACAGTACATACATACACACGCACGAATGCAAGCACATACGCGCACGCAAACACACATACATGCACTTACCTACACACGCAAGCAAGCACACGCACTCGCACATACATAAATGCATACAAGCACACACACACGAATGCAAGCACAAACGCACACACTCGCAGATGTATATACACATACATACATGCAGACATTCACACATTCAACACAGATACATACATACACACGCTATGGGGTACAAGTGTCACTAAAGCCCCCCCGCCCCCCCAACACTTTGTTGTCGTTGTTAAAAGTCGCAGCTGTGTGTGATCCACCTCCACTTGGGGTCGAACCCGCTAACATCATCAATAGGGGGGAAATGAAAACCTCGAGTAATTTTTTTTTTTTTCTAAACGTACAAAGTTCTGACGACGATATGCATAAATCTATTCATAACAACTCCCACATATATATATGTTATTTTTTGTTAATAAAACTGATGATGGCATAATAATCTATCTAAAATTAAAGAAATTCCTGTTTTCCCTTTTCATTTGCCTTTTGGCCTCATGACGATTCATCTTGAACTCGCATTCCTGGTTTCGCCTTTCATATGTGTGACACCACAAGTCGTCTCCCTCGTCGTCGGATGGGAGGTGATCTCGGGGTCTCCTCCAGCTGCGTCGGACGATCTCCTTGGCGTCCCTGTCCGTGGCCTCGATCAGGAACTCGAGGATGAGTCCGTGTCTGTTGAAGCCCTCTTCCATGTACCTGGGGCAGTCTTCACAGACTGTGTGAGGGCGACCCTTGTTGGACGTCCAGGGGTTGCAAGGATGGTTGTTGCTGAGTGGGAGAAGACGGGGCCCCTCGATGGTGGCCGTCGGGGCGTACTCCCTGAACAATTCACCGTAGTCAGTGTTGGTGAGGAGGACCCGGCAGTGAGTGACGGTTGGGTAAGAGACGTTCTCGATGTAGTAGACTCTTTTCCACCTGTTGAGGACCCAGTGGATGTCGAGCGAGAACTCGATGTTGCCGTATCTGCTATTGGCGTCAAGGTCCTCCTGGGGGGAGAACCAGAGGACCTGGAGATTCTTACAGGGGTGGTCCTCGGGGAGGCCATCCGGGTGGAAGGCGGAGAAGTGTGTGATGGAATTGGGCTCCATTCTCCCGCACTGGTCGATGTCGAGGGCATCGTCCAGGTGGACCACCCGGGCGATGCGGTCGAAAGGGACGACCTCGAACGAGTCCGGAATGGGCCACCTCGGCCTCCACGAAATCAAGTTGCCGTTCACGTGCACCTTCAACAGAACGTCGTCCTCCTCCTCCCTCACTTCCCTCTCCCTTGACTTCGACTTGTTGTATTTGCCGGACCTGCGGCGAGACCTGGAGCCTCACATCGTCTCTCGAGTTGATGCTAGGACGGCTGTTATCTGCAATGACACAAGGAAAACCTGACTCAAAAGGGCACACGTTGCTAGAGAGATTTAATCAGAGAACGCCTACGTAGGGCACTCGGCTACAACTTTGCACTTATGATCAACTTTTTCACTTATGATCACCAACTAACCTATCGGGTTTACAGGAAGATCAGGAAGACTATCAACAATGGTTTACGAAGAGTTCAAAATATGTATAGGACTGTGACACAGATACTCACAGATTGCAAGCAGGGAAGTATCTGAAGTCGCACTATCCTCGTCTCCTGCTTATATAGGTGTTGAACGTTTGCAGAGGCAAAAAGATTCGGTTGTGGGAAGTGTGTGGGCGAGAACAACGTCATGTCTGGACATGTCGCGAGGGGCGTGGTCTCGGAAAGGACGTTCAAGCGAGCACGGAAAGTTTAAGGGTTGATTCACACTATCGGTCCGGTCGTGCTCCAGTCTCGCTACGCTCTCGGTCCGGTCCAATATTGTCTCATTAATTTCAATGGAAGCATTCACACTGGCGCTCTCGCTCCAGTCTCGCTCCGGTCTCGCTCCGGTCACGGTTCCGTCAAAAGATATTTTTACTGGAGCAAGACTGGACCGAGCTCTGGAGCAAGACTGGACCGAGCTCTATGACAGTGTGAACTCAGTTGCCACGGTCCTGCACCTGCCAGGGCTGCCGTTTCGTAGAATTTTGTACCAAATAGCGGCATGTGGCAACTGCACAAGGATATGAGGAAATTTTTTCTACATATCAGCGGGCTGTTCATAACATTTAAAAACTCAAACTTTTGTTTAAAAATCATAGAACTGTTATCAAATAATAAATGGTACATCAAAATATGACTTAATTGGTAATTGTGTTACTTATAAAATATTGTACCCCAAAAGATACGTTTTTACATACATACATATACCAAGGCTTTTTCCCCCTTACCAGGGAGGTAGCCAAAAAAGGACAAGGCATAAAATCCTTCCCACCCATTCCATCCCCGAAAACACTCCACACCCCTCCACCCTCCCTCCCATCTTAGCACCTCCTAGATACGTTTTCACGGTGTAGTAAAAAAAATATACGCTAAAGTTTCAGCTTTCTTTTAGCGATAATAATAATAATAAAAAAGAATTTTCATATCTTACTGAATATGTTAGGGCATGGGGGCCTTATATACATTCAAGAATAAAAAAAACTAGAACCAACATTTTGTCAAAGTTTGACAAGTATATCTTGCTATGAAAGTCTGCACACGCCCGAGAAAAATGTATACCCCGGTATGGCAACACTCCCATTCTACACGGCAGTGTAGAAAACGCTGCAGCCCTGCCTACTGCTCCACTCCAGTCGAGATTCAGTCTTCGTTTAAGCAAATAGTGTTTCCTTCTGTCCTACCAAACCATGGATAATCCAAAGAAAACACCACAATGGAATCATGCGAAAGGTAGATAAATGATAAAAATACGTTTTCTTTTTATTTATCACTGATACAATGGCAATGCGCACAGCTAGGATATACATAAGCACCAACTGAATAAAATATAACCTACAAAACTTACTTTAATTTTGTGGTTTTATATGAAATGCTATTTGTATTAGTCAATGGTAAACCAGAGCTCTATGACCTAACTTCGCTGTACTACAGTCACATATCCTTCGTAACTGATGGTAAGACTTCTACTGGTGTCGAGGGAGGGGGGATGACGGGAACGAGAGCGGACCGATAAATACCTCAGAACCGAGAGTGGAGCGTGACCGGACCGATAGTGTGAATCAACCCTGAATACCTCAGAACCGGAGCGTAGCGAGACTGGAGCGCGACCGGACCGATAGTGTGAATCAACCCTAAAACTGTCCGCTCACCGGGGAATATTTGCCGAAGTAAAATTCATCACGAAAGAGGTTATAGCAACTCGATGCTCCTCCCCTTTGATGACGTTTAGTAGACGCAAGCAAACGCCACCGATTTGCTGCTATCATTGTTTGATAAGTGTGTCCGGCTTCATTTGTTTTAATAAGGTTAAGAGTATATTTTTTCGGTGAAAGGGAAGGATTTCTTCGCTAACTGAACTAGTGAACAGAGAGGATGTAATCTGACACTAGAAGCGACGAATGTGATGTATGGTAGCTCATTCTGAATACGTGCGGCCCCAGGAGTATGCACAAACACACACACACACACACACACACACACACACACACACACACACACACACACAAACACACACACACATACACATTATATATTTATATATATATATATATATACATATATATATAATTTCTGTTAAATGCTAAAGCACAAGTGGCGTCAATGATCTTAAGAGAACATTTTTCTAACTCTGTATTTCCTTTTTTCTTCATCTTATCGACAGCTGTTTCAACCATTACAAAAGGTCATCTCAAGGCTAATGCATTACATAAAGACAAAGAAGGGTATATAAGGCCAAGTAAAAACGGCAGGGAGAGGTAACTGGTTATGTGGGAATTTGTCTCATCTAATAAGACGGAAAGGGCACCCGAGACAACCTCCCGATGTGGGATTCTGTCCAGATAGTCTAGACCAGGGGTTCTCATCAGGGGTGAAATTCACCCCCAGGGGGGAATTTTGTGTTTTATGGGGGTGAATTGTGACCACAGCAAGTTTATGGGGTGAGGAAAGCAATTATAGGTTTTGGCCTATCTAGCCTGTCACCTGGGCTGGAATTGTACCTGTGCTGACCCAAATTTGGAAACAACAAAAAGGTTTTTAGTAATATTTGCATATTATTTAGAATGCATCTTTTGAAACAGACAATCTTGGAAAGGAGGGGGGGAATGACATTCTGACAAATGGTGAAAGGGGTGCATGGGCCAAGCACCCTGGTCTAGACACAATCCCTATGTGGGTTTATGTCCCGTGGTGGAGGTCTGTATTTTCTACTGGAGGGGAGGACATAATCAAATAATACATGTACATTTAAAGTAGGCTTTTGTAAAGCGATGCTTACTGCCTCAGCTATTATCAAACTTCCATAATTGTTATCTTGGTGGATGATCGTTGTGTCTCTTATCAGCTCTACTAGGTGCGGCTTCTTATTGTGGGCATCAACAAAATGCTGGTGGATGGCTCCGCTGTGGTGAGCTTGCAGTCGTATTAGTAGCCAAACATCGCTATCTACACGTCATTGTTAAACATTGATTCTACTAAATAGCTGTGAGAAGAATTAATGAATTATGGAATAATAGGTAGCTGCCGATTGTAAAATCCTAAAAATCCGAGTGTAAAATCGTAAGAAACGGGTAAGGTAGCGGTCGGAGCTTCTTTCAAGTCACCAGTGAGGCAGCTTGACAGGCTGAAAGGGTGCGGAGGGTGAAAAGAGCCGGGAGAAAAGAAGGATCGTTGTGGGTGCCCAGTGTACATTCTAAACTTTGCTCGGATCACTATTGGATATTCGGGAGTTGTACGGCCTCGTCTAACGGCAGATGCGATCCCAACGGTATTTTCCCTCAAGCCAGTACTTGGATCGATCCCCAAAGTGACCAAAAGGCGAAGAAGTCAGTTCTTCAACAAACTCCACAGGCTAGGGATGAGGCATTGTTAACTGCATGGTAATATTTGGCATTACGCCAACAGCGCAGGCAGCCTAGGCCAGAGGTGGGGAACCTGCGGCCTTCCGGGCCATCAAGTGCGGCCTTCGATATACATATTATTTTAAAAAATATATTATTTATTATTTAAAAAGTATATTATCTATTATAAAAAAGGATAAAATAATTGAAAAAAAATCAGTGCGGCCTCTTTGTGGGACGATGAATTGAAAGTTGGCCTTCATGCACAAAAAGGTTCCCCACCCCTGGCCTAGGCCATAAGCATAGGCCCAGGAATTTAAAATATATTTCGTGAATCTTCACAGATTATGAGTATTCATAAAATGTGCAGCACCAATAATGAATTCATAATTGGACTCATAACGAATTCATTTAATATGCACACATTACGGAGAGTTGTAAAAATTTTAGGTTCATAATGTGTGCGTGTTTAATGGATTCGTTATCTGTTTGCACAGTCATGAATTCATTATGGTGCTGCATATTTTGACGAATATTGTTAATCTGTGTAGATTCACAAAATGTGCATGACAGCCTGCCAAAAGAAATTGGGGCAATAGATTGATTGATTGATGTGGTAGAGCATATTTTAGTGGTGTCAATCAAGGCGCTCTGAATATTGGGGTGGGGGAGTATTGCCTGTGTCCATTTTATGTCTACAAGCATTTTAGTGGAGTGTTGAAAAAGGTCCCCATGCTGAGGTGTAGGCCAGGGGAGCAAGTGTAATAGCATTCCGAAGGCCGTGGGTGTAACAAAGGAGTAGGTTTGACATCTGTAGTTAAGTTTCCTTTGTATGTGAACCTGGTATAAATTCCACAGTGGTTGTCTATCTGCTCCCCATCTTGTGTGGAGTAATAGTTTTAGATCACAGACTTGGAACAAGGATGTTGTTAGTTATAAGAGGATAAGAATGAAGGAGACTACAAGAGACCATAAGGCCTACACTAGACAGTTCCATGTTCATTACTCATCCATAAAATTATCTAACTTCAGCAACAGATGGTTTCAGTACTTGCTACATGGTTACAAAATCTATTCCAGTTGTTTACCACTATTGTTAAACCAGTTCTTGCCTATTTCCTTCTTCAATCTAAATTTGTCCAATTTAAATCAATTACTGTGAGTCCTACCCTGTTGTCTTGATATGGTGACCTTGTCTGAACTACCCTTGTTAAAGCCCTTGACCCATTTAAACACCTTTATTAGATCACCCTGCACTCTACATCTTTCCAGATCGTGTAAATTAAGGTGCATAAGCCTGCCTTCATAAGGTAAATTTCTGACCCCATGTAACAGAGAGCAAAACTGTACCGCTTAGTCAATGATGGATCTAACCAACACCGGATAGAGTTTGATAACTACGTCTGCACTTTTACTTGTTATCGTCCTAGCAATGAATCCTAATGCTCTGTTAGCTCTATTCCTGATGCTAATGCACTGTTTCAAGGATTTGAGGTTAGAACTCACTTGCACTCTCAAGGGTCTCTTGCGTTCAGTTTTCCCTAAAAAGGTGATATCGGAGGAGAGGAGTTTAGGCAAGTCTGTTGTCGAAAAGTAGGCTCAGAATTCAGTTATCTTCTAACACTGGGAGAGTAATTGTTCCTATGTATTGATGATTATTTTTACAGCAATCTCCCTTGCAGAAGTACATGTTGACTGATTTTGAAGTGGAGAAACTAAATCTATGGTCATCTATCTATCCATTGGTTGACAACGAGACTATTAACTAAATTAAGAATATCCCAAACTAAAGTGACATATGAAATATAAGATAAGCTTGACAACCTTGACCTGATCAAATGGACATTGTATAGAGATTGCCCCTCATCCATAAGGATCTAAGATGAAAGAGGAGAACAAATGGGTGTCTCACTTAAAACGGGAAAGGGCCTTTTGATATACAGTATGTATTTATGCATGTATTAATTACTATTATTGTTAATTACTATTATTATTATTATTATTATTATTATTATTATTATTATTATTATTATTATTATTATTATTATTATTATTATTATTATTATTATTATTATTATTATTATTACTATTATTATTATTATTATTGTTATTGTTATTGTTGTTATTATTATTATTATTATTATTATTATTATTATTATTATTATTATTATTATCATTATTATTATTATTACTATTATTATTGTTATTATTATTATTATTATTATTATTATTATTATTATTATTATTATTATTATTATTATTATTATTATTATCATTATTATTATTATTATTATTATTATTATGATTATTATTATTATTATTATTATCATTATTGTTATAATTTAAAATGGGGAAAGGGCCTCCTTGCATTAATATCATCATCATTATCATCTCATTATCACCACAACCACATTCTAATATGTTCTTTCCTTTACAGATCTTGTTCCAGACATAGTGAAACGTGAACTTCTAGCAGAAACAAAGAAAATTTTAGCAAGTCAAGCACAATGAGGACCGTATCTCAAAGACTGGCTCATTGCTCAGTCTAGACAACCATGAATTAAACAAGAAAATCACCATTGATACTTACATAACTTCCTGCCCACACATCATTGATCTGAGAGTAAAAATCAACAAGATTTATTTAGTTTAATGTCACAAACTCCCACTCTCGGAGAAGGTGGTGTCACCTTACAACTTGTACAAACTAAAGTATGAAGAATGATAACAGGATGCAGCAAAACTCCTAACAGAACACCTGCAGCACACACAAACCATAATCCTCTCCATGAAATATAACATGAAAGTGAGAGTTACAGTTTCAGACAAGCGTCCTGTACCCCACTCACCCATCTCATTACATCACAAGCACAATTGACTGAAAACAGGAAAAAGCAACTATACCTACAGAATACTTCTAAAACATATACAACTTGTGCCACACAATACGTTCATACAAAAGCATATGATTAGATTGTAAAACAAGCTCTTTAAGACTGACCACCAAACACCTAGTTCTATAACACCCCCCCCCTCCCACTACAGACATCAGCCTCATAGAAAAATCTCTCCCAGCCGAAGCAAGAACCACAGAGGCACACTTGAATTCAGGTCACCATCCAGCTTTAAGTAACAGCACAGAATAGGTCTGGCTACAGAAACAAGCTGCCCTAAATGTATCCATCACTCAGAGGACACTGAACACTTCATTCTACACTGCCCCACCCTAACTACACCAATAACAAAACAAAATTATTTCTGTGGGTGACTTATGTGTCAGTCTAATGGCTGCTGCCTATTGCCTTGGAGTAATGGGTCTTCTCAAGGAAAGACTTGTGCGCAAGACTGATTGATTGATGCCTTGCATATTATATAACTGAAAGGACACTTGATACAACTTTTTCACAATTTTTTATGTGTGTATTGAAAAATTACCATTGTACTTCTTTTTTTATCATACCATATAACGTCTTGAGAATCCTAATGTTTTTTATTACCCACACCTCATGTAGATAAAAAAAAAATGTAAGAACTACACAAAGTAGACATATATGACATGGTATCCAACATTTAAGGAAATAAACAAAGATTGAATCGGTTTAAGGACAATGAGATAGTAAGACAAGGATATTGGCAGATGATAAGAAGAGCTGCAACACAGGAAGAAAAGATAAAAACAGAAAAGATTGTAGTATACAGCATTAGAGGTATGCTGACATAGTCCCATTACTTGTTTCCATTTGGGCAATCTTAATTACAAATTCCCAAGTGTTGCCACTTTCAGAGGTCAGGAGTAAAAATGCCTTGGTGCTGTGTAGCAGCAGGCGAATGCATAGTAAGGACATTGTACATTAACTTGCCATGATTCAAAATGTCTTGTGAAGAGGCATTGTCCTTGCCCTTTGTAAGAGTCTGTGATGTTAGACTAAAACCAACTTCAAATTTGCTCGCGAATATGAGAATACAAGAGTGGAAGAGACTGCAAAAGACCATAAGGCCTACACTAGGTAGTTCAATGTTCCTTATTCCCTGTCATCCCTATCTTATCTTAAAACAATGAATTGTTTCAGCAATAGGTTACCAAATGCTATTTATTCTTCCATAGCATTCCACAAATCAGTGCATCTCTATGGAAAACTATCCGTCCCCTTTTTTTTATCTTTTTAGCTCTTCGTATGGAAACCTATTTCATACTATCCTTTGAACAATGTCATTGACTAATGGGGAAGGTGACAGTCACTGTTGGAAATTGGAGACAAGTGTGGGGTTGAAACTCGCATCCAAGCGACATGCTTTTGATTACGTCATTAACGCATATCACAAACTAGAAAAATATGTGGATTATTCTCCACTCCCAGTTCTGAGTACTGCTATCTCGTCACATTTCCTGTTTATTGTTTTCTTGTATATCTTATCAGCAAGGCTAAGGAATGTTTCAACTACCGCCTCTTGTAATATTCTTTATTTAGTACATCTTTGAGAGAGAACCACACTATTGCAGTTGTGGTGAATCAGTTTTTATTTACTTATTCAACTTCAGTGTAGTGTTTTGTTTGAAGCAACTGATAACTTCCCTGCAATCCCTTTTTTCCGGTGACAAATATTCCATTGCCATTTTCCATTGCGTAAAATGAAGGTGGTAAAGGGTCTGGTAGATACAGCCAGCAACAATAGAGTTGTCGCCTTAGGCGCTGTCACACTCTAGCGTATAGATCCAGCGTATGAGGAACGTATGGACTTTTTGGGCATACGCTGAAACACGCTAGGGGTACTCTGGAATACGTTTCTAGTACGCCGGGGTAAGTCGGTGTACGCTGATGAACGCTGACGGCCAAAAAAAAATTTGAACATGCGCAAAAATTTTCAGCGTATGCCGACGTATGAATTTTACGCTCCTCATTACGTTCCTCATACGCTGAACACGCTAGAGGTACGCTGAAGGTACGTTACTCATACGTCGAGTACGCTTCTCATACGTTGAAATTGAGTGGGTCAGGAAACCTAGCGTTAGAGGAACGTATGATGAACGTCTGTCTGACGTGTGTCTAACGAATGGCTAACGTTATGATGGTAGTTCTAACGACAGTCTAACGTACTCAACTTATGCCTAACGTGTTCTGAGCGTACAGCCAACTTATCCCATGCGTATTACATGCGTATTTCCAGCGTATGGGGGGATTCATAACGTCTCACATTTCCAAATCTGTATCTGTTTGTACCAGCAGTTTAGAGATGGAGGTTGCTGTGCCTCAACATCACCAAGATTTGTTACAGTTGGCAGTTGAGTATGCTAGACACACAAGAGGAAGAAGAAGAAGGCGGCGTAGAATGAGACGTGCAATCTGGGTGAACCCTTGGACTGGAAGGCGGCGTCAATTTGGCCTTTATGACCAGCTTATGGTTGAATTGAGAAATGAAGATCAGAGCGTCCTCAGGAACTTCCTACGCATGCCTCCAGAAATGTATAATGAACTGCTGGACAGGGTTGGTCCCAACATCACCAGGCAACATACTAGATACAGGGAACCCCTGGAGCCTGGACTGAAGCTTGCATTGACTCTGCGGCATCTTCCATCTGGAAGCAGTTATTCCACAATGCAGTATGGGTGGCGTGTCCCCCATAACACACAGTCAGTGATTGTCCGCCAGGTGTGCCAAGCCATCGTTGACGAGTACTTGCCTGAAGTCATAACCTGCCCCACTACTCCAGAGGAATGGCGTCGCATATCTGATAAATTCCTGCAGAAGTGGAACTTCCCCTATGCCTGTGGTGCACTAGATGGAAAGCACATTGCTTGCAAGTGTCCCCCCAAGAGCGGATCCCAGTATTACAACTATAAGGGCTTTTATTCCATTGTATTGATGGCCCTTGTAGACGCAGACTACAAATTCATCTGGGCGGACGTGGGCAGTACAGGCTGTGCATCTGATGCTCAGATCTACAACAACTCTGAGCTGAAAGAACTGGTAGAAGATGGAGCCCTTGGATTGCCTGAGCCAGATCCTCTACCCCATGACAACCAGGATGTACCTTATTTCTTCCTGGGGGATGATGCATTTGCACTCCGCAAGACGATGATGAAGCCATACAGCCAACGTGGTCTCAACAATGAAGAGAGGATCTTCAACTACAGGATTTCCCGGGCCAGACGAGTAGTTGAAAATGCTTTTGGCATCCTGGCCAACCGGTTTCAAGTGCTACTGACTACCATGCAACATAGGCCCTCCACCGTGAAGCTAATCGTCAAAGCCTGCATTGTGTTGCATAACTTGATGAGGATCCGCTACCCTGGTATGCAGAATCAGCAGCTTGACCGTTCGGAAAATCAGAATGGTGATTTCGTCCCTAGAGCCTGGAGGCATGGCAAGAACTTGGAAGACACACATACAGTTGAAGAAAGGGAAGAAGCTGAGAAATCTCCTGAAGCACTGGGTGAATTCCAAGGCAGGTTCCGTTCCATGGCAACAGCAGATGATTTAGAGTGTCAAAGAAATGAACTGTTATCAACCCACATGCAACACCAGAATGAACTGTATTATGTAAAGTGTATAGCTTAAAAGGTCCTTTTCACAAGAAAATGTAATGTATATTAGCTTAAATGTCATTAAAGATTGTCATGAAACTGTATATTTCTTGTTTATTATATGTACTTATTACTGTAAGAGTTTAATGGTAGTTAACTATATAATGTACAAGTATGTTCTGACAAATAACACCAAATGTTTACGTAAATAAACGTGTATCGACTTTAAACATTATAATGGCCCCCTCCCATGGCCAAGCTGTCTTAATTAAAGGTCATGATTGCTGTATGATTCCCACCCCTTATTCCCTAAACACATTGGTTGGGAAATTATGTTTATCATATTTATTATTAGGCACAACATGGGGACCAGTGTTACATGTGTTCTTAATGTTCAATACCAAAACTGGCCACCATTGGATAGCTCCGTACACAAAGTGTGTGTAGTAAGTATCATGAAAAAAATTAGTTTGAAAAAGCCAAAACTAGCCACCATTTGGTCGCTCCGATTCACTTAATTCTAAGATATAACAAAAACATGTAAGTACAATTAAACATCATTTATTTAAATCAACAACCACTCACTAAAATCACAGTTCACAGTACACTTGACAGTTCATTTTCCACAGCCACAGCCCTGGCATTCACTGACTGCTTTGTTGTGAAGGTGGTGTGTTAACGTCATCGTCCACCAGGTCAGAGGGTGATGCCAGCATGGCACTAAATCCGGACAAGTTGGGAAAGCTGCGCAGGCTCTGGTCAAAGATGCCGGGACTTGGCTAGCTTGATAATGACTGTGGGCTGTGGCTGTGGAGAATGGGTGTGGGAGCACGACTTGACTGCTGTGGCTGACTTGACTGCTGTGGCTGACTTGATTACTGTGGCATCTGCTGGTACGGATAAAACTGTCCATGCCCCCATAGAGGCTGAGTCCCCCACGCATGACCATGGTACTGGTCAACTGACCCAAACGACGGGGCAGAACTTGGCCGGTGTGAAGGCTATTGTGCAGGTGCAAGCACAGGTGCAGGTCCAGGTGCAGGAGCAGTGGCAGCTGGCAGGTCTTCATTATCACTGTCTTCCATCAGCTCAGACAGCAGCCGGTTGATGCTGGACCTTGCCTTCTTGTAGCTGGCCTTGGGCATGGTCATCAGACTGTCCCTGACATAGTTGGCAAAGGCTGCCCTGGCTATCATTGGCTGCTGCTGAGCTTTGGTGAAGTCCTTGAGAATGCTGCCAAACTCTGCCACTCTCTTCCCCAGGGCTTGCAGAATCTCACTCTCAACATCCTTCTGCCTCTTTCTGCCAGTTGAGGAGGTTGAAGATTGGGTACCAGCAGCAGCCTCATCTTGCCCCACTAGCAGCTCAGCACATGCAGGCTCAACAGCCTCCAAGTCTCCCCAGTGCTGCTGGATAGTTTGCTCCATCTGCAAAGACAGAACAATAAAACATCAAAAATATAATTCAGTCAATGGCATAGCACAAAACCTGAAAGTATAGTACATAAAATATGAAAATAAGTAAATTATTGTACCTACACTTTGAATTGGCTCTGGTCTGTGGCGGGTCACTCCTTTCAGGTATTGTTTTTGCACACACCACTTTCTCATCTAACTTGTTCCAACTGTCTATTACTCTGTGAGGAAAGCTGTTCTTTTTCAGATCACTTCTATAGCTGTCTTTTTTTATTTTCTTTCCGTGTCCTCTTGTATTTCTATCATCCCATTTTATCAGATTCTCTCGATCAGTAATTTCTATGCCTTTCATGATTCTGTAAATAGCTATCAAATCTCCTCTCTCTCTTCTTTGCTCTAGTGTCTGTAGTTCAAGTTTTGCTAGTCTCTCTTCATATGATAGTTTTGAGAGTGTTAGTGCCAATTTTGTAATTGCTCTTTGTATTCTTTCAAGTTTTTTTTATACATTTTTTTGTACTTGGTGACCATATCGTTGCTGCATATTCCAATCTTGGTCTTATCAGAGTGATTAGAATTTTCTTCACCATTTCTTCATCCAGGTATGTAAATGCAACTTTGATTGTTCTTATTAAATTATAAGTTTCTCCAAAAGTCTTATTTATATGTTTCTCAGGTGACATATTATTCATAACAATGACTCCCAGGTCCTTCTCATTCTCTACTTTTTTATTCCTTCTTCTCCCAATTTATATGATCCTGTTATTCTGTTTTTACTTTTTCCAAATTCCATTATACTACACTTTTTTGTATTGAACTCCATCTCCCACTTCCTACTCCATTCCCATACTTTATTTAGATCACTCTGTAGTGATTCACAATCTTCTTCCGTGTTCACTCTTTTCAGTAGTTTTGCATCATCTGCAAAGAAGCTCATATAGCTTTCAATTCCTTAATCCATATCATTAATATATATAGCAAACATTATTGGGCCAGAACTGTTCCTTGCGGAACACCGCTTATTACTTTATCCCATTTTGAGTGTTTGTCTCTTATCACTACTCTCATTTTTCTTTCTTGCAAAAAGTCTTCCATCCAATTAAGTAGTTTGCTCTGTATTCCTCCTTCAGTTTCTAATTTCTTAAGCAACTTTTTATGTGGTACTTTGTCAAAAGTTTTTTTTTGGTCTAGAAATGCACAATCAGCCAATCCATCTCTTTCTTGTATTATATCTATTAGCCTTGAATAGAAACATTTTAAATTGGTGACGCATGATCGTCCTTGTCTGAATCCAAATTGCCCTGGATTTAGCACGCTGTTTTTTTTTCTAAATATTTTACCCATCTACTTTTCACAATTCTTTCACAAATTTTTGCTATTGTACTTGTTAGAGAGACTGGTCTATAGTTGGTAGGTTCTTCTTTATTTCCTCCTTTATATATACATACATACATACATATACCAAGGCTTTTTCCCCCTTCCAAGGGAGGTAGCCACAAAAGGAAAGGCATAAAAACACTCCCACCCATTTCATCCCTAAATACACTCCACACCCCTCCCACCCTTCCTCTCATCTGAGCACCTCCTGGATGACGGGTCATCCCTGAACCCTGCCCACCGCCCTGGGTCAGAAGCAGTGTCGCAAGACACAGTACATCCACAGCAAGGCCGCTTCATTTAATCGGCGACCCCCCCTCTCCGTCCCCCTTTGCATATAAGGAGAGGACGGGGAGAAATCCCTTCGGGCTGCGTCAAAATTTACTCACACATACTACCCCACCCCCCACCCCCCCACCTATTCCTCCTCATGTCGTCACAACATCATCCATATACAACCATTCTCCACTCACCTCTGTCTTCCGTCCTCTCCCTTCCTTCCTCAACAGACATTCCCCTCTTCCCCAAAGCCCCCTTCACCCCATCCATCCACCTCATCCTAGGACGTCCCCTCATGTTCACTCCCTCCACATCTGCCTTCCATACCTCTTTTACTAGTCTTTCGTCACTCATTCTTTCCATGTGTCCAAACCATCCTAATATTCTTTCATCAACCCTCTCTCCCAAATCCTTTTTCACCCCTGTTCTCCTCCTCACCTCCTCATTTCTCACTCTATCTAGCCTAGTAACCCCCACCATACTTCTCAGACACCTCATCTCAAACACATTCAAACTCCTTCTCTCTTCTTCTCTTATGTTCCACGTTTCTGCCCCATACAGTGCTGTTGGCACAATCACTCCTTCATACAGTCTCCTCTTCGCATCCATTCCCAAATGTCTGTTTCTCATTACACTCTTTAAACCACCAAGGCATTTACTCGCTTCTCTCAATCTACATTCTACCTCCACCTTCACTCCACCTTTTCCTGCTACACTTGCACCCAAGTATCTAAAACTATCCACTTCCTCCAGTCGCTCTCCCTTAATGTTCACTTCCAGTCTACTGCCACTTTCACCCCTTGTACATCTCATCACCTTACTTTTACCCACATTTATCTTTAGCTTTCTTCTATCACATACTCTCCCAAACTCTGCCACCAGCTTCCTCAATCCCTCCTCTGACCCTGCCACAAGCGCAGTGTCGTCAGCAAACAACAGCTGGCTCACCTCCCACTTTTCTCCATTTTCTTTAACCATCTCCAATCCCTGACTCACTACCCTAGCATTTACCTCTCGCACCACCCCATCCATGTATAAGTTGAACAGCCAGGGCGACATAACGCATCCTTTACTTTATATATAGGTACTATATTTGCTTTTTTCCAATCTTCTGAAACTTTTCCTTTTTTCAAGGAACTGTTTATTATACTATGTATTTTGTCTGCCAGTTCATTCCTGCATTCTTTCAGTATCCAGTTTGCTATTTCATCTGGTCCATGCGATTTTCTGACATCAAGATTACTCAACTGTTTCAATATTTCATTCTTTGTTACTTCTATTTCTTTCATATGGGGGACTCTTTCTTTCCATTCGATCTCTTCAGGTTGTATGTTCTCCCTTGTAAACACTGATTTAAAATGTTTGTTCATAATTTCCGCCATTTCAATTTCCTCTGTGTATTCAACTCCTCCTTGTCTTAATTTCTCCAAGTCTTGTTTGTTTTTCAGTTTGTTGTTTACAAATCTGTAGAATATTTTTGGTTGATCTTTACACTTTTCTATGATATCTCTTTCATATTTTCTCTTTTCCTCTCTGCACGTTTGTACATATTCATTTCTATAACAAGTATATATTTTCCATTTTTCAGGCCTTCTGTCTTTTCTCCATCTGGTCCAAGCTTTGTCTCTTTTGTCTTTTAACTCCCTACAACTTTTGTTGTACCACCATTTTACATATTCTTTTTCTTGTTTTTGTCTTGGGACGTACTTTTCCACTCCTTTTTTGTAAATTTTTGTCAAAATATTCCATTTCTCTTCCACTGTTGTTTCTTCTTTGTATATTTTTTCCCAGTTTTCTAGTTGAAAGAATTCTCTTATTTGATCAAAGTTTGTTTTTTCATACATCATTCTTCCTTTTCTATATTGCTCATTTCTTTTCATGTATTTTTCTTCATTAAGTTCCAGTTCAATCAATATGTGGTCACTTTTACTTATTGGTGTTTTATATTCAATCTTGCCCACTATTCTAGGTTCAGATGTAATTATTAGGTCTAGTCTCGATGGTTCTTCTTCATTTCTATACCTAGTGTTCTCCTGTATCCACTGTGTCATTGTATGGTCAGTAATCATCTCAAGTAGAGTGTTTCCCCATGAGCCGTCTCCACCCTTTACTGTCATTTCTTCCCAGCAGATTTCTTTGCAATTAAAGTCGCGCATCATAACTATTCTTCCTCCATCTTCCATTATCTTATTTAATGATATCTTTGTGTCCTCTAACATACTTTTATGTTCACTCTCTTCCCACGAGGCTGTTTTCGGAGGCACATAATTTATCACAAACTTTCTGCTCTTCTTATCTCTGTCATCCACTTCGATCATAATCATCTCTACTGTATTCTTTCCATATGTGACACACCTCACGTTTATATCCTTCTTAGTCAGGAACATAACTCCACCCCCTTGCTTCGTCTCTCTGTTTCTAATCCAAGAATTATATGCATCATGTCCTACACTGTTGGGTGGTAGTGGACCTTTTAATTTTGTTTCTACAATTCCCATTATGTCCGGTTCTCTTTCCTTCAAATAATCATTCAGCTCATTCAATCCTGTTATTAATCCATCTATATTTGTGTAAGACACTCTTAGTTTTCTGCTACTTCCATTGTGTTCTCTGTTTCACTTTTTTTTTCTCTTGTATGTCGAATTTCCTTAGTTTCATATTCACTACTCTCCAATAGAATCTCTCTTTTTCTGACTCTGTTCTGGTCTCGTTTTTTACCTTAGCTTCAAGTCTTTTCTGTTTTTCTTCCTCTCTTTCCTCTTTATTCATTTCCCTTTTTATCCATACCTTTTTATATTGTTCACTTGTCGCTAGTTTCCCTGTTTTGGATAAGATATTCTCTACCGTCCTTTGTGACCTGAATTTAATCTTAATTGGTCTGGTCTTATCTGTACTATACTTTCCGAGCCTGAACTTCTCTTCGATTTGTTTCATTATTTCTGGTTCATCTTCCTGAACTAATTGTAGTAAACTGCTTACTTTTACATTTTCCTCTTTGATTCTTGAGGTTCTATCTGGGTTATGTTTCTCTTCCATTCCTAATATAATTATACATTTCTTTTTGTCTGCTTACATCTATTTTTGTCTCTTACAATATTCTCCTTCTGTCTCATCACTTTGATAACTGAGTCTTCAGTTTGTTCTTTCATTTGCTATCTAATTATATCGGAAAATGCAACGTTACTATTTTCCTGTATCTTCCTCCACCCCTCTGCCTCTTTTGCTATTGTTTCTGTATTGTCTTTATTGTTCCTTTTTAATTCTTCATTCTCCACTTTTACTTCTCTTAACTGTCTTTTTAGTTCTTCTATTTCATCAGTTAAGTTTTTGTTCGCCTTCTCTAGTTCTTCCAATTTTTCAAACCTCTCGGCAATTTTTGACATTTTACCGAACCTAATTTCCCAATGTTCAGTCATTTGTTCAAGTTTTTCCTCCAGATTTGCCAGTCGGGGGAGGTTGGTATCCGCCGCCCCCTCATTAAATCCTTGGAAATTATTATCTTCATCTTCCATTGAACTGCTCTTATCTATGTTTCTAATCTTTACAATTTTGTTAGTCCCATCATCGGCATCCAAGTCATCAGTTCGGCGTTTGTTTACAAGCCGTCTGGCCTCTTGGACCAAGTCCTCCCCTTCCTCATTTCCTTCCATTTCTCTCAATATCCCTTCCCTTCTCCTTCTCTATCACTTCCCCACTATTCCACGAGCACTCCCCTTCCCTATAAATACAAAAAGGCACTTCCTGGGCGTTGAGATCCACGTAGATTTTCCTTTTTCCTCGGAACACCAATTCTCGCCGTCCATTCGACGAAAGTGTGTGTGTGTGTGTGTGTGTGTGTGTGTGTGTGTGTGTGTGTGTGTGTGTGTATTTTGTGTGTGTGGCGGTGATAAGGCAGATATGGCGGCGGGAGAGAGAAATAGAGGTACAGGGTGACGCAGAAAAACGGCAACATTTGAAAAATAAAGGATGAAATAGAAGAAATCCAACAAAAATTATTGACAGCAATTAAACCTCTACAACTTGCCTCTAAGAAACAGTAATCCAAATTGTCAATGTTTGAAAATTACGTCCTGTAGATGGCGTCCTCCTGTACGTATGCATTCTTCCAATCTGCTGTTGGGGTTCACTGCTCGCTGTAACATCTCAGCTGGGACACCACGAATTTCGTCTTGAATTCTTTGTTTCAATTCATCCATTGCCCTTGGCTGAGCCATGAAGACCCGACTCTTCAGGTAACACCATAAGAAAAAAAATCACAAACGGACAAATCCGGTGATCTTGGGGGCCAGGGAATGTCATCGAATCTTGAGATGACACGGTTACCGAACAATTCTCGCACAGTTGCCACTGATTGTCTTGCAGTGTGCGGTGTCGCACCAACCTGTTGAAACCAGGTTTCTTGAAGTTGTAGAAAATTGTTCGATGCAGGAGCAACAAAATACTGCAACATCTCAACATGCCGATCCTAAGTGATAGTCACTGTGCTCTTCTGTTCGTTTTCGAAAAAGTAAGGTCCGATGACCCCGTGTGACGAAATTGCTGACGTATAAAGGACGTTCATGAACTTCTTTGGGGTTGTTGTCTGCCGAGTAACGATAGTTCTACTTATCAACGTGACCCGAGAGATGAAAACGGGCCTCATCTAACATCCACTGTTTGTCCAGAAATTTATTGTCCTCGTTTATGTTTGTCATAATTTGCTGACAGAATTACATTCGCAACTGGTGATCATTCTCCTTCAGTTGTTGCACGATCTGCAGGTTTTACGAATGAAAATTTAAATCAAAATGGAGAGTTCGGCGAGCACTCCCTGGACACACTGGCCCCAGTTGCTTACTTACGAAGTGAACGCCGTGGGCTCCATAAGAATGAAACGCGTACAGCCTAGATATTCTGTGGAGTACAAGCACTTCTCGGTCGTCCAGTCGGATTCCTTTTTAGAGCAGATCCAGTCTCTTCAACTTTTTTAATCCAATTTTTATTGCGTGTTTCGAGGGAACCCGACCATAACGTCCTAAGTCGAAAAAACGTTGGAACTCCTTCTACGCACCTTCCATACTATCATTGTTTTTGAAAAAAGCGAAAGTACGCTGTTGACCGTTCCACTGCTCCATAATTATTAAATGGCAAGAGTGTTTACAGTTCAAGGTCCCTGTTCAGCAGTGCTGCCAACTGTACATGGCTGCCACTACGCATTTCAAAAATTCCCGTTTTTCTGTGTCACCCTGTAGATATATGATGGAGAGGGTGAAAGAGAGGTGGCAGGAGAGAGGTAGACATAGAGAGAGAGAGAGAGAGAGAGAGAGAGAGAGAGAGAGAGAGAGAGAGAGAGAGAGAGAGAGAGAGAGACAGAGAGAGAGAGAGATGGTGGGCGCGAGAAATAGAGGCAGAGAGAGAGAAGTATAGGTGGAGAGGCGGGACAGAGAGCAAATAGAGAGATTTGCGGGCGGGAGAGAGAGATGACGGGATGCGAGGAAATACTCTCTCAAACACACATCTAAACATGTAGTCGACAAACATACCAAGAGGGACGCAACACATGATTACTTAATCGTAAATGCAGATAACACACACGCACGCACACACAGACAGACACACACACACACACTCATCCACATACAGACACGCATACACACATACAGACACGCACACACACAGACACGCATCCACATACAGACGCATACACACACACACCACACACACACCATTCTCGATGGCACAGTGGTAGTGTTTGCGGCCGCCACTACGGCGGTCCGAGTTCGAATTCCGCCCAGGGCTGAAATAATTTCAGTATCGCTGTGCTGCAAGTTGTTACTCCAACTCTCGTGGGCGGGGAGTTGGGTGTGTGTGTGTGTGTGTGTGTGTGTGTGTGTGTGTGTGTGTGTGTGTGTGTGTGTGTGTGTGTGTGTGTGTGTGTGTGTGTGTGTGTGTGTGTGTGTGTGTGTGTGTGTGTGTGTGTGTGTGTGTGTGTGTGTGTGTGTGTGTGTGTGTGTGTGTGTGTGTGTGTGTGTGTGTGTGTGTGTGTGTGTGAGGTCACAATATTACTCATAGATCGGTCATATATGAGCTCTGAGCTCTCTTGCGGGAGGGGAATAATTGTCGACCACGAGTCCAACACGTGATCCAAGACCATGGGGGTGAATCGCATGCATAAAAACGTACATGTTATTGTTTGTCCTTCGCAGGCGAAAACGACCATGACTTCCGGTCAAAAATGTAAAATTTTTGAACATGAATCATACATATATGTATACATAAATACATACACGCACAGACACACACACACATGCATTTTAGGCACGCACCCACGCAGACATACACGCACCCATACAGTACATACACACACACGCACGAATGGAAGCACATGCACGCTCACATATGCACGCACGAGAACACACACACACGACTCGGTGGCGCGGTTGATAGATCACTGGGCTGCTAGTACGGTGGTGCCCGCAGTACCTGGTTCGAATCCTGCCCAGGGCCAAAATTATTTCGGTATCGCTGCGATTCGGGTCGTTACTCTGACTCTCGTGGGCGGGGAGTTGTGTGTGTGTGTGTGTATGTGTGTGTGTGTGTGTGTGTGTGTGTGTGTGTGTGTGTGTGTGTGTGTGTGTGTGTGTGTGTGTGTGTGTGTGTGTGTGTGTGTGTGTGTGTGTGTGTGTGTGTGTGTGTGTGTGTGTGTGTGTGTGTGTGTGTGTGTGTGTGTGTGTGTGTGTGTAAGGTCATAGCATTACCCATAGATCGGTCATACGAGCTCTGAGCTCTTTTCCGAGAGGGAAATAGCTGTCGATCACGAGTCCAACACGTGATCCAAAGACCACGGTGAAGGTGAATACACACAGATACACACACACATGCACTTACCTACACACGCACGCAAGCACACGCACTCACACATACATAAATGCATACAAGCACACACGCACGAATGCAAGCACAAACGCACACACTCGCAGACGTATATACACATATATACATGAAGACATTCACACATACACACACTGGTATATACATACACACACTATGGGGTACAAGTGTCACTAAAGGCCCCCCCCCCAACACTTTGTTGTCGTTGTTAAGAGTTGCAGCTGTGCTCCACTTCCACTTGGGGTCGAACCCGCTAACATAATTGAAATGAAAACCTGATATATGAAAACCACATATATAAATGTTATTTTGACTAATAAAACTGAAGTAAGATGGCATAATAATCTATTTAAAGAAATTCCTATTTACCTTTTCTATTTGGCGTTCGACTTCATGATGACCCATCTTGAACTCGCATTCCTGGTTTCGCCTTTCATATGTGTGACACCACCAGCCGTCTCCCTCGTCGCCGGATGGGAGGTGATCTCGGGGTTTCCTCCAGCTGCATCGGACGATCTCCCTGGCGTCCTCGTCCGTGGCCTCGATCAGGAACTCCAGGATGAGTCCGTTTTTGTTGAAGCTCTCTCCCATGTACCTGGGGCAGTTTTTACGGACTGTGTGAGGGCGACCCTTTTTCGCCCAGGGGTTGCAAGGATGGTCGTTGCTGAGTGGGAGAAGACGGGGCCCCTCGATGGTGGCCGTCAGGGCGTAATTGTCGAACAATTCACCGTAGTCAGTGTTGGTGAGGAGGACCCGGTAGAGAGTGACGGTTGGGTAAGAGACGTTCTCGATGTAGTAGACTCTTTTCCACCTGTTGAGGACCCAGTGGATGTCGAGCGAGAACTCGAAGTTGCCGTATTTGCTGTTGGCGTTGGGGTCCTCCTCCTGGGGTGAGAACCAGAGGACCCGTAGGTTCTTACAGGGGTGGTCCTCGGGAAGGCCTTTCGGGTGGAAGGCGGAGAAGTGTGTGATGGGCCTGGGCTCCATTCTCCCGCTCCTATAGATGTCTTCGACCTTGTCCAGGTGGACCACCCGGGCGATGCGGTAGAAAGGGACGACCTCGATCCAGTCCGGAATGGGTCGCCTCGGCCTCCACGAAATCAAGTTGACGGTCTCGTGCTCCATCAGCAGAACGTCGTCCTCCTCCTCCCTCACTTCCCTCTCCCTTGACTTCGACTTGTTGTCTTTGCCGGACGAGTGGCGAGACCTGGAGACTGACATCGTCTCTCGAGTTGGTGATAGGACGGTTTTTATCTGCAATGACACAAGGAAAACCTATGTCTCAAAAGGGCACACGTTGCTAGAGAGATTTAATCAGAGAACACCTACGTAGGGCACTCGGCTACAACTTTGCACTTATGATAAACTTTTTCACTTGTGATCACCAACTAACCTATCGGGTTTACAGGAAGATCAGGAAGACTATTAACAATGGTTTACGAAGAGTTCAGAATATGTATTGGACAATGTGACACAAATACTCACAGATTGCAAGCAGGGAAGTATCTGAAGTCGCACTATCCTCGGCTCCTGCTTATATAGGTGTTGAACGTTTGCAGAGGTAAAAAGATTCGGTTGTCGGAAGTGTGTGGGCGGGAACGACGTCATGTCTGGATGTGTCACGAGGGGTGTGGTTCCGGAAAGGACTTTCAAGCGAGCGCGGAAAGTTTAAAACTGTCCGCTCACCGGGGAATATTTGCCGAAGTAAAATTCATCAAGAAAAAGGTTATATTCATAAGTGTTAAGTCACTGTCTAAGGTGGCGTAAGAGACATCTGAAATTGAGAAATTAAAGATTAAGACAGACGATACAAATTTTGTCGTCATTTTCTAAACAAAAGGCGAGACGATCCTGTCGTTCGCTTGTTGCACCGAGTGCCAGCAACTCGATGCTCCTCCCCTTTGATGACGCTTAGTAGACGCGAGCAAACGCCACCGATTTCCTTATGTCATTGTTTGATAAGCGTGTCCGGCTTCATTTATTTTAATAAGGTTAAGAGTAATTTTTTTTTCTTTGGCGGTGCAAGTGAAGGATTTCTTCGCTAACTGAACAAGTGAACAGAGAAGGTGTAATCTGACACTAGAAGCGACGAATGTGATGTATCATTGTGTGGTAGCTCATTCTGAATACGTGCGGCCCCAGGAGTATGCACAAACACAAACACACACACACACACACACACACACACACACACACACACACACACACACACACACACACACACACACACACACACACACACACACACACACACACACACACACACACACATTATATATATGTATATATATATATATATATATATGTATATATATATATTTCTGTTAAATGCTAAAGCACAACTGGCGTCAATGATTTTAAGAGAACATTTTTGTAACTGTATTTCTTTTTTTCTTCATAATTCAAACTCTAGGAAATAGTAAAAGGCTTCAGAATGTTGATCCAGCTTATCGACAGCTGTTTCAATCATTACAAAAGGTCATCTTCAGGGTAATACATTACATGAAGACAAAGAAGGGTTGTGAGAATAAACACCTTGTGAGATCGAAACCTTTATTGGTACTACGTTTCGCTTGTTACAGCTTTTTCAAGTACAGACATGACACACACTCTGAGCACATATAAGCCACCAAGTCCCACCCGTCCCCTAACTCCCCCTCCACCTACCACCCACCCCTCCCTGATAACCTCTCCCAGTTCCTTCCCTGTTGGCTTATATGTGCTCAGAGTGTGTGTCATGTCTGTACTTGAAAAAGCTGTAACAAGCTAAACGTAGTACCAATAAAGGTTTCGATCTCACAAGGTGTTTATTCTCACAGTCTTGTCGGCTTTTGCCATTGTGATTCACAAAGAAGGGTATATAAGGCCGAGAAAAAACGGTAGGGAGAGGTTACTGGTTATGTGGGAATCTGTCTCATCTAATAAGACGGAAAGGGCACCCGAGACAACCTCCCGATGTGGGACTCTGTCCAAATAGTCTAGACACAATCCCCATGTGGGTTTATGTCCCGTGGTGGAGGTCTGTATTTTCTACTGGAGGGGAGGACATAATCAAATAATACCTGGGCATTTAAAGTAGGCTTTTGTAAAGCGATGCTCTCTGCCTCAGCTATTATCAAACTTCCATAATTGTTATCTTGGTGGATGATCGTTGTGTCTCTTATGAGCTCTACTATGGGCGGCTTTTTATCGTGGGCATCAATAAAATGCTGATGGATGGCTCCGCTGTTAAGGTGAGCTTGCAGTCGTCGTCTTAAAGTCGTGAGGGTATGGCCGACGTAGCTACACCGAGGGCTTGCATGCCCCTTCAGAACATTTGAATTTGTATACTACGCCAGTTTTTAAGTTCCTTTGGACACTCGGGGACGGTGCTGCGTTTCATAATGAGGGAGGCAATCAGGTTATGATGGCTAAAGACTTTCAGTGAAACCCTTTTTTAGGGCTCCTTGGGTGTAACACCTCTGGAGACAATCCTACGAAGGGTATCTGCTTCCTGTCTGTAAGCCGTGCCAAAATGATGTATATAGCTAAGATCAGTACCAATGGTATAGAGACTGAGTCTAGGAGAGATAGGAAAATATAAAAATAATGCTTAATATATCTAGACTTCGAAAAAGCTTTTGACACTGTCCCGCACGAGAAATTAAACTCACTTCTCATGGAATAAGTGGTAACTTGTTAAGCTGGGATAAAACAGGTTGAACAATATTAAACAGCTATTTGTTTTGAATAGAACTTCTATATGGAAAGATGTTACGAACGGAGTTCCTCAGGGTTCCATTCCAGGGCTGATTCTCTTCACAGTAAGTATCAAAGACACTGATTGTGGATTTAAATATTCAGTCTCCAAATTTGATAATGCTACTAAGTTGTATAGGAAAAAATTATTACTCGAATCAACTGGATATTCAATGATTTTAAGACAAATTAGTGCAATGTTCTCAAAAGTGAATAAATGAGTTTAAAGAGAATAAGTGTACTGGAGAATTATACATGTAAGTAAAATGATACTAAGTTCGAATACTAATTATTTAGAAAATAAATGAGCTACAGTGAAGAACGAGAATGATTTTGGTGACACCCTTAAGTCATACGAACATTCAAATTCTACTTTTGAGAAAGCAAATAGGATGGACTATGGACTATCTAGCAGAGACCACCTGGATTCGCCTTTTGTGGAAGGGGGAATAGTAATAAGATCGTGGGACTGGTAGCGTAATTACACAGGTCACTGGTTCGCCTACATTTGATATATGCTTTTCTTTGAGGTCCCCACATCTCATTAAAGCCATTGATATACGGGAAAAAGTACAAGGCCAAACTACAGAACTTATACCAAATATGAGAAAAAAACATACGAAAACCACTTAAATCTCTTTAAACTGTCCCTTGTAAAAAAAAAAAAAAAAACAGGGAGGATCAATATATTCAGAGGAATTGATAACATAAAAAGTGAAAAAGAGAATCACATTATTTAGCAACTGGAACAGAAAGAAATACTTTAAGCTGTCAAGACGCAGACTTAACATAGAAACAGGTAGAAACAAGAACAATATTTTTTGGCAATTTCGTCAACTTGTAGCTGAAGCAGATGAAGAGAATACAATTTGAAGTTTTAGAATTCCCTTGACTATATATATATATGTATATATATATATATATATATATATATATATATATATATATATATATATATATATATATATATATATATATATATATATTACCCAATCTTGTTATGGAGAGAAAGTCTATTGTTGCCATGCTTTATCAGTGTTTCTCATTTTACTGAAAATCAAGGCTGACACATGACTATATCATGTACGAACGGATTGCGCGAGCAATTGTGTGTGTGTGTGTGTGTGTGTGTGTGTGTGTGTGTGTGTGTGTGTGTGTGTGTGTGTGTGTGTGTGTGTGTGTGTGTTTGTATGTGTGCTTGTGTGAGCATACGAACACAAGGTATCGTTAAACATGTACATAATCATTTAGTATTGATTATGCGTGTTAGTATGCGCGTATGCGTGGACCACCGCCATTCTCAATGCATCAAACATTGCAAAGTTGTCATCATTTCATATGACTTTCCCGGAATACTACGAAACATTTCAACAAAAGAATTCCCTCACTACTGATAAATAGAATATCAGGTTTTTTTTATCTGGTTGTTGCAATGATGTTATCACTGACGCATATATTAATTATGTGATTTTGGTGTAACCTGAAGAGGATTGGAGATGTCCCTTTGTTCGGTCAGTGTCCCCGAGTTTGCTGAACGATGGAGACACACGGGTGAGTGTTTTGCAGTTCGTTGGTAACCACCTACCCTCTGTGCCAGGTGGCATTTTCCTTTATATTCTGACTGCCGTCGGGCGATTTATTTCATCCATGTTCCAATCCCTCATTAGCGAAATACTTGCTCTACATCTCCCTCCCCTTCGTCAGATAAATAGAACTGTCACCAGCCAGAATAAAACCTATCAAGCGTCTCATTGTGCCGAGGAAGTCGAACTTGATTGACCCTTTCGCTCCGTTTTACTTCTGTCGTTCAGTCCAGCTGCCGCTAATCGATTGGGGCAACTCCCTTCTCCTTCGTAGTGAAAAGATGAACCAAAAACAAAGTTACAATTATCAATTGCTTTCATCTAACAATGCGTTCAGTGGATGCCTATCACAAGTAGAGATGCAACTGACGAATGTTGCGTGGGTAACTGGGAAACTGCTTTTCTTGAAGGCATATTCTGTTGAACATAAAAACTTTCCTTATTAAACTCTTCATTTTTTTTTCTAATTATCTTATTTTTTCTCTAAGGTGTTGGGGAAGTGCAAAGAGGTTTCAAAAACTATCGACATTTAGCGCATCCATTTGTGCTTTATCAGGGCAGGTTATCGAATGCAGACTGGAGTTCGTGGGTATGGACTTCCTAGGATAGACCACCCGCTCTCGTGGGAGGGACGAAAAGCCTGTAGGAAAATTAAATGATAGTCGTGCATAAAAGGGGGTTATTGTCAGTGAGCACTTTTGTAGGCTATTCATTAGGGCTTATGTCGCTGTTCAGGATACACGTAGCAGGAGATTTGAACATCGGGGCTTACATTTATCTCAACCAAAAGTGGGGAAAAGTGTAGAAAAAGGTAAAAACACGGAAAAAAAATAGCGAGAGCTAGATTGAAATAAGATGTAGTATGGGGGCAAGTTAGAAATGAAGTCAGTTTTAGTAGAAGAAAAAAATGTATATGTTTGTGCGTGTGAGCGTGATTCTGTTAGCGAAAAGTGTATTTGTGGTGGAATATGAGGATTAGAGTTTATGTGAAGGAGTCTCATGAGGTGTTGTAGACGTGGGGGAAAACGCTCCGTGGCGTGCCTCATTGTGCTGTCGGAAGATGAATCTTATATACATTTTTCTCCTGATTGTAGACTGTTCCTCTTTTATCACGAGCGTTTCTGCTATGAATAGGTTTCTTTTGTCACAAAGTTGGTGCTGGATTTTATTGGATTCTACAACATGTTGCCGTATAGTATCTATAGTGTGGGGCTGTTTTTGTGTGTTGTCTGATGGGACCATTTTGCAGATCTATCTGTTTATATACACCAAGGGCTTTTTCCCCCTTATAAGGGAGGTAGCCATGTCAAAGGCACGCATCCATTCCTTCCCATTCCACTCTCATCCACCATTCATCTTAGCTCCTTGTGGATGTAGGGTCATCCCTGTCTCCTGCCCACTGCTTGGGTCAGGAGTAATGTAACTCGACACAGTGCATCCACAACAGGTCTAGCTTTTTCACTTGCACTTTCAGCTGCAGATGCATTGTTGATATTATCGAAAGGGTTGTTTGGCATAAATAGGTTTCGGGTCACACACACACACACACACACACACACACACACACACACACACACACACACACACACACACACACACACACACACACACACACATCCTCAGAGCCCCCACAACAGTTTGTTATCTATGCAACCTTCATTATCTCCATTACCTTACCCACAACGATTTTCGCTTATCTCTTATCATCAATATTCTGATGCCACTGCAGGCACCCGAAGTTGACTCACACCACATCACAACTTTGGAAACGTATTTACTGTTTCTATCGCATCAACAATTTTGACAAGAAATAACTTGTATTGTAAGAGAAATCCTATATATAAATCATATTAAACGCAACAACTAAGGACATACTGTGTTTGTGGAGCTCTGATATATTATGGGTCAGTTTTAAGTGTCCTAATTGAGTGAAAGCGTCCACTGCAGGACCACCACCCTATCCCCAGCGTTACGATACAGCCTTTGTACCTCACCACAGTAACTTAATCCAGCTTGGTGAGGTTGTTTACATGATACGAATTGTATGTTAATTTTCGAGCGTTGGGATGGTTGTGGTTGTGAATGAAGTCAGAAACCAGTGTGGATTAAATGCAAGCAATGAGATGCTGCACTGGTATACTGCACCTTTGGTGTCCGCTATTGCAGAGAGGGGTTGGGGAGCCATGAGAGTGTGACTTAAACAATTGCTTGCCACCTCCCTAGGATCGATCCTGGGCAAGACGCTGACCATTTATCCATTAATATCTTTTAATCGTGTTGTAATCCTTCATCATAATATTTGGCAACATATTCATCAATGACATAACATTTTTTCCCAAAATAATTCTAACTAATATCAAGCTATTTTTTTCTTGATTTCACCACAGAAATTGAAAATAATTCACTACATGATTTTGACGAATAGCTTTAGAATTTAAGATCTAAAACCCGGATTACGTTTAGATAAATCAGTCTTAAACATCACTATGCCAAACAATGTAGCCCCTTTCCATTGGTGACAACACACTACTCTCAATTTCAAGCGGTTTGAAAAAAGTGAGATTGAGGCAATTATTCCAACTGATTGAACACAAGAATGGAGAAGACGACAAGAAACCACAAACATTATACTAGGCAGTTCTATGTCCGTTACCACCTATCATCCTCATCCATAGATTTATCTAACCTTATGGATTGTTATTTAATCTTATGGATAGGCTGGAGTTGTTGCCGTAAAGTGAATCTAACTTTCCCGAGACCTGCTAGAGGAGGGACCTGCGCAGGCGTAAACAAAATATAAATTCAAATTTCACTTTGAGCGGGCGGGGGGGGGGGGAGAGGCTACGTCAACCGCTCCTCAGTAGCTGAATACAATCACATGGCATTTATGACTGCAAAAATAACAGCCGTTTTCGTCAATTAATATTCCATATAATTTTTTTGTCTTCAACAGTTCGCCATCCACGGACATAGAGCTTCACAAGAACAATGACCTCACGTCGTGGCAACCACGTCAGCCCCTGATTGTCCAGCAATGGGATTACAAGGAAATATATTATATATCGCGAGTCGTCCACATGGACGACGCTGTGAAGGTCATGAGGGAAAAGAAAATGAGCCCCAGACCTATCACACACTTTTCTGCCTATCACAGGAACAACCTGCCTAGTGAACATCCTTGTAAGGATCTCAAGATACTTTGGTTCGCCCCAACACTGGAATTTGGGGCTCCCAGCTACTATGGAAATGTTGAGTTTATCCTGGATCTGAGCTGGGCTCTGCAAAAATGGAGGAAATCTTACCTGATGGAAATGGTCACAGGTAAGACGTACACGCTTTACCGAATTCTTCTGACCAACACCAACTACGACGAGCTCTTCCAGGGATCCTCCAATAGCAACGGTCCAATATTACGTCCCGCGAATGTTACTGGTCACTGGCAACGCCAAGATACTGGTTACGGATACACACGCAACTATGTTTTGACGAACTGTCCTCGCTTTAACAACCAAGGGTACAACATGCAAGGTCTGACTGTTGAGTTTCTTATTGAAGCCACTGAAGATGATGCTAAAGAAGTTTTCAATAAAAGTTTCTTGACCTTCCGGGATCACAGACCGGCATTATGTGAAGGACCTACGGCATGTCACAGGTTTGTCAGAAGGAAAAAAAATTGTCCATATCCCTACAGTCCTTTTGATGCTCAGGCTGAGTTGTTCCGGCAGCTTCACCCATCATTTGCAACCAATACTTGGTAGACTTATTTCTTGGACTTGGTATGCCTTCAAAGGATTAAGGAAACAAGACCAACAGTTTCACCATCTCCCATTGGAAAGATTGCGGTGGTGTAGGAGGTTAGAGAAGAGAACTTGGTAGATCTAAATCCTGAAATTTTAGTGTATCAAAGACCATATGACTATGGGAAATTAATGTGGAGTCACTGTAGTGTTGGCAAAATAGAGACTAGATAATGCAGAAACGATTACAGAAATTAAGATTTGATCAGCATAATTTCATGATAAGATGTTAGTCTCCAGTTATATAGAAAATGTAGTGTGACTCGACTGTATGAGTGTAATACAAAGTAGATCATTTTTATTATTGCACAAAATCTAAGATGTCAACAATCTCTGACTAAGTCCAAGTAGAGAAGTTGACCCCTCGTCTTTATTTCTATTTGTTTGTTTATTTACTTTATTCTATTTATTCATTTATTATTTTAGCGGTATTTCGCCTTCTTTATCCAGCACATCACCCGAGATCTCCCCAAACCTCTTGCAAGCGCTCTTAGAGGTTCCTTGAGAACAAATTTAAGAAACTTCTTGTCAGACGCTATCAAGGCACGTAAATGCTTAATCATTACTATTTTGTTATGTATGATATCAGTTGTCATTGCAACCCTTATTAATTCATCGGCGTTGACCACCGTTTTTATCCCCAGAGACAATATCGAGCCTAGACACATAAAGCGGTTAGAATAGAATGGGGGAAAATCCTGTCGTCATGCGCAAGCCATTTTGCCTCTTAACACCAAACGCTCTAAGAACCATATTCCCGCACCGAGGAGGTGTGGTATTTGCCCCTTTCTTTTCTGGCCGAGTCATGTAGATGAAGTGATACAGGTAGTGTCATAGAGGTAGTGAACTTTTCAAGAGAATAGCTTATTATACAAACAGCGTGAAACGCAAACCTCGGTATTCCACCCTGGCCTATCATCTGTTAAACATCGACGGTTACTTGTGATCTCGCCAGACACCTGAATCCCATCATTACGCCCAACATTCCTTCGACTTTCAACTTAAAAACGTTTAGACAATTTCTCGACATCATCGACACTTTCAGCCCTCCAGGCGTCTTTGCTTCCCTAGACGTGGGAAGCTTATCTATGAACGTTCCTGTTGAATAGACCCTGACCTTAATTTACCAACACCCACAGGTTCGTTTCACATGTATCGGCTTTTCACCATGCGCCGTCCACGACACGACGTCGTGCTCTCAAATAAGCACGTGTGTATGGACGCTTTCATGCATCACGACCACGTGTGAAAACGTCCATTGACACCCATGATTATTTGAGAGCACGACGTCGTGTCGTGGACGGCGAAAAGTCTATTCGTGCGAAACGAGCCTTAAGGAACTCTTTGAATCAAGGAGCTCCCCTTTTTTTACAAAGGATTACAAAGGCAAAGCATGCCGACAGGAGACCTTTTGATCCATATCTAGGTCGGATGCAAAAAAAAAAAAAAAAAAAAAAAAAAAAAAATTAATAATAAATTAAAAATATAACAATGTAAATAACAATTAAAATACATAAATAAATGCATTGGTATAGTTGAATAACAAACAAACAGGTAAATAGTAAATGATAATAAATTGACATATAACTAATAATAAATGAAAATCAGACAGACAAATTATAACAAAACAAAAACAAATAATATAACATAAATTATAATAATTACAGCATCTTACTTAGGTATTTATCTAAATGATTCTTAAAGCTTCGAACTGAACTACATTGCACTACCTGTGCAGGAAGTTTATTATTTTATTGTCAGGATAGTAAGATACACGTCAAAATTGGACGTCACAGCGACGCGTCCCCCACTCGTCAACCTATTTCCCAAATTACATGTAGAATCTTTGGATTAGAAAGTCTTCAAATGCCACCAGAACGTGCATCCCACCATCCATGCACAAAAAACCTAGTATATCACCCACCTTGCCCAATTTTCCAAGGACAGTTCATTCCTTATGAACAATTACGAGTTGGAAAACTATGGTAGCCTGTTCACAAATGAAGTTTAGGTAAAAGACATCAGATCTGGCCTGAAGAACAATAGTGTGTGCTCTGCTCAATATAAACAGAAAAACATAAAAACATTCGTGCACTAGAAAATCACTTTCTGACGCTGCAGCACCTGGACAGCAGGTGATGTACTCCCTCATCCAGAAGTTGGAATCTTTTGGTTCCTAGCCTACCCGTAGTAACGACAGTCTCCTACCCTTGTCTTCTACTATACGAATGCGGGATCGGTGCCATCTGCGTAGAGCTGATGGCCAGGGGTGGTTGCTGCTGATTGGCCCCCAACTCTTGGGGTTGGGGGGTGGTCCCACGACGTAGACGTTGCAGCTCCACAACCTAACAAATAAAATATATAACACAGACATGCACAATAACACCAAAAGATGGCTGGCCAATTATCTGGCAGGCAGGAATGCTCATGTGTCATATAATGGCCAATCATCGCACATCAGAAACATTAAGAACGGAGTACCACAGGGCTCAGTTCTATCCCCCACATTATTTAATCTATACATGCATGACTTACCCACACCAGACACCTCAGAAATACAAATCTCTTCCTACGCAGATGACATAACAATCACATGCACACATCGTAACACAGACAAAGCTGCAGAAATAATCCAGCCTTACCTTGACACACTCAACACATGGTTCATCACAAACAGACTCAAAATAGCTCCAACCAAATCTACAGCAACACTTCTCACCAACTGGACAAAAGAACACAAATACATACCTAATCTCTACATCAACAACACTAATACCACACACAAACACACCGAAAATTCTTGGTGTAACATACGATACATCCATGTCTTTCAAACAACACCTCACAAACATAAAAAACAAATGCGCACCTGGACTTAACGCACTTAAGTCAATCACTGGAACAACATTTGGACAAAACAAAGAAACTAATATAACAATATACAAACAATGCATACGCTCAGTGATGAATTATGCGAGTCCTGCATGGGCTCCTAATCTCAGTGAGACACACCACAACACCCTTCAAATCATACAAAACAAAGCCCTAAAAACAATTACAGGCTGCACAAATACATCACCTACAGACCATTTACACCATGAAACAAAAGTCCTCAAAGTCAAGGACCACCTCGACATGAGAGGCACACAAACACTTGCTGCAGCCACCACAATCACATCTCACCCGCTACACTACATAGCAGAACACCCACACACACCAAGAAACATTAAAACTACACCCAAAGACCTTTATTACGCACAGATACTCTCTTCTCTTCCTCCACAACCACCAAATACCAGCCTCCGGAAACATATTCATAATCATATCACTCACCGCTCCATTAACACACTGAAAGACAACACACTGCTGCATGCCAGACCCCCTGATATCCACCCTTCTGAATCCTTTCTCCCACGAAAGGACAGAGTCCACTTGGCCAGACTGCGATGCGGTCACCACCCAGCACTTCTAAGCTACCAGAAGAGGCTGGACGACCGTGTTGTGAACAGCTGCCCAGGATGTAACACTTCACCCCATACCATACAACACATAATGGAAGACTGCATTATACACAATCATGCACGCAAACAACACAACATACACTCTATAAAGGATTTGTGGGAAAACCCAGTTTCGGCTGTGGCCTTCCTTGGGGAGACGGGACTGCTCGGACAGACAGTCTAGGGAACGACAACAACAACAACTATACGAATGCCGGTAGAATAATAAAATAATAAATGGATAAAAGAATAAATGAATAAATAAACAAATAAATTAGTTAAATGAATGAATAGAAAAAATACATGATGCAAAATTATTTTACGCAACGTCTTTCCAGAAACCCAAAGTATAAAACCCGTTGCATTTATCATGTTGCAAAACCGTAAAAGCCCCAAACATAATATTGAGGAATAATTCCCTAGCGTACATTTTCGTTTTGATGCTCAGTCATCATCGCCTCTACGCAAGACATCCACGACCCATCCCTTCGACATGGCGAAGTACCTTAGTGTTATCATCCTGTTCGAAAACAGGCAATTTTATGCAGCCGCCGAGGGAGGATGGCCCCGAGACTGAAGGAGGTCTTCAAGACCAAGACCCAAGATCGAACGGGTTAAAATTTGCTTTGTCAAGAGACAATACAAAATGACAATCATCATCATCCCTGGCAGTTCAATATTCAAGAATAACATTAAAATCATATCGATAGAAAATTACTGCCTACTCCTCAAAATAACCTAGAGAAGTCACTTGTCTGTCATCTTATGCAAACTTTTTATTGATACATTTTCCGTGTGTTTCTCCTTATTTTCTACAAAATAATCATTTATACTACATGTCTTTTATGACTTTAAACAATATTTGGTAATACTTTTTATATATAAAGAAATTTTGTAATATCTACAAAAAACAAATAGTATTTTTCCATAAATTGCAGTGACTTTTTTATGGTTACACGTTGAAAATACGAACTTATATAGTATACATTAGCAACAAAAGAATCTAAATTTTCTTTAGGTCCCAAGTTTGTCATTATTTTATCTTTTCCTAGAGCCCATGCTCTAAAATTTTCCTCTCTGTGGATGGCAGTTTTCAGTCAAAAGACGTCTTGGAAACTGAAGAAATATAGTTCAAAGTATCGCATTATGTTTGATAAGAGAATTGGAAACGTTTCAGTGCAAGCGGAACGGGACTGCGTATGTGTGTGTATTTAGATATTTGATTTTGACATATAGGTATACTTGGGCAGGAGATTTTCCCTCAGAAAAGTTATATCTTCCTGACGAGAGTTCGGACATTTTCAGGGAGGCTGAAGGGAAATTGTGCGAAAGGTGACTCGACACGTAGACTGGAATTATAATAGATCAAATGTTTCTAAGGTACAATTTCATGGACATAACTGAAGGGACATACAAAGATATACACTCACATACATATGTAAACATATACTGGGCATACTGTATATACATAATATATAAGTGCCGACAGACACACATACATGATAGTCATGTTTTCCGTACTATTACTTCCTCAGGGAGAGTGATCTAGAAATATATAAGCCTGTGTAGTTTCGATAGATTAATAATTGTGTCAAAAGTACTATTTTTGTACATAATTTACTCTAAACCTGCAGTTTTGATTAAAAGTATAAGAGGAATACTATGTTCAGTATTCGCAACCCCCATCGTACAACTTGGATTGCACACCAACTGAGACAGAGCCTATTGCAATGCCAAGATGCTGGCTTGCCTCCACGAACACTAGCCAGTACGAGTTACCAAGTAGAATAATATTAGAATTTTGTTTGATATATTTGCGAGTGGAAAACATGATCTTATTATTCTGTGCTTATGATATTTATGCTTTTAATATTGATGTTAGTCTAAGATGCTAATCTATCATCATTATTATTACTATTTTGCATTTTCATCTGTCTTTAGACGTCGAGTTGGCAACAAACATGAACTATAAAATGTTGCCACCACTGGCTTCTTTCATTTATTACCGTTTTCCTCCTCTAAATCTACTAGATTTACATTGGCAAATCTACCATCATGTATATGATAAAGTTTTATGTAAATCCATGATTGTAAATTATATATTCTCGGTCATGCCATATCTTTGTCCACAGTACTATGGCAATGTAGATGCCATAGTTGAGTCTATTATCGTCTAATGAATAATTACTCTGTCACCAGTGTTACTTGAGTCCTTGGAAATATTTTGATCATGTAATGTTCACATTATTTATGTTTACTTTCTGATATATTTCTTCTGAAAATTATTACGGTTTTATATTTACTAATTCTCCTAAAGAAATACTGTATCCTCGAGTGTATCATGTTATGTAAATTCAGTATTCAGTAAGATTTTAACCTATGTTATGATAATTACAAGCTGATTCTGTGGCAAAGATGTGAATAAGATTTATTACTTTTTGTTAGTTGAGTTAATATTTCTTCCATAAATATACCTGTTTACGTTTAATATTCTTTTTCAACTATTTGGCTGTTTCGTTGAAATAAATTGAAAAATCCTATGTGTGTATATATTGCTATTCCCTGGTCACGTTGCTTCATGACTAAAATGAACATTTGTATATTAGAATGCTACTAGTTATGCTCTCTTAAGGGTCACGGGATTAAGAATATGGTGATGCTAGTTGAGCCGAGACGATAGAGAAAATACATAAGAAGGAAGACATACATAAACATCACTATACTTGTCACACCATATTTTCTTCTTTTTATTAGTATTTATCATTAATTGTCATGGAAATGAATAATTCACGAGAGTTTACATGTAGATTTACTGGACATCAAATAAAATATTTTGAAAAAAATCTTTGCTTGCTTCGGAGTTCTAAGTGCGTCTTGTACCGTCTTGCACAATTCCTCTTTGAGGTCCTGAAGTTTGGGATTACTTCTAGTCCAAAAGGCAGTAAGAAAAGATAAAAAGAAAGTGACCTAATAGTTGCATTAATATGACAATAACGTGAAACAAATCAAAACACTGATAAAGCCACTTGAGCAATAGCGAACATGCAAGGCGGATGTATTCTTTTCAGCGGCGACAAGTTTCCACCTTACCTGTGTCCAGCGATATGACGTCACGAAAGCCTACATTCAACATGATCAAGAGATGAGTGGAGAATTTATAAAAAGTGTTTGTGTGTGTCTCTGTGTCATTCACCATGGTCTTGGATCACGTGTTGGACTCGTGATCGACAGCTATTTTTCTCCCGAAAGAGAACTCAGAGTTCATATATGACCGATCTATGGGTAATGCTGTGACCTTGCACACACACACACACACAACTCCCCGCCCACGAGAATTGGAGTAACATCTCGCTGCGCAGCGATACTGAAATTATTTCAGACCTGGGCGGGATTCAAACCCGGATAGCCGTGGTGAAGGCTGGGAACTCTAACCACTCCGCCACGTGTCGTGTATGTGTGTATTTACTTAATTGTAGTATACAAAAAAAGGAGCAACGCTCGCGGAGTCCCGTCTCGTATTCTCCAATGTCTAATATCAAGCTTAAAACTCATGTATGGTTATACCTTGGGCTGTATCCTGATTTCCAATTATCGCATTTAGACTTGAGTCCGTGCATTGGCCCAGTTTGGGTTACATCGCCTTTTAAGTTATTCCAGGTATTTGTGTATTTGTATGGAAGCTATTTCTTCACATCTTGTAGATATCTTGTCTTCCTTGATTTTTTCCTCTGTGTGTGTGTGTGTGTGTGTGTGTGTGTGTGTGTGTGTGTGTGTGTGTGTGTGTGTGTGTGTGTGTGTGTGTGTGTGTGTGTGTGTGTGTGTGTGTGTGTGTGTGTAAGTGTGTGTGTTTACTTGGTTGATTTACCCGGCTGTAATGCACATAATAAGAGCTACGTTCGTCGTGTCCCGTCTCTATGCCTCCATCAGTCAAACTTGATCTTAAATTCGTTGATGTTATGTGAACGAGATATTTGTTCTTCCAATTTATTCTTTAATGTACCTTAACGGAAAACTACATTTCTTTGTGTCATTCAAACGCCTTGACTTTTTTGTATGTGTGCCTTCCATTTTTTATTAATATATTCTAAATAGAAAATAGATATATCAGTATATTCTAAATAGAAATTAGATAGTCGGCTTTTCTTCGTTCTG
>NC_134790.1:18509651-18562151 GCF_046742065.1 Oratosquilla oratoria
CATGACATCAGCACATAAAACTGAAGAGTTATGAAGAATATCATCCGCCGCAACGTAAAACCAATACCCGAGAACAAATATCTCAGTTTTATCATCTTTTACCAATCTAAGAAGTCTTCCGACCTTTTATTAAGAAATAACCCCTTCCCTCCCCCAGAACCCCTCCAGAGAAGAAACGTCATCTACATGCATACATGCCAACACGAGGACTGTGGAACTCGTACTTCGTATGTAGGAATGACGACTACTCGCCTCTCCAGACGCCTCACTTGCCACCTACAAACAGGATCCATCAAAAATCACTACCTACACGAACATGGAATCCCCCCGACGAGAGAACTTCTGGTTAAAGGAACCATAATTCTGGACCAGAATGATGATGTCCATCGCCTTTCTCTACTGGAAGCTCTTTATATAAAAGATTTATCACCCTCAATAAATATCCAGAGTGGTGATCTCCTGACCCTTCCCTCTAGTAGGGACATTTCACCACTCCCCCGATAAAGCTCCCCACGGAGCGCCATGTACCCAAATGTCCAGCAAAATTGTATAGACCTTTCCCAATGTTAGTTTTTGCATTTATAACCATGTACCAGAACCACTGTATTCAGTTGAAAATGTAACAAGAGTTACGAAACGTCCTGTCAGTAAATAATAGAATCGACTTTATTCGTCTCCATGCCCTACACTTTCGGAGAATTCCTATATTCCTTAAGTAAGGATGAGAAACGCCTCTTTCGAAGAATTGAAAGTCTTCAGAAAAAGATTATCAACGCTGAGATTTCCGTCGCATTTAACACTACATGCATCAGAGAAAGATTGCTGCCGAAATACACAAATTTACGTCTCCACGATGAAGCGGCACAAAGCTCAAACCACACGCTCCGTTTCAGACAGTCATTGGTGGAAAAACAAATCACGGATAAAAAGGAGGACTTAATTCGCCTCAAAAAAGAATTTAAAACCGCCTCCACCAACTTAGAAATTGCAGATATCGGGGAAAACTCCAAATCAACAATTAAAGAGTGGCTGATTAAGCTGAACGAAGAATACCGCCACACTTGTGAAATAAGGAACCTTCGAAAACTTGCCAACCTCCACGGAAGACCCCTGAAAATGCCCCAAACCATCAAAGGGTATACCAACCTCACAGATTTAACCCTCACACCAGAACAAGAAGAACTTCTGAACCTAGGCTTAAACTGCCACGTCTTTTCCCAAACAAAGAAACATCGGAAACGTTTAGAAATAGAAGTCCTGCTGAACAACATACAACAGCTAGAAAAAGAGAAGTTAGTCCAAACCACACCAGAAATTCACGCGTCCCTAGTGTCAGAAGCCGGAAAATTCCTAGGATCCACCAGAAGTAACCTCATCCAACGTAAGCATTATGTTGCAGCGCGAGAACTAAAAGAGAACAAAGAAATCACCATCAGAAAGGCAGATAAAAGTTCTGACCTTGTTCTTATTCCAACTACAGAATATCTATCCAAATTAGATGCAATTCTAGAAGACCCTTCAAAATTCCGCCGAATCACCCGCAACACCGTCGAAACTTTGAAGAGAAAAGTCAACCAAGTTCTAGATTCCGTAAACGCAGTTATGGACAAAACCCACATCCGCAAGCTCACCGGTGACTTCGACCTGGGATATGTATATGGAAATGTCAAGACACACAAAGCAGGTAACCCCCTACGGCCCATCATCAGCCAGATTCCCACCCCGACGTACCGGATAGCAAAATACTTAAACGAAATCCTAACACCCTACACCCCTTCCGCATATAGCCTTTTGTCCTCTAAAGACTTCTTAGATATCCTGAAAGGAACGCCAACCCCCGAGGGAAGTAAAATCGCCTCGTATATATATATATATATATACATGTGTGTGTGTGTGTAGTGTATATGTCTGCGTGCACAAATTCCGTTTATCTTGCGGATGCGAAAAACACCTAATCATGTACGATAAGGCGAGATAATACTAAACGTTTTCGACAGGATGACGAGGGGAAATTCTTTTGTAACATCAGATTGTAAAGATATCCCAACGTATGGTGCTATTATTGTTGTTGTTGTTGTTGTTGTTGTTGTTGTTGTTGTTGTTGTTGTTGTTGTTGCATGGCTTCACTGCGTGACATCACCGTTAGCCTTACTCACTCAAATTCAGACTCGATGTTGGGGATGAATCACTGGCTAGTCGAGCGCTTTTTCGGTGAGCTGATTTCAAACTCAAAACATGACAAACTGCGTCAGAAATTATTCTATCATTATCATAATTATATTTATATACTTATCATTTCAATTATTATTGTTATTATTATCATCATTATTTGCATTGTTATTGTTATTTTCTTTACTACTACTATCACCATCATTATCAATAGTATCATTATTATTTTCATTATTATTATTATTACTATTATTATTATTAAAATTATTATTATTATTACTAATCTTTCATAATTTATATTATATATATATATATATATACATATATATATATACATATATATATATATATATATATATATATATATATATGTGTGTGTGTGTGTGTGTGTGTGTGTGTGTGTGTGTGTGTGTGTGTGTGTGTGTGTGTGTATTTACCTAGTTGTATTTACCTAGTTGTATTTTACGGGAAGGGGAGCTATGCTCGTGGGGTCCCGTCTTCATATCTCATTTTATCTAAACTATTTTTAAATTCATGTATTGTTTTTGCACACACCACTTTCTCATCTAACTTGTTCCAACTGTCTATTACTCTGTGAGGAAAGCTGTTCTTTTTCAAATCTCTTCTATAGCTGTCTTTTTTTATTTTCTTTCCGTGTCCTCTTATATTTCTGTCATCCCATTTAATCAGATTCTTTCTATCAGTAATTTCCATGCCTTTTATGATTCTGTAAATAGCTATCAAATCTCCTCTCTCTCTCTTCTTTGCTCTAGTGTCTGTAGTTCAAGTTTTGCTAGTCTCTCTTCATATGATAGTTTTGAGAGCGTTGGTGCCAATTTTGTAATTGCTCTTTGTATCCTTTCAAGTTTTTTTTATACATTTTTTTGTACTTGGTGACCATATCGTTGCTGCATATTCCAATCTTGGTCTTATCAGGGTGATTAGGATTTTCTTCACCATTTCTTCATCCAGGTATGTAAATGCAACTTTGATTGTTCTTATTAAATTATAAGTTTCTCCAAAAATCTTATTTATATGTTTCTCAGGTGACATTTTATTCATAACAATGACTCCCAGGTCCTTCTCATTTTCTACTTTTTCATTCCTTCTTCTCCCAAATTATATGATCCTGTTATTCTGTTTTTACTTTTTTCAAATTCCATTATACTACACTTTTTTGTATTGAACTCCATCTCCCACTTCCTACTCCATCCCTGTACTTTATATAGATCTCTCTGTAGTGATTCACAATCTTGTTCTGTTTTCACTCTTTTTAGTAGTTTTGCATCATCTGCAAAGAAGCTCATATAGCTTTCAATTCCTTCATCCATATCATTAATATATATAGCAAACATTATTGGGGCCAGTACTGTTCCCTGCGGAACACCGCTTATTACTTCATCCCATTTTGAGTGCTGGCCTCTTATCACTACTCTCATTTTTCTTTCTTGCAAAAAGTCTTCCATCCAATTTAGTAGTTTGCCCTGTATTCCTCCTTCAGTTTCTAATTTCTTAAGCAACTTCTTATGTGGTACTTTGTCAAAAGCTTTCTTTAGGTCTAGAAATGTACAGTCCGCCCATCCATCTCTTTCCTGTATTATATCTATTAGCCTTGAATAGAAACATATTAAATTGGTGACGCATGATCGTCCTTGTCTGAATCCAAATTGCCTTGGATTTAGCACGCTGTTTTTTTCTAAATAGTTTACCCATCTACTTTTGATAATTCTTTCACAAATTTTTGCTATTGTACTTGTTAGAAAGACTGGTCTATAGTTTGTAGGTTCTTCTTTATTTCCTACTTTATATATAGGTACTATATTTGCTCTTTTCCAATCTTCTGGAACTTTTCCTTTTTTCAAGGAACTGTTTAGTATGCTATGTATTTTGTCTGCCAGTTCATTCCTGCATTCTTTCAAAATCCAGTTTGCTATTTCATCTGGTCCATGCGATTTTCTGACATCAAGATTACTCAAGTGTGTCAATATTTCATTCTTTGTTACTTCTATTTCTTCCATAGGGGGGACTTTCTCTTTCCATTCAATCTCTTCAGGTTGTATGTTCTCCCTTGTAAACACTGATTTAAAATGTTTGTTCATAATTTCCGCCATTTCCATTTCCTCAGTGTATTCAACTCCCCCTTGTCTTAATTTCTCCAAGTCTTGTTTGTTTTTCAGTTTATTGTTTACAAATCTGTAGAAAAGTTTTGGTTGATCTTTACACTTTTCTATAACATCTTTTTCATATTTTCTCTTTTCCTCTCTGCACGTTTGTACATATTCATTTCTATAACCGGTATATATTTTCCATTTTTCAGGTCTGTCTTTTTTCCATCTGGTCCAGGCTTTGTCTCTTTTGTCTTTTAACTCCCTACAACTTTTGGTGTACCAGCATTTTACATATTCTTTTTCTTGTTTTTGTCTTGGGACATACATTTCCACTCCTTTTTTGTAAATTTTTGTCAAAATATTCCATTTCTCTTCCACTGTTGTTTCTTCTTTGTATATTTCTTCCCAGTTTTCTTGTTGAAAGAATTCTCTTATTTGATCAAAGTTTGTTTTTTCATACATCATTCTTCCTTTTCTATATTACTCATTTCTTTTCATATATTTTTCTTCATTAAGTTCCAGTTCAATCAATATGTGGTCACTTTTACTTATTGGTGTTTTATATTCAATCTTGTCCACTATTCTAGGTTCAGATATAATTATTAAGTCTAGTCTCGATGGTTCTTCTTCATTTCTATACCTAGTGTTCTCCTGTATCCATTATGTCATTGTATGGTCAGTAATCATCTCAAGTAGAGTGTTTCCCCATGAGCCGTCTCCACCCTTTACTGTCATTTCTTCCCAGCAGATTTCTTTGCAATTAAAGTCGCCCAAAAAAAAAAAAAAAAAAAAAAAAACACTGTCTCTCTCTCTCCCTCTCTCTCTCTCTCTCTCTCTCTCTCTATATATATATATATATATATATATATATATATATATTTTCTAATGTTACAACTAATTCGTTTTCTCTCTCTCTTTTTTTTTTATCAAACGAAACTTCCAGGAATAAACGGTACTAAGAGCATAGAAATATATAATGAGGACATGGAAAAATATATATGTCAATTACATAATGTTATGAAAGTCCTGAAGTCTAAAAAGCCCTGAACTCTAAAAAGTCCTGAATTCTAAATATCCTGAAAGTCTAAAGTCATGAAGTCTAAAAAAAGTCATGAAGTCTCAAATATTCTGAAGTAAAAAAGTCCTGAAGTCTGACAATTCAAAAATCTAACAGTCCTGAAGTCTAAAGCGTCCTGAAGTCTAAAAAGTCCTGAATTCTATAACGTCCTGAAGTCTAAAAGGCCTAATAGTCCTGAAGTCTAAAGTCCTGGAGTCTAAAGTTCTGAAGTCTAAAAAGTCTTAAAGTCTAAAGGTCCTGAAGTCTAAAAACGTTCTGAAGTCTAGAAAAACCTGAAGTCTAAAGTCCTGATATCTAAACTTCCTGAAGTCTAAAGTCCTGAAGTCTGAAACTTTATGAAGTCTAAATATCCTTAAGTCTAGAAATATGATGTCTAAAATCCTGAAGTCTGAAGTCCTGAAGTCTAGAATCCTAGTCTAAAAAGTCCTGATTTCTAAAAAGTCCTCAAGTCTAAATGTCCTGGTCTAAAACTTCCTGAAGTCTAAAAAAAATCATGAAGTCTAAACGTCCTGAAGTCTAAAGTCCTGAAGTTTAAATATTCTGGTCTAAAATTCATGAATTTTTAAAAAGTTCTGAAGTCTATAATCCTGAAGTCTAAAATCATTAAGTCTCAAAAGTCCTGAAAACTAAAAGGTCCTGAACGTCAAAAATTCTGAAGTCTAAACATTTCTCAGGTATAAAAATACCTGAAGTGTGAAAAAGTCCTGAAGTGTGAAAATTCCTGAAGTGTGAAAATTCCTGAAGTCTAAAAGTCCTGAAGTCTAAAAACATCCTAAAGTTTAAAAAATTCCTGAAGTCTAAAAAGTCCTAGTCTAAAACCTGAAGTATAAAAAGATCCTGAAGTAAAAAAAACTCCAAGTCTAAAAGTCCTGAAGCCCAAAATTTTCTCAAATCTCAAAAGTCCTGAAGTCAAAAATTCTGAAACTCTAAAGAGTACTGAAGTAAAAAAAAAAAAAGTCCTAAAGTCCAAATTTTCTTGACGTCGAAAAACTCCTGAAGTCTTAAAAGTCCTCAAGTCTAAAGTCCTTACATCTCAAAAGTCTTGGTCTAAAATCCTCAAGTCTGAGACTTTCTGAGGTCTGAGAGTTTCTGAAGTCTGAGAGTTTCTGAAGTCTGAGAGTTTCTGAAGTCTGAGAGTTTCTGAAGTCTGAGAGTTTCTGAAGTCTGAGAGTTTCTGAAGTCTGAGACTTTCTGAAGTCTGAGACTTTCTGAAGTCTGAGACTTTCTGAAGTCTGAGACTTCCTGAAGTCTGAGACTTTCTGAAGTCTGAGACTTCCTGAAGTCTGAGACTTCCTGAAGTCTGAGACTTCCTGAAGTCTGAGACTTCCTGAAGTCTGAGACTTGCTGAAGTCTGAGACTTTCTGAAGTCTAAATGTCATGAACTCTAAAAGTCCTGAAGTCTAAATATTCTGGTCTAAAACAGTCATGAATTCTAAAAAATTCTGAAGTCTAAATTCCTGAAGTCTAAATCATCTTACTCTAAAAAGTCCTGAAGTCTAAAAAAAATCCTGTCTAAAAAAAGTCCTGAAGTCTAAGAAGCCCTAAAGTCTAAGTCCACAACTATAAGAAGTCCTGAAGTCTAAAACGTACTGAAATCTTAATAGTCCTGAAGTCTAAAAAGTCCTGAATTCTTAAAAGTCCCGTCTTAAAACTCCTTAAGTCTAAAAAGTCCTGAAATCTAAATAGTCCTGAACTCTAAAAAATCCTGAATTCTAAAGAGTCCTAAAGTCTAAAAAGTCCTGACGTCTAAAACTCCTGAAGTCTAAACACTCCTGAAGTCTGAAGAGTCCTGAATTCGGGAAAAACTGAAGTCAAAAAGGTCCTAAAAGTCTAGAAAGTCCTGAAGTCTAACAAGTCCTGAAAATTGAAAAGTCCTGAAGTCTACAAGTCCTACAGTCTAAATAGTCCTGAAGTCTAAAGAGTCCTGAATTCTATAACTTCCTGAAGTATTAAAGGTCCTGAAGTCTGAAAAAGTCCTGAATTCTGGAAATTCCTCAAGTCTAAAAATTCCTGAACTCTAAAAAGTTCGAAAATTCTATATAAAAAAGTCCTGAAAGTCTACATGTCATGAAGTCTACAAAAGTCCTGAATTCTAAGAGTTTTGAGGTCTAAGTCCTGAAGTCTAAAAAAAATCCTTGTCTAAAGACTCCTGAAGTCTAAAAAGTCCTAAAGTCTAAAAAGCCCTAAAGTCTAAAAATCCTGAAGTCTAAAAAAATCCCTGAAGTCTAAAAATTCTGAAGTCTAAAGGGTCCTGAAGTATCAAAAGTCATGAAGTCTAAAACGTCATGAAAGTCTAAAAAAAAGTCCTCAAAGTCTAAAAAGTCCTGACGTCTAAAAAGCCCTGAGAGTCTAAAAACTCTTGAAGTCTGTAAAAGTCATCAAGTCTGTAAAAGTCCTGAAATCTGTAGTCCTCAAAGTGTATTTAAAAAGTCCTCATGTCTATCAAAAGTCCTGTGTGGTTATTTATCACTTAATCTGTTACCCTCTTCACAAAATGTGGGGGGAAAAAATCTATATACTTATATACAGTATATAAATATATATATATACATACATACAGTATATGCATATATTTTCTTTTTCTAACGTTATCCCTTAAATTCGTTTTCTCTCGTGTATATGTATACTCTATTCAATTCTCTCGCCTTCTTTACCTTGTATTCAAATACTTCCTGTGTGCTTGACCAAATATCACATATGTAGGGAAAGGAAACAAACATTCAATTATATACATATCAAGAAAAAAAATACATCCAAAAACAAAAATACAACTTGACAATTATACAATGTACGTATATACTAATAAACAAAAACTAACAATTAAATATAATCTTTCGCATGGTTCCATTCCAATTATTTCCTTCCATACGATGGTAAAATGTACTATCGTTTTCAAAAAAAAAAAAAATTTTTATAATATCCCATTATTTATTATATATATTTTTCTAACGTTATACCTTCACAAATGCCTTTTCCCTTGTCTATATATATATTTCATTCTCTCGCCTGTCTTCCCGTTGTATTCAGACATGCTTTGACATGTGTCCTTTATTTATATACTAGTTGGACTTTTAGTCCACGAGTAGTTCCAGCCACTACTTTCACATCCAATTTCTTGCCAATCAATTCCATATGCTACCCTCTCACTCCATACTATTATCTACTCACCAATTTTTTCCCCTCTACATCCTTCCTTCATTAGTGTCATTTTATTTGCATATTGGTGCCCTTGTGCTTAAGGGAACCAATTTTTGTATTATCATCTAGCAACTAAGATATACAGGTGGAGAACATGCAGTCTGCTACATTTTATTTTTAAAAAGTGAATAGCTCTAGCCATTATTTACAAACGCCCACTCTCTTATGGAATCAATTACAAACGAGTCTCTCCAAATCTCTAAGTAATTGTTAGCAATTTTTCCTGTCATTATATCTCATCATTTCACAATCTTATAACTTCTGATTACCGTACTAGTCTGGTTTCGCACTTAGTGACGAGGGTAGGGATTTATTTTTATTCTATTTATTTTATTTCATTTTTTTTTGTATTCTTAAACACTATCATTAAAAGATAAATTAGGTGGAGAGAACATGCAGACCATTTTTTTTTTTTTTTTTTTAATTGGTAGTTAAATGTCACTCCCACGGGCTTATTTTAGCCTATAGCCCTATAGTGTACGTAGACCATCAGGTATAAAATGTCTAGATGGTGATTATGTTTATTGGGGACAAACTGGAAGATACTTGGCAACCAGAATAAAAGTCATTTTATTCAAACATTCATTTATTAACAAATGCTGGTAGTTCGTATAGGAGAAAGACACCAGTGTCTCAAAGGATTACAAAGGCGGAGCATGCCGACAGGGGACCTTTTGGTCCATATCTAGGTCGGATAAAAAAAAAATCACGATAATAAATGAAAAAAAAACTATAATATCAATTAATCAAATACATGCATAGGCATTGATTGTAGGCAGGCAGGCAAGCGCGATTTGTGTAGTCTGGAGACAATTCGTCAGTGTCTGTATCACCGGGCGGGCACAGGGGAAATTCCTTCCAGTAACCTGGCAGGATGGAAACAAATAAATTAGGACAAAATACAAAATGGATTCTGAACACATAGATTAAAAAAAACCTTACTAGGCATTTTCCGTTCTAAGGGGTCATACACAATGCCTCGAGCCTAAAAAAAAAAATAAAAAAGGTCAAGTCTGTAAACTATACTCAAATGTGTAAAAAAAAAAAAACCCTGTACTCAAGTCTTTAAAAAAAAACCTGTACTCAAGTCGGTAAAAAAAAAAAAACTGTACTGAAATCTGAAAAAAACCCTTGTCTGCAAAACCGTCCTCAAGTCTATAAAAAAAAAATCCTGAATTCTGTAAAACCCTCAAGCCTTAAAAACTGTCATGTCTATAAAAAACTTTCCTGAAATTTTTTAAAATTTCCTCACTTCAAGTCTGTCACACATGTCCTGAAGGCTGCCAAATTGTCCTGAAGTCTATTTCAAAAACAAACTCAAGTCTATTAAAAAAAAAATCCTAAATTCTGTAAAACTTTCCTCAAGCCTACTAAAATTGTCCTGAAATCTTTAACTTTTCTCTCTTGAAGTCTGTCAAACATGTACTGAAGGCTGCAAATTGTCCTGAAGTCTATTTAAAAAACAAACTGTCCCCAAGTCTGTAAAAAAGTCCTCAAGTCTGTCAAACTTAAGACTTCTCAAGCCTGACTTCATGTAATCACACTTCAGAAGGAGTCAGCATTCAGCAGAAGTATGTATGCTACCTTTCATTACAAATTTACCAAGCTACAATTAAAAAACTTAAAGTGCAAGTTATAAAAAATAGTATAATATATTGAAACACTTAACTAACAGCTATTAAGTAAAACTTTGAAATTGTCTGACTTCTGCCAAAGTCAGGCTTTCTGAAGTCTGACTTCTGCTGAAATAAGACATCAGCTGAAAGTCGGACTTATGCTGAAATTCATACTTCTGCCGACAAGTCAGACTTCAACAGAAGTCAGACATTTGCTGGAAACTGGTCAGTTGACGTGTACATATGCTATTTTATTTCAAATTTAATCTCATTCAATTTCCACACACAAAAAAAGTTTAGTAATAGTTTAGACAATTGAAACGCTTAACTAAAAGCTTTTAAGTAAAACTTCTGCTGAAGTCCGACTTGTGCTGAAAGTCCGACTTGTGCTGAAAGTCCGACTTGTGCTGAAAGTCCGACTTGTGCTGAAAGTCCGACTTGTGCTGAAAGTCAGACTTGTGCTGAAAGTCAGACTTGTGCTGAAAGTCAGACTTGTGCTGAAAGTCCGACTTGCACAAGTCAGAAATTCAATGAAAACAGGTCATTTCAAGTGTGCATAGGCTACCATTTATTAAAATTACTTTCTCAAATTTACTAATCTCATTCAATTTAAAAAAAAGTAAAGTTCAATAGTAGTGAAACTAGTTAATTCAAACACTTAACAGCTATTAAGTAAAATTAGCTGAAGTCCGACTCCTTCTAAAGTCAGACTCCTTCTGAAGTCAGACTTCAACACATGTCCTGAAGGCTGCAAATTTGTCCTGAAGTCTATTTCAAAAACAAACTCATCTATAAAAAAAAAATCCTGAATTCTGTAAAACTGTCATCAAGCCTATTAAAACTGTCCTGAAATCTTTAACTTTTCTCTCTTGAAGTCTGTCAAACATGTACTGAAGGCTGCCAAATTGTCCTGAAGTCTTTAAAGAAATTAAAAAAATAACTGTCAAGTCTTTATTAAAAAAAAAAAAAAAAAGTCCTGAATTATGTAAAAATTTCTTGGTCTGTAAAGCTGTCCTGAAGCCTGAAAACTGTCATAAAGTCAACAAAAATTTTCCTCAAGTCTTTCAATTTTCTCTCTTCAACTCTGTCAAACAAGTACTGAAGGCTGCCAAATTGTCCTCAAGTCTATTTAAAAAACAAACTGTCCCCAAGTCTAAAAAAGTCCTAAAGTCTGTCAAACTTAAGACTTCTCAAGCCTGACTTCGTGTAATCACACTTCAGAAGTAGTCACCATTCAGCAGAAGTATGTATGCTACCTTTTATTACAAATTTACCAACCTACAACAAAAAATTGTAAAGTGCAATAGTAGTTATGAAAAATAGTCTAATATATTGAAACACTTAACTAACAGCTATTAAGTAAAACTTTGCAAGTCTGACTTCTGCCAAAGTCAGGCTTACTGAAGTCTTACTTCTGCTGAAATAAGACATCTGAAATTCGGACTAATGCTGAAATAAGACATCTGAAATTCGGACTTATGCTGAAATTCATACTTCTGCTGACAAGTCAGACTTCAACAGAAGTCACACATTTGCTGGAAACTGGTCAGTTGACGTGTACATGTTACCTTTTATTTCAAATTTAATCTCATTCAATTTCCACACACACACAAAAAAAGTTTAGTGATAGTTTAGACAATTGAAACGCTTAACTAACAGCTTTTAAGTCAAACTTCTGCTGAAGTCCGACTTTCAGCAGAAGTCCGACTTTCAGCAGAAGTCCGACTTTCAGCAGAAAGTCCGACTTGTGCTGAAAGTCCGACTTGTGCTGAAAGTCAGACTTGTGCTGAAAGTCAGACTTGTGCTGAAAGTCAGTCTTGTGCTGAAAGTCAGTCTTGTGCTGAAAGTCAGACTTATGCTGTAGGTCAGACTTGTGCTGAAAGTCAGACTTGTGCTGAAAGTCAGACTTGCACAAGTCAGAAATTCGCTGAAAACAGGTCATTTCAAGTGTACATAGCCTACCATTTATTAAAATTACTTTCTCAAATTTACTAATCTCATTCAATTTCAAAAGAGTAAAGTTCAATAGTAGTGAAACTAGTTAATTCAAACGCTTAACAGCTATTAAGTAAAATTAGCAAAATTCGGACTCCTGCTGAAGTCCGACTCCTGCTGAAGTCCGACTCCTGCTGAAGTCCGACTTCAACACATGTCCTGAAGGCTGCCAAATTGTCCTGAAGTCTTTCAAAAAAAAACTCGTCTTTAAAAAAAATCCTGAATTCTGTAAAAATGTCCTCAAGCCTATTAAAATTGTCCTGAAATCTTTAACTTTTCTCTCTTGAAGTCTGTCAAACATGTACTGAAGGCTGCCAAATTGTCCTGAAGTCTGTTTAAAAAATTACAAAATAACTGTCGAGTCTTTATTAAAAAAAAAAAAAAAAAAGGTCCTGAATTATATAAAAAATTCTTGGTCTGTAAAGCTGTCCTGAAGCCTTAAAAACTGTCCTGAAGCCTGAAAACTGTCATAAAGTCAACAAAAATTTTCCTCAAGTCTTTCAATTTTCTCTCTTCAAGTCTGTCAAACAAGTACTGAAGGCTGCCAAATTGACTTCAACAGAAGTCACACATTTGCTGGAAAATGGTCAGTTGACGTGTACATGTTACCTTTTATTTCAAATTTAATCTCATTCAATTTCCACACACACAAAAAGTTTAGTGATAAATTAGACAATTGAAACGCTTAACTAACAGCTTTTAAGTCAAACTTCTGCTGAAGTCCGACGTTCAGCAGAAGTCCGACGTTCAGCAGAAGTCCGACGTTCAGCAGAAGTCCGACGTTCAGCAGAAGTCCGACGTTCAGCAGAAGTCCGACGTTCAGCAGAAGTCCGACGTTCAGCAGAAGTCCGACGTTCAGCAGAAGTCCGACGTTCAGCAGAAGTCCGACGTTCAGCAGAAGTCCGACGTTCAGCAGAAGTCCGACGTTCAGCAGAAGTCCGACGTTCAGCAGAAGTCCGACGTTCAGCAGAAGTCCGACGTTCAGCAGAAGTCCGACGTTCAGCAGAAGTCCGACGTTCAGCAGAAGTCCGACGTTCAGCAGAAGTCCGACTTGTGCTGAAAGTCCGACTTGTGCTGAAAGTCCGACTTGTGCTGAAAGTCCGACTTGTGCTGAAAGTCCGACTTGTGCTGAAAGTCCGACTTGTGCTGAAAGTCCGACTTGTGCTGAAAGTCCGACTTGTGCTGAAAGTCCGACTTGTGCTGAAAGTCCGACTTGTGCTGAAAGTCAGACTTGTGCTGAAAGTCAGACTTGTGCTGAAAGTCAGACTTGTGCTGAAAGTCAGACTTGTGCTGAAAGTCAGACTTGTGCTGAAAGTCAGACTTGTGCTGAAAGTCAGACTTGCACAAGTCAGAAATTCGCTGAAAACAGGTCATTTCAAGTGTACATAGGCTACCATTTATTATTACTTTCTCAAATTTACTAATCTCATTCAATTTCAAAAAAGTAAAGTTCAATAGTAGTGAAACTAGTTAATTCAAATGCTTAACAGCTGTTAAGTAAAATTAGCAAAATTCAGACTCCAGCTGAAGTCGGACTCCTGAAGTCGGACTCATCTGAAGTCGGACTTCAACACATGTCCTGAAGGCTGCCAAATTGTCCTCAAGTCTATTTAAAAAACAAACTGTCCCCAGGTCTGTAAAAAAAGTCCTCAAGTCTGTCAAACTTAAGACTTCTCAAGCCTGACTTCGTGTAATCACACTTCAGAAGTAGTCACCATTCAGCAGAAGTATGTATACTACCTTTTATTACAAATTTACCAAGCTATAATTATAAAACGTAAAGTGCAATAGTAGTTATAAAAAATAGTCTAATATATTGAAACACTTAACTAACAGCTATTAAGTAAAACTTTGCAATAGTCTGACTTCTGCCAAAGTCAGGCTTTCTGAAGTCTGACTTCTGCTGAAATAAGACAGCTGAAAGTCGGACTTATGCTGAAATTCATACTTCTGCTGACAAGTCAGACTTCAACAGAAGTCACACATTTGCTGGAAACTGGTCAGTTGACGTGTACATGTTACCTTTTATTTCAAATTTAATCTCATTCAATTTCCACACACACACAAAAAACTTTAATGATAGTTTAGACAATTGAAACGCTTAACTAACAGCTTTTAAGTCAAACTTCTGCTGAAGTCCGACTTGTGCTGAAAGTCCGACTTGTGCTGAAAGTCCGACTTGTGCTGAAAGTCCGACTTGTGCTGAAAGTCCGACTTGTGCTCAAAGTCCGACTTGTGCTCAAAGTCCGACTTGTGCTCAAAGTCCGACTTGTGCTGAAAGTCCGACTTGTGCTGAAAGTCCGACTTGTGCTGAAAGTCCGACTTGTGCTGAAAGTCCGACTTGTGCTGAAAGTCCGACTTGTGCTGAAAGTCCGACTTGTGCTGAAAGTCAGACTTGCACAAGTCAGAAATTCGCTGAAAACAGGTCATTTCAAGTGTACATAGGCTACCATTTATTATAATTACTTTCTCAAATTTACTAATCTCATTCAATTTCAAAAAAGTAAATTTCAATAGTAGTGAAACTAGTTAATTCAAACGCTTAACAGCTATTAAGTAAAATTAGCAAAATTCGGACTCCTTCTGAAGTCGGACCCCTTCTGAAGTCGGACTCCTTCTGAAGTCGGACTCCTTCTGAAGTCGGACTCCTTCTGAAGTCGGACTTCAACAGAAGTCACACATTTTCTGGAAACTGGTCAGTTGACGTGTACATGTTACCTTTTATTTCAAATTTAATCTCATTCAATTTCCACACACACACATAAAAGGTTTAGTGATAAATTAGACAATTGAAACGCTTAACTAACAGCTTTTAAGTCAAACTTCTGCTGAAGTCCGACGTTCAGCAGAAGTCCGACGTTCAGCAGAAGTCCGACGTTCAGCAGAAGTCCGACGTTCAGCAGAAGTCCGACGTTCAGCAGAAGTCCGACGTTCAGCAGAAGTCCGACGTTCAGCAGAAGTCCGACGTTCAGCAGAAGTCCGACGTTCAGCAGAAGTCCGACGTTCAGCAGAAGTCCGACGTTCAGCAGAAGTCCGACGTTCAGCAGAAGTCCGACGTTCAGCAGAAGTCCGACGTTCAGCAGAAGTCCGACGTTCAGCAGAAGTCCGACGTTCAGCAGAAGTCCGACGTTCAGCAGAAGTCCGACGTTCAGCAGAAGTCCGACGTTCAGCAGAAGTCCGACGTTCAGCAGAAGTCCGACGTTCAGCAGAAGTCCGACGTTCAGCAGAAGTCCGACTTGTGCTGAAAGTCCGACTTGTGCTGAAAGTCCGACTTGTGCTGAAAGTCCGACTTGTGCTGAAAGTCCGACTTGTGCTGAAAGTCCGACTTGTGCTCAAAGTCCGACTTGTGCTCAAAGTCCGACTTGTGCTCAAAGTCCGACTTGTGCTCAAAGTCCGACTTGTGCTCAAAGTCCGACTTGTGCTCAAAGTCCGACTTGTGCTCAAAGTCCGACTTGTGCTCAAAGTCCGACTTGTGCTCAAAGTCCGACTTGTGCTCAAAGTCCGACTTGTGCTCAAAGTCCGACTTGTGCTCAAAGTCCGACTTGTGCTCAAAGTCCGACTTGTGCTCAAAGTCCGACTTGTGCTCAAAGTCCGACTTGTGCTCAAAGTCCGACTTGTGCTCAAAGTCCGACTTGTGCTCAAAGTCCGACTTGTGCTCAAAGTCCGACTTGTGCTCAAAGTCCGACTTGTGCTCAAAGTCCGACTTGTGCTCAAAGTCCGACTTGTGCTCAAAGTCCGACTTGTGCTCAAAGTCCGACTTGTGCTCAAAGTCCGACTTGTGCTCAAAGTCCGACTTGTGCTCAAAGTCCGACTTGTGCTCAAAGTCCGACTTGTGCTCAAAGTCCGACTTGTGCTCAAAGTCCGACTTGTGCTCAAAGTCCGACTTGTGCTCAAAGTCCGACTTGTGCTCAAAGTCCGACTTGTGCTCAAAGTCCGACTTGTGCTCAAAGTCCGACTTGTGCTCAAAGTCCGACTTGTGCTCAAAGTCCGACTTGTGCTCAAAGTCCGACTTGTGCTCAAAGTCCGACTTGTGCTCAAAGTCCGACTTGTGCTCAAAGTCCGACTTGTGCTCAAAGTCCGACTTGTGCTCAAAGTCCGACTTGTGCTCAAAGTCCGACTTGTGCTCAAAGTCCGACTTGTGCTCAAAGTCCGACTTGTGCTCAAAGTCCGACTTGTGCTCAAAGTCCGACTTGTGCTCAAAGTCCGACTTGTGCTCAAAGTCCGACTTGTGCTCAAAGTCCGACTTGTGCTCAAAGTCCGACTTGTGCTCAAAGTCCGACTTGTGCTCAAAGTCCGACTTGTGCTCAAAGTCCGACTTGTGCTCAAAGTCCGACTTGTGCTCAAAGTCCGACTTGTGCTCAAAGTCCGACTTGTGCTCAAAGTCCGACTTGTGCTCAAAGTCCGACTTGTGCTCAAAGTCCGACTTGTGCTCAAAGTCCGACTTGTGCTCAAAGTCCGACTTGTGCTCAAAGTCCGACTTGTGCTCAAAGTCCGACTTGTGCTCAAAGTCCGACTTGTGCTCAAAGTCCGACTTGTGCTCAAAGTCCGACTTGTGCTCAAAGTCCGACTTGTGCTGAAAGTCCGACTTGTGCTCAAAGTCCGACTTGTGCTCAAAGTCCGACTTGTGCTCAAAGTCCGACTTGTGCTCAAAGTCCGACTTGTGCTCAAAGTCCGACTTGTGCTCAAAGTCCGACTTGTGCTCAAAGTCCGACTTGTGCTCAAAGTCCGACTTGTGCTCAAAGTCCGACTTGTGCTCAAAGTCCGACTTGTGCTCAAAGTCCGACTTGTGCTCAAAGTCCGACTTGTGCTCAAAGTCCGACTTGTGCTCAAAGTCCGACTTGTGCTCAAAGTCCGACTTGTGCTCAAAGTCCGACTTGTGCTCAAAGTCCGACTTGTGCTCAAAGTCCGACTTGTGCTCAAAGTCCGACTTGTGCTCAAAGTCCGACTTGTGCTCAAAGTCCGACTTGTGCTCAAAGTCCGACTTGTGCTCAAAGTCCGACTTGTGCTCAAAGTCCGACTTGTGCTCAAAGTCCGACTTGTGCTCAAAGTCCGACTTGTGCTCAAAGTCCGACTTGTGCTCAAAGTCCGACTTGTGCTCAAAGTCCGACTTGTGCTGAAAGTCAGACTTGTGCTGAAAGTCAGACTTGTGCTGAAAGTCAGACTTGTGCTGAAAGTCAGACTTGCACAAGTCAGAAATTCGCTGAAAACAGGTCATTTCAAGTGTACATAGGCTACCATTTATTATGACTTTCTCAAATTTACTAATCTCATTCAATTTCAAAAAAGTAAAGTTCAATAGTAGTGAAACTAGTTAATTCAAATGCTTAACAGCTGTTAAGTAAAATTAGCAAAATTCGGACTCCTGCTGAAGTCGGACTCCTTCTGAAGTCGGACTTCAACACATGTCCTGAAGGCTGCCAAATTGTCCTCAAGTCTATTTAAAAAACAAACTGTCCCCAAGTCTGTCAAACTTAAGACTTCTCAAGCCTGACTTCGTGTAATCACACTTCAGAAGTAGTCACCATTCAGCAGAAGTATGTATACTACCTTTTATTACAAATTTACCAAGCTATAATTATAAAACAAAGTGCAATAGTAGTTATAAAAAAAGTTTAATATATTGAAACACTTAACTAACAGCTATTAAGTAAAACTTTGCAATAGTCTGACTTCTGCCAAAGTCAGGCTTTCTGAAGTCTGACTTTTGCTGAAATAAGACAGCTGAAAGTCAGACTTATGCTGAAATTCATACTTCTGCTGACAAGTCAGACTTCAACAGAAGTCACACATTTGCTGGAAACTGGTCAGTTGACGTGTACATGTTACCTTTTATTTCAAATTTAATCTCATTCAATTTCCACACACACACAAAAAAACTTTAGTGATAGTTTAGACAATTGAAACGCTTAACTAACAGCTTTAAAGTCAAACTTCTGCTGAAGTCCGACTTTCAGCAGAAGTCCGACTTGTGCTCAAAGTCCGACTTGTGCTCAAAGTCCGACTTGTGCTCAAAGTCCGACTTGTGCTCAAAGTCCGACTTGTGCTCAAAGTCCGACTTGTGCTCAAAGTCCGACTTGTGCTCAAAGTCCGACTTGTGCTGAAAGTCCGACTTGTGCTCAAAGTCCGACTTGTGCTCAAAGTCCGACTTGTGCTCAAAGTCCGACTTGTGCTCAAAGTCCGACTTGTGCTCAAAGTCCGACTTGTGCTCAAAGTCCGACTTGTGCTCAAAGTCCGACTTGTGCTCAAAGTCCGACTTGTGCTCAAAGTCCGACTTGTGCTCAAAGTCCGACTTGTGCTCAAAGTCCGACTTGTGCTCAAAGTCCGACTTGTGCTGAAAGTCAGACTTGTGCTGAAAGTCAGACTTGCACAAGTCAGAAATTCGCTGAAAACAGGTCATTTCAAGTGTACATAGGCTACCATTTATTATAATTACTTTCTCAAATTTACTAATCTCATTCAATTTCAAAAAAGTAAAGTTCAATAGTAGTGAAACTAGTTAATTCAAACGCTTAACAGCTATTAAGTAAAATTGGCAAAATTCGGACTCCTGCTGAAGTCGGACTTCAACACATGTCCTGAAGGCTGCCAAATTGTCCTCAAGTCTATTTAAAAAACAAACTGTCCCCAAGTCTGTAAAAAAGTCCTCAAGTCTGTCAAACTTAAGACTTCTAATGCCTGACTTCGTGTAATCACACTTCAGAAGTAGTCACCATTCAGCAGAACTATGTATACCTTTTATTACAAATTTACCAAGCTATAATTATAAAACGTAAAGTGCAATAGTTATAAAAAATAGTCTAATATATTGAAACACTTAACTAACAGCTATTAAGTAAAACTTTGCAATAGTCTGACTTCTGCCAAAGTCAGGCTTTCTGAAGTCTGACTTCTGCTGAAATAAGACAGCTGCAAGTCGGACTTATGCCGAAATTCATACTTCTGCTGACAAGTCAGACTTCAACAGAAGTCAGACATTTCCAGGAAACTGGTCAGTTGACGTGTACATGTTACCTTTTATTTCAAATTTAATCTCATTCAATTTCCACACACAAAAAAACTTTAGTGATAGTTTAGACAATTGAAAAGCTTAACGAACAGCTTTTAAGTCAAACTTCTGCTGAAGTCAAACTTCTGCCGAAGTCCGACTTTCAGCGGAAGTCCGACTTTCAGCGGAAGTCCGACTTTCAGCGGAAGTCCGACTTTCAGCGGAAGTCCGACTTTCAGCACAAGTCCGACTTTCAGCACAAGTCCGACTTTCAGCACAAGTCCGACTTTCAGCACAAGTCCGACTTTCAGCACAAGTCCGACTTTCAGCACAAGTCCGACTTTCAGCAGAAGTCCGACGTTCAGCACAAGTCCGACGTTCAGCAGAAGTCCGACGTTCAGCAGAAGTCCGACGTTCAGCAGAAGTCCGACGTTCAGCAGAAGTCCGACGTTCAGCAGAAGTCCGACGTTCAGCAGAAGTCCGACGTTCAGCAGAAGTCCGACGTTCAGCAGAAGTCCGACGTTCAGCAGAAGTCCGACTTTCAGCAGAAGTCCGACTTTCAGCAGAAGTCCGACTTTCAGCAGAAGTCCGACTTTCAGCAGAAGTCCGACTTTCAGCAGAAGTCCGACTTTCAGCAGAAGTCCGACTTTCAGCAGAAGTCCGACTTTCAGCAGAAGTCCGACTTTCAGCAGAAGTCCGACTTTCAGCAGAAGTCCGACTTTCAGCAGAAGTCCGACTTTCAGCAGAAGTCCGACTTTCAGCAGAAGTCCGACTTTCAGCAGAAGTCCGACTTTCAGCAGAAGTCCGACTTGTGCTGAAAGTCCGACTTGTGCTGAAAGTCCGACTTGTGCTGAAAGTCCGACTTGTGCTGAAAGTCCGACTTGTGCTGAAAGTCCGACTTGTGCTGAAAGTCCGACTTGTGCTGAAAGTCCGACTTGTGCTGAAAGTCCGACTTGTGCTGAAAGTCCGACTTGTGCTGAAAGTCCGACTTGTGCTGAAAGTCCGACTTGTGCTGAAAGTCCGACTTGTGCTGAAAGTCCGACTTGTGCTGAAAGTCCGACTTGTGCTGAAAGTCCGACTTGTGCTGAAAGTCCGACTTGTGCTGAAAGTCCGACTTGTGCTGAAAGTCGCTGAAAGTCCGACTTGTGCTGAAAGTCCGACTTGTGCTGAAAGTCCGACTTGTGCTGAAAGTCCGACTTGTGCTGAAAGTCCGACTTGTGCTGAAAGTCCGACTTGTGCTGAAAGTCCGACTTGTGCTGAAAGTCCGACTTGTGCTGAAAGTCCGACTTGTGCTGAAAGTCCGACTTGTGCTGAAAGTCCGACTTGTGCTGAAAGTCCGACTTGTGCTGAAAGTCCGACTTGTGCTGAAAGTCCGACTTGTGCTGAAAGTCCGACTTGTGCTGAAAGTCCGACTTGTGCTGAAAGTCCGACTTGTGCTGAAAGTCCGACTTGTGCTGAAAGTCCGACTTGTGCTGAAAGTCCGACTTGTGCTGAAAGTCCGACTTGTGCTGAAAGTCCGACTTGTGCTGAAAGTCCGACTTGTGCTGAAAGTCCGACTTGTGCTGAAAGTCCGACTTGTGCTGAAAGTCCGACTTGTGCTGAAAGTCCGACTTGTGCTGAAAGTCCGACTTGTGCTGAAAGTCCGACTTGTGCTGAAAGTCCGACTTGTGCTGAAAGTCCGACTTGTGCTGAAAGTCCGACTTGTGCTGAAAGTCCGACTTGTGCTGAAAGTCCGACTTGTGCTGAAAGTCCGACTTGTGCTGAAAGTCCGACTTGTGCTGAAAGTCAGACTTGTGCTGAAAGTCAGACTTGCACAAGTCAGAAATTCGCTGAAAACAGGTCATTTCAAGTGTACATAGGCTACCATTTATTATAATTACTTTCTCAAATTTACTAATCTCATTCAATTTCAAAAAAGTAAAGTTCAATAGTAGTGAAACTAGTTAATTCAAACACTTAACAGCTATTAAGTAAAATTAGCAAAATTCGGACTCCTGCTCAAGTCCGACTCCTGCTCAAGTCCGACTCCTGCTCAAGTCCGACTCCTGCTCAAGTCCGACTCCTGCTCAAGTCCGACTCCTGCTCAAGTCCGACTCCTGCTCAAGTCCGACTCCTGCTCAAGTCCGACTCCTGCTCAAGTCCGACTCCTGCTCAAGTCCGACTCCTGCTCAAGTCCGACTCCTGCTCAAGTCCGACTCCTGCTCAAGTCCGACTCCTGCTCAAGTCCGACTCCTGCTCAAGTCAGACTCCTGCTCAAGTCAGACTCCTGCTCAAGTCAGACTCCTGCTCAAGTCAGACATTTGTTGAAAACAGGTCTGGTCAAGTGTACGTATGCTACCTTTCATTATATTTTTTCCCCTCAAATTTAGCAATCTCATTTCATTCCCTGAAGAAGATAAAAAGTGCAATAGTATTGATAAGTCTAGTCAATTGAAACGCTTATCTAACAGCTATTAAGTCAAATTTGCAAAAGTCGGACATCTGCTCAAGTTGGACTTTGTAAGAAGTCGTACTTCAGCAGAAATCGGCCTTAGTCCGACTTCTGCTGTAGTCGGACTTTTGCAAACTTTTACTTAATAGCTGTTAGGCATTTCAATTGACTACACTATTCAATCACTACTGTTGCACTTTTTTTTTTTTTGTGGGAATTCAATGAGATTGCCAAATTTGAGGGGGGAAATATAATAAAATGTAGCATACGTACACTTGACATGACCTGTTTTCAGCAAATGTCCGACTTCAACAGAAGTCGGACTTTTAGCAGAAGTCTGACTTTTCAGAAGTCTTGCATCGGCAGAAGTCCGACTTCAGCTGAAGTTCGACTTTCAGCAGAAGTCCGACTTCAGAAGTCCAACTTTCAGCTGCAGTCCTACCTCAGCTGAAGTCCGACTTTTGCAAAGTTTTACTTAATAGCTGTTAGGCGTTTCAATTGACTAGACTATTTCATCACTACTGTTGCACTTTCCTTTTTTTTTTTTTTTTTTTTTTTTTTGTGGGAACTGAATGAGATTAGTCAATTTGAGGAATAAATTATAATAAAAGGTAGCATATGTACAATTGACCTGACCTGTTTTCAGCAAATCTCTGACTTCTGTTGAAGTCTGATTTCCAGCAGAAGTCTTACTTCAGCTGAACTCTTACTTCACCTGAAGTCCGACTTTTTCAGCATATGTCCGACTTTTGCAAAGTTTTACTTAATAGCTGTTTCAATTGACTAGACTAGTTTATCACTACTGCTGCACTTTACTTTTTTCTTTGTGAAATGAATGAGATTGGTAAATCTAGAAGAAAAAATTATATTAAAATATCTGACTTCTGTTGAAGTGGCTTTTCAGCAGAAGTCTTACTTTCAGCTTAAATACGACTTTCAGCTGAAAGCAGACTTTCAGAAGTCCAATTTCAGCAGATGTCCGACTTTTGCCAAGTTTGACTAAATAGCTGTTAGTTAGGCGTTTCAACTGACTAGACTATTTTATCACTACTGTTGCACTTTACTTTTTTTTTTTGTGGGAATTGAACGAGATTGCTAAATGAGAAAAAATTATAATAAAATGTAGCATACGTACACTTGACCTGACCTGTTTTCAGCAAATGTCTGACTTCTGTTCAAGTCTGACTTTTAGCAGAAGTCTGACTTTCAGCAGAAATCGTACTTCAGCAGAAGCACGACTTTTGCAGTTTTACTTAGTAGCGGTTAGTTAGGCGTTTCAATTGACTAGACTATTTTATCACTACTCTTGCACTTTACTTTATTTTTTTTTTTTTTGGGGGGGGGCTAAATTTGAGGAAAAATTATAATAAAAGGTAGCATACTACACTTGACCTGACCCGTTTTCAGCAAATGTCTGACTTTCAGCAGAAGTCGTACTTCAGCTGAAATCAGACTTCTGGTGCTAGTGACCATGAAATTGGGGGGGGAGAGATTCAAGCATAGACTTAGAAGAGACACACAGAATCGGTTGCTACTCTAAAGATAGAAATCGACCTCTAAAGATAAAATTAAGGTCACAGCTGGTAGAAGACATCTTTGAAAAAGTAGGCAATTTGGCAAAGAGTGAAAAGTACAATAAGATATGGATAAAAAGAGAAATGAGTACTGAGGAATTAGAAAAAGAAAAGTCACTAAGAAAAGAAGCAAAGGAAAAAAAACTTGTTGAGAACGGAGACAGAATGCAAAGAATTCCATTGGAGAGTAATCGACATGAGATTGAAACAGTGGCACATCAAAACGAAAAAACCAAGGACAGAAAAGATAATGGAGAAGGAAGAAAATTAAAAGTGGCCTATACTAACATTGACGGATTAATTTCAGGTCTGAACCAACTCAATGATTATCTGTTAGAAGAAAAACCAGACATAATGGGAATTGTAGACTAAACTAAGAGGAGAAATACCATCTATTGATATTGGACAAGGGCTATACAATTACTGGATAAGAAACAGGGACAAAAAGCAGGGAGGGGGAATCATGTTCTTGGCCAAGAAAGACCTAAACGTGACAAAAATTGCACAGGGCAAAGATAATGTTGAACTCGTCATGATAAAAGTCCAAGGCAAGAATATGAAAAGTAGAAAGTTTGTGCCGACCTATGTGCCCCCAAGAACCAATGCTTGGAAAGAAAACAAAAACACAAAAATGCTAAGATACAAGAAAATCACTAAATCATATACTAATGGGTAAGGGCAATCTAGTAATTATGGGAGACTTCAATTGCAAAGAAATTTGTTAGGAAAACATGACAGTACGAGGAGATGACGTGTGGGGCAATGTACTGCTAGACATGACCATGGAGTACACAATGACCCAGTGGGTCAGTGAAAACAAGATACTGAAACAATGAAGAGCCATCAAAACTAGATTTGATATTTACAACGGAACCTGAAATAGTGGACAAAGTCCACTACAAGACACCAATTGCAAAGTGACCATGTACTCATCCAAACTGTACTAAAGGAAGAAATACAGATCAAAGAGGAGCGAAAAGCATAGAAAAGGAAGATTGATGTACAACAAAACAGACTTTGCAAAACTAAAGACGTTCTTCTTCCAGAATGCAAACTGGGAAAAATTCTATATGGAACAGACAACAGTGGAAGAGAAATGGAACATACTGTTGGATAATTACAATGAAGGGGTAAACAGGCATGTACCAAGACAAAAGCGAGAGAGCGTACATTAAATGTTGGTTCAACAAAAGATGCAGTGAGGCAAAAGACAGAAGAGACAAAGCTTGGAAAAGGTGGAGAAAAGACAAAAAACAAATTTATATAAACTACACAAATGAGTATATTAATGTGAGAACAGAGGAGAAAAGGAACCATGAGAAGGATATTATAGATAAATGCAAAGATCAACCCAAGCTATTCTACCGGTATGTAAATGGTAAACTTCAAACCAAACAGCAACTAGTGCAACTACACCAAGAAAATATACAATACACACAAGAATTAGAGATGGCCGAAATCATGAACAACCACTTTAAATCGGTCTTCACCAGAGAGAAAATACAAAATTGGGACGTAGATAATGACAAACATTCTCCCCACATGAGTGAATTTACATCACAAAAAGAAATATCAGAACATCTATCAAAATTGGACGCCACAAAATCACATGGCCTGGATGGAATTGCAAATTGGATTCTAAAAGAATGGAAAGAGCTAATGGACAAAATACACATAATAAATAGCTCACTCAAGGAAGGAAAGATACCTAGACTGGAAAAATGCTAACATTGTACCAATATATAAAGGAGGAAACAAGGAAGAACCCACCAACTATAGACCAGTATCACTAACAACCACTATAGCCAAAATTTGTGAGAAAATCATCAAGAATAGATGGGTAAAACACCTGCAAGATAACATATTAAACCCAAGACAATTCGGGTTCAGACAAGGTAGATCATGCACCACAAACTTGATATGCTTCTACTCAAGACTAATAGACATAGTACAAGAAAGAAACGGATGGGCTGATTGTGCATTCCTAGACTTCAAAAAGCATTTGACAAAGTACCACTCAGAAAATTACTAAAAAACAACAACACATTGGAGGAATACGAGGGAACCAACTAAAATGGATGGAGGACTTCCTGACTCGAAGAAAGATGAGAGTAGTACTCAGAGAAAAATATTCAGATTGGAAAGAGGTGATCAGTGGAGTACCGCAAGGATCTGTACTGGCTCCAATAATGTTTCCTATCTATATGAATGATATGGACGAGGGCGTGAACTGTTACATGAGCTTCTTTGCTGATGACGCCAAACTGTTAAGGAAAGTAGAAACTGATAAGGACTGTGAAGCACTGAAAGATCTGAATAGGGTATGGAACTAGAGTCAGAAATGGGAAGTGGATTTTAATACTAAGAAGTGTAGCATAATGGAGTTTGGAAAAAGCAAAACCACAATATCAAGAAAATATATAATTGGAACCAAGGAAGTAAAGTAGGATCCGAAAAAGACTTGGGAGTTAATATCACAAACAACTTGTCCTATGATACACACACATTCATATACCAAGGCTTTTTCCCCCTTACAAGGGAGGTAGCCAAAAAGGGAAAGGCATAAAAACACTCCCACACATTTCATCCCTAAATACACTCCACACCCTTCACACCCTCCCTCTCATCTAAGCACCTCCTGGATGACGGGTCATCCCTGCACCTTGCCCTATGATACACAGATTAACAAAATTGTCGGGGAGACTTGCAACTTGCTAAGATCAATAAAAGTGGCTTTTGCTTACCTGGACGAAGACATGATAAAAAAAATATTGGTTACATTGATAAGGCCTAGACTAGAGTATGCAGCGACATTGTGGTCCCCCAGTACCAAAAAGAACAAAGAAAATAGAAAGAATCCAAAGAGCAGCTACAAAAATGGCACCTGCACTTGCAAACCTATCATACGAGGAGAGATTGCCTAAACTGGAGTTACCGACACTGGAGCAAAGAGAGGAGACCTACTGACCATCTACAGAATCATCAAAGGCACAGATACTTGATAGAGAAGAATTACTAAACTGGAACAAGAGAAACACAAGAGGACATGGAAGGAAATTAAGAAAACATAGCTATAAAAGAGAACTGAAGAAAAACAGTTTTCCACAGGGTTTTAGACACTTGGAACAAACTGGATAATGAAATAGTAAGCGCAAAAACCATTCACGAGTTTAAAAGCAAACTAGACACAGAGATACAATGGCGGGACAACACGAGCATAGCTCCCCTTCCCGCAAAATACAACTAGGTAAATACATATACACACACACAATGTAGATGTACACATACACATGTACATATACCCGTACACACACAATGTAGATGTACACATACACATGTACATATACCCGTACACACACACAATGTAGATGTACACATACATGTACACATACATATACACATACATGTACACACATTACATATGCATATACACATACATATGCATATACACACATATGCATATACACATACATACATATGCATATACACATACATATGCATATACACATACATATGCATATAAACATACATACATATGCATATACACATACATACATATGCATATACACATGCATGCATATACACATACATACATATACATAGAAACTAGATTAAATATTTACAAAAGAACCTGAAATTATGGACAAAATCCATTACAAGACACCAACTGGAAAGAGTGACCATATACTCATCCAAACTGTACTAAAGCAAGAAATAGACATGGAGAGGTACAAAGCATAGGAAAGGAAGATTGATGTACATTAACAACAACAGACAAAGAGGTTGTGATGCATATGGTGGAATGAGCATGGGGGTGGGGGGTGAGGTAGTATGTGTGAGCAAAATTTGACGCAGCCTGAAGGGATTTCTCCCCCATCTTCTCCTTTTGTGCATGGGGGGACGGAGAGGGGGGTTCACCTATTCAATGAAGCAGCCGTGCTGTGGATGTGCTGTGTCTTGCGACACTGCTTCTGACCCAGGGCAGTGGACAAGGTGCAGGGATGACCCGTCATCCAGGAGGTGCTAAGATAACAGGGAGGGTGGAGGGGTGTGGAGTGTATTCAGGGGTGGAATGGGTGCGAGTGATTTTATGCCTTTTCCTTTTTGGCTACCTCCCTTGTAAGGGGGGAAAAAGCCTTGGTATATGTATGTATGCAAAGAGGTGATCAGTGGACTACCGCAAGGATCTGTATTGGCACCAGTAATGTTTGCTATTTATGTCAATGACATGGACGAGGATGTCAACTGTTACACGAGCTGCTTTGCAGACGACGCCAAACTGTTAAGGAAAGTACAAACTGATAACGACTGTGAAGCACTACAGCAAGACCTGAATAAGGTATGGAACTGGAGTCACAAATGGCAAGTGGACTTTAATACTAACAAGTGTAGCATAATGGAGTTTGGAAAAAGCAAAAACACAATATCAGGAAAATATACAATTGCAACCAAGGAAGTAAGAAGGTAGGATCTGAAAAAGATTTGGGGGTAATTATCACAAACGACTTGTCCTATCAAACAGATTGACAAAATTGTCGGGGAGACTTACAAGATCAATAAAAGTGGCATTTGCATACTTGGACCAAGACATGATAAAAAAAAAAAAAAGATTGCTTACATTCATAAGGCGGCCTAGACTACAGTATGCGGCGGCGACATTGTGGTCACCCAGCACCAAAAACAATATCAAGAAAATAGAGAATCCAGAGAGCAGCAACTAAAATGGCACCTGCACTTGCCAACCTATCATATGAGGAGAGATTGGCTAAACTGGAGTTACCATCGCAGGAGCAAAGAAGAGAGGCGACCTACTGACCATCTACAGAATCATGAAAGCCAGATACTTGATAGAGAGGACTTACTAAACTAGGACAAGAGAAACGCGAAAGGCCATGGAGAAAAAAAAACGGCTACAGAAAACTGAAGAAAAAGTTTTCCGCAGATTTTTACACAATTGGAACAAACTGGATAATGAAATAGTATGTGCAAAAACCATTCAGGAGTTTGAAAGCAAAATAGACACTGAGGGATACAAAGGCGGGAAACCACGAGCATAGCTCCGCTTCCCGCAAAATTCAACTAGGTAAAAACACTTATACACACATATATATTCATACATATACACATATATATGCATACATATACACATATATACATACATCCATATACATACACACATATACATGCATCCATATACACATACATATATACATGCATCCATATACACATATATACATACATCCATATACACATATATATATACATCCATATACACATATATACATACATCCATACGTCCACATACACATCCATACGTCCATATGCACAATTACATATGTCCATATGCACACATACATACGTCCATATGCACACATACATACGTCCATATGCACACATACATACGTCCATATACACACATTCATACACACATATATATATACATACAAATATACATACATATCTACATATATACATATACATACATATATACATATACATATATATACATACATATATATACATACATATATACATATACATACATACATATATACATATGCATACATACATATATACATATGCATACATACATATATACATATAAATACATACATATACACATATACATACAACTATACATACATACATATATACATACATACACATATACATACATACATAATCTCTCTTGATAGCGCATTGGTTTAAGGGGGTTAACTATCTTTTCGGTGATTCGCTCGATCGGATTACGCATTTCCGGTCCTCCCGACCTTATTTTTTTATGTAAGGCAATGCAAATTTAACACAATGTGCAGGGGAATAGGATACATCTGTGACAGAAATTTCATTGAAATCCATTCAGAAATTTTTACACTACAGACGATTTACTTGCAATTTTGAGTTATTTTTGAAATAACGTTATAATTCCAAAAGTACGAGGATAATAATAATTTCCTTTGGTGTACAGTTAGTAGACATCCAGATGTACCTAAATTAGTATACTCGTAATTCTAAGTGAAAAAGAAAGAAAGTCAGCCTTACAGCAAATTATGAAAAAAAAAAAAAATCACAACTTTAAAAAATTGTCAAAAATATATTTCAAGTAGGTTAAGAATGAATATACTAATTTTGTTAGATATAAGTATCACGATCATTTTCCAATAAGAATGATCAAAATTGCTTATTTACACACGAAGTTATGGTTACTTTTGTGCGAAAAAACTAGTTTTGAGAAAATAGCATTTTTATGTTCATATATTCACTACTCCATAAAAGTGCCTCCAAAGAGTATCAAATGCACATATCTACTTACATAATCCTTTGACCATTTCTGGGAAGTAAGCAGCAGATGTTCATTACATTTCTTTTGTACCCATGCCAGCTGAGAATCGTGACAATCCTAACCTTTCATATCCTTCACATAATGAATGGTACACATGCATTACAATCCCTTTGCTAAGGTGAGTATTGTTGCACTTCTCAGGTTCAGAATGGAGCAAAATACTTCGGCAACTATCACATCTGACATATTTAGTTATGGAGTAGTGAATTTATAAACAAGAAATGTATAAAACAGGATAGCGCGTGGAGAAATTACGCACGCATACGAGTGTGGTGACTGCTGCCTAACCTATCGTACAACAATATCAGAGTATAAAATTCTAAAAAACAACAACAAAAAACGACAAAATACAAGGAAAACAAACCATAGCAAAGAAAGGGGCGTGGCTGACGGGAATCTCCGGCCCTTTAAACCCGCCATTACCTGAGAAGGGTGGCGTTATACGTCTGGAAACCAGTCCCGCCGTGTTCAGGGACACCACACCGGTCCACACACCAAGTTTGACAAAATCGAGTATTTTTCACCGAAATGAGAGTTAACCCCCTTAAGTCACTGTAACTTTGTTACGGGTTAGCTGGGTTCGAATCCTCGGCTCGTCCACGTTTCAATTTCCAACAAAATGTCTCCATCGAGCGATTCTTCAGTCTCGATTGCAATGGCATGGAATTAAAAGTTGTTTGTGGTTGAATAATATCAATTGATCGCTGGGAACCATTCAGTGTAGATGTATACACATATATATACATATACACATACATATATACATATACACATATATACATACATATATACATAAACAAATACATATACAAATACATACATATACATATATATACAAATACATACATATACATATATATACAAATACATACATATACATATATATACATAATATACATATATATACATAATATACAAATACATACATACATACCCCTCCACCCTCTTCCCTCCCTCACCGCCCGTCGTCGCGCGACCAAGAAGAAGAGGATTTACGACGAAAAAGGAAAACCTGGTTTGTACTGTAGGGGTGGGGAGTGAACGTGAGTGCCCGAAATGGTATCTATGCAGTGCTAGTTAATTGTGTTAACTCGAAATTAGCAAAAATGAATGAAAACGACTCGAAAGCCAGTTGCGAATCAGAGCCATCTGGCGGCAATCCACTGAACCGCGATGTAAACAATCAACAAAACACGTGTTACGACAATGATTTCTTAGGGTTTGGTAAGTACGAAAGAAAGAACTTAAGTAGATTATTAGAGATAGAGAGAGAGATGAGCAAAAATAGGACTCGGTGGGAAAACGAAATCATGGACTTAAGAAAAGAGGTCATTGGTTTAATTGATTGTTTATCTAAGACTAACCATGAAATTTCTGACCTGAGAAAAGCTAACTTGGATCTTACAAACGAAATTAAAGAAATGAAAAGAGACATAAATGAACTGAAGAATGATAATGAAAAGAAGAAACCTAATGATAATAACAATAGCGAAAATCTAAAGCAGGAAGTGAACAACAAATTACAATAATTGACACAAAAGATAGAAGAAAACTTAGGTGGGGACAGTATCCAGGAAATTAAGAAGTGGAAAGAAAATATTGAAAATAAAGAAATTGCTTTCAAAGAAATAGTCAAGCAGCAAATGCAAGATAATGCAAAAGACACAATCATTCAAGTGATTAACGAAAAAGCAAATTGGGTCAGGGACACAGTAGATAGGAAGAAATGTATTGTGGTTTATGGGCTTAAAGAAAAACAAGGATTGGCGAGGTACATGAGAGAAAAAGAAGAAAAAGAGACAGCAGTAGAAATCCTTAATGAAATTCAGGGGGGAGACAGTGATTCAGGCACAGACTTAGAAGAGACTTACAGAATTGGTCGCTATACTAAGGATAGGAATCGACCTCTAAAGATAAAACTAAGGTCACAAGTGGTAGAAGAAGACATATTTGAAAAAGTAGGTAACTTGGCAAAGAGTGAAAAATACAATAAGATATGGATAAAAAGAGAAATGAGTACTGAGGAATTAGAAAAAGAAAGGGCACTAAGAGAAGAAGCAAAGGAAAAAAACTTGAAAAGATCGGAGACAGAATGCAAAGAATTCCAGTGGAGAGTAATAGACTTGAGATTAAGACAATGGCGCTTCAAAACGAACAAAACAAGGGAAGAAGAAACCAGGGAGAAGGAAGAAAATTAAGTGGCCTATACCAACATTGACGGACTAATTTCGGGACTGAACGAACTCAATGATTATCTGTTAGAAGCAAAACCAGACATAATGGGAATTGTAGAGACTAAACTAAGAGGTGAAATACCATCCACTGTTATCGGACAAGGTTTATACAACTACTGGATAAAAAACAGGGAGGGGGAATCATGTTCTTGGCCAAGAAAGACCTAAAGGTGACAAAAATTGCAGAGGGCAAAGGTAATGCTGAATTGATCATGATAAAAGTCGAAGGCAAGAATATGAAAAGTAGAAAGTTTGTGGTGACTTATGTGCCTCCAAAAACAAGCGCTTGGAAAGAAATCGAACATACAAAAATGCTAGATGATACAAGAAAATCACTCAATGAGATACTAATGGGTAAGGGTAATCTGGTAGTTATGGGGGACTTCAATTGCAAAGAAATTTGTTGGGACAGCATGACAGTGCAAGGAGGAGATGACTCGTGGGGCAATGTACTGCTAGATATGACCATGGAGTACACAATGACCCAATGGGTCCGTGAAAACACAAGGTACAGAAATAATGAAGAGCCATCGAAACTAGATCTAATATTTACAACAGAGCCTGAAATAGTGCATAAAGTCCAGTATGAGACACCAATTGGAAAGAGTGACCATGTACTCATCGAAACTATACTAAAGGAAGAAATAGACAGAGAGGAACGAAAAGCATAGGAAAGGAAGACTGAGGTACAACAAAACAGACTTTACAAAACTAAAGACATTCTTCCGGAATGCAAACTGGGAAATATTTTACAGGGAAGAAACAGCAGTGGAAGAGAAATGGAATATATTGATGGAAAACTACAATGAAGGGGTAAACAGGCATGTACCAAGACAAAAGCGAGAGAGAGTACATTAAATGTTGGTTCAACAAAAGATGCAGTGAGGCAAAAGACAGAAGGGACAAAGCTTGGAAAAAGTGGAGAAAAGACAAAAAACAAAGCAAATGGCAAATTTATGTTAACTATAGAAATGAGTATGTTAATGTGAGAAGAGAGGAGAAAAGGAACCATGAGAAGGATATTATAGACAAATGCAAAGAGCAACCCAAACTATTCTATCGGTATGTCAATTGTAAACTTAAAAACAAACAGGAATTGGTGAAACTATGCCAAGGAAACATAGAATACACAGAAGATTTAGAGATGGCCGAAGTCATGAACAATCACTTTAAATCTGTTTTCACCAGAGAGAAAATACCAAATTGTGACATAGACAAAAACAAGAAATCTCCCCTCATGAATGAGTTTACAGCATCACTAAAGGAAATATCAGAACATTTATCAAGGCTGGATGTCAGAAAATCACATGGCCCGGACGGTATTGCAAATTGGATTCTAAAGGAGTGCAAAGAAGAACTAACAGACAAAATACACATCTTAATAAACAGCTCACTCAAAGAAGGAAAGATACCCGAGGACTGGAAAAACGCTAACATTGTACCAATACACAAAGGAGGAAACAAAGAAGAACCCACCAACTATAGGCCAGTATCACTAACAAGCACCATAGCCAAAATTTGTGAGAAAATAATCAAGAATAGATGGGTAAAACATCTGGAAGACAATGACATATTAAACCCAAGACAATTCGGATTCAGACAAGGAAGATCATGCTCCACAAACTTAATATGCTTTTACTCAAGACTAATAGACATAGTGCAAGAAAGAAATGGATGGGCTGATTGTGCATTCCTAGACTTGCAAAAAGCCTTTGACAAAGTACCACACAGAAAACTACTAAAAAAACTGGAACACATAGGAGGAATACAGGGAAACCTACTAAAATGGATAGAGGACTTTCTGACTGGTAGAAAGATGAGAGTAGTGCTCAGAGAAAAATATTCAGACTGGAAAGAGGTGATCAGTGGAGTACCGCAAGGATCTGTGCTGGCACCAATAATGTTTGCTATCTATATGAATGACATGGATGAGGACGTGAACTGCTACATGAGCTTCTTTGCCGATGACGCCAAACTGCTAAGGAAAATAGAAACTGATGAGGACTGTGAAGCACTGCAAGAAGACCTAAATAGGGTATGGAACTGGAGTCAGAAATGGCAAGTGGATTTTAATACTAAGAAGTGTAGCATAATGGAGTTTGGAAAAAGCAAAAACACAATATCAGGAAAATATACAATTGGAACCAAAGAAGTAAAGAAAGTAGGATCCGAAAAAGATTTGGGAGTAATTATCACGAACGACTTGTCCTATGATATACAGATTAACAAAATTGTCGGGGAGACTTACAACTTGCTAAGATCAATAAAAGTGGCGTTTACATACTTGGACGAAGACATGATGAAAAAAATATTGGTTACATTGATAAGGCCTAGATTAGAGTATGCAGCGACATTGTGGTCCCCCAGTACCAAAAAGAATATAAAGAAAATAGAAAGAATCAAAAGAGCAGCTACAAAAATGGCACCTGCACTTGCAAACCTATCATACGAAGAGAGATTGGCTAAACTGGAGTTACCGACACTGGAGCAAAGAAGAGAGAGAGGTGACCTATTGACCATCTACAGAATCATGAAAGGCACAGAGGTACTCGATAGTGAGAGCTTACTTAACTGGGACAAAAGAAACACAAGAGGACATGGAAAGAAAATAAAAAAACATAGCTATAGAAGAGAACTGAAGAAAAACAGTTTTCCTCATAGAGTTTTGGACACTTGGAACAAACTGGACAATGGAATAGTATGCGCAAAAACCATTCATGAGTTTAAAAACAAACTAGACACTGCAAGATACAAAGGCGGGACATCACGAGCATAGCTCCCCTTCCCGCAAAATACAACTAGGTAAATATACATACATCCATACGTCCACATACACATCCATATGTCCATATGCACAATTACATACGTCCATATGCACACATACATACGTCCATATACACACATATATATACATACAAATATACACATACATATCTACATATATACATATACATATATACATATACATATATATACATACATATACATACATATATACATATACATACATATATACATATACATACATACATATACATACATACATATACATACATACATATATACATATGCATACATACATATATACATATGCATACATACATATATACATATGCATACATACATATATACATATGCATACATACATATATACATATACATACATATATACATACATACATATACACATATACATACAACTATACATACATATATACATACATACACATATACATACATACATAATCTCTCTTGATAGCGCATTGGTTTAAGGGGGTTAACTATCTTTTTGGTGATTCGCTCGATCAGATTACGCATTTCCGGTCCTCCCGACCTTATTTTTTTATGTAAGGCAATGCAAATTTAACACAATGTGCAGGGGAATAGGATACATCTGTGACAGAAATTTCATTGAAATCCATTCAGAAATTTTTACACTACAGACGATTTACTTGCAATTTTGAGTTATTTTTGAAATAACGTTATAATTCCAAAAGTACGAGGATAATAATTTCCTTTGGTGTACAGTTAGTAGACATCCAGATGTACCTAAATTAGTATACTCGTAATTCTAAGTGAAAAAGAAAGAAAGTCAGCCTTACAGCAAATTATGAAAAAAAAAAAAAAAAAATCACAACTTTAAAAAATTGTCAAAAATATATTTCAAGTAGGTTAAGAATGAATATACTAATTTTGTTAGATATAAGTATCACGATCATTTTCCAATAAGAATGATCAAAATTGCTTATTTACACACGAAGTTATGGTTACTTTTGTGCGAAAAAACTAGTTTTGAGAAAATAGCATTTTTATGTTCATATATTCACTACTCCATAAAAGTGCCTCCAAAGAGTATCAAATGCACATATCTACTTACATAATCCTTTGACCATTTCTGGGAAGTAAGCAGCAGATGTTCATTACATTTCTTTTGTACCCATGCCAGCTGAGAATCGTGACAATCCTAACCTTCCATATCCTTCACATAATGAATGGTACACATGCATTACAATCCCTTTGCTAAGGTGAGTATTGTTGCACTTCTCAGGTTCAGAATGGAGCAAAATACTTCGGCAACTATCACACCTGACATATTTAGTTATGGAGTAGTGAATTTATAAACAAGAAATGTATAAAACGGGATAGCGCGTGGAGAAATTACGCACGCATACGCTGAACCCTTTTTTTATTGCACCGAGTGTGGTGACTGCTGCCTAACCTATCGTACAACAATATCAGAGTATAAAATTCTCAAAAACAACAACAAAAAACGACAAAATACAAGGAAAACAAACCATAGCAAAGAAAGGGGCGTGGCTGACGGGAATCTCCGGCCCTTTAAACCCGCCATTACCTGAGAAGGGTGGCGTTATACGTCTGGAAACCAGTCCCGCCGTGTTCAGGGACACCACACCGGTCCACACACCAAGTTTGACAAAATCGAGTATTTTTCACCGAAATGAGAGTTAACCCCCTTAAGTCACTGTAACTTTGTTACGGGTTAGCTGGGTTCGAATCCTCGGCTCGTCCACGTTTCAATTTCCAACAAAATGTCTCCATCGAGCGATTCTTCAGTCTCGATTGCAATGGCATGGAATTAAAAGTTGTTTGTGGTTGAATAATATCAATTGATCGCTGGGAACCATTCAGTGTAGATGTATACACATATATATATATACATATACACATACATATATACATATACACATATATACATAAACAAATACATATACAGTATACATATACATATATATACAAATACATACATATACATATATATACAAATACATACATATACATATATATACATACATACATATACCAAGGCTTTTTCCCCCTTCCAAGGGAGGTAGCCAAAAAGGTAAAGGCATAAAAACACTCCCACCCATTTCATCCCTAAATACACTCCACACCCCTCCCACCCTTCCTCTCATCTGAGCACCTCCTGGATGACGGGTCATCCCTGCACCCTGCCCACCGCCCTGGGTCAAAAGCAGTGTCGCAAGACACACCACATCCACAGCAAGGCCGCTTCATTTAATCGGCGACCCCCCCTCTCCGTCCCCCTTTGCATATAAGGCGAGGACGGGGAGAAATCCCTTCGGGCTGCGTCAAAATTTACTCACACATACTACCCCACCCCCCACGTCCCCGCCCATTCCTCCTCATGCAGTCACAACATCATCCATATACAACCCTTCTCCACTCACCTCTGTCTTCCGTCCTCTCCCTTCCTTCCTCAACAGACATTCCCCTCTTCCCCAAACCCCCTTCACCCCATCCATCCACCTCATCCTAGGACATCCCCTCATGTTCACTCTCTCCACATCTGCCTTCCATACCTCTTTTACTAGTCTTTCTTCACTCATTCTTTCCATGTGTCCAAACCATCCTAATATTCTTTCATCAACCCTATCTCCCAAATCCTTTTTTACCCCTGTTCTCCTCCTCACCTCATTTCTCACTCTATCCAGCCTAGTAACCCCCACCATACTTCTCATACATACATATATATACATATACATACATATGCATATACATATACATACATATGCATATACATATACATACATATGCATATACATACATATACATACATATACATACATATACATATACGCCAAACTGCTAAGGAAAATAGAAACTGATGAGGACTGTGAAGCACTGTAAGAAGACCTAAATAGGGTATGGAACTGGAGTCAGAAATGGGAAGTGGACTTTAATACTAAGAAGTGTAGCATAATGGAGTTTGGAAAAAGCAAAAACAGAATATCAGGAAAATATACAATTGGAACCAAAGAAGTAAAGAAAGTAGGATCCGAAAAAGATTTGGGAGTAATTATCACGAACGACTTGTCCTATGATATACAGATTAACAAAATTGTCGGGGAGACTTACAACTTGCTAAGATCAATAAAAGTGGCGTTTACATACTTGGACGAAGACATGATGAAAAAAATATTGGTTACATTGATAAGGCCTAGATTAGAGTATGCAGCGACATTGTGGTCCCCCAGTACCAAAAAGAATATAAAGAAAATAGAAAGAATCAAAAGAGCAGCTACAAAAATGGCACCTGCACTTGCAAACCTATCATACGAAGAGAGATTGGCTAAACTGGAGTTACCGACACTGGAGCAAAGAAGAGAGAGAGGTGACCTATTGACCATCTACAGAATCATGAAAGGCACAGAGGTACTCGATAGTGAGAACTTACTTAACTGGGACAAAAGAAACACAAGAGGACATGGAAAGAAAATAAAAAAACATAGCTATAGAAGAGAACTGAAGAAAAACAGTTTTCCTCATAGAGTTTTGGACACTTGGAACAAACTGGACAATGAAATAGTATGCGCAAAAACCATTCATGAGTTTAAAAACAAACTAGACACTGCAAGATACAAAGGCGGGACAACACGAGCATAGCTCCCCTTCCCGCAAAATACAACTAGGTAAATACAACTAGGTAAATACATATTTACATGTGCATACATATATACATATGCATACATATATACATATATCCATATATACATATATCCATATATACATACATATATACATATATATACATACATATATACATATACATACATACATATAACCACATACATATATACATATATGTACATACATACAAACATATACATACGTATATAGAATACACAGAAGATTTAGAGATGGCCGAAGTCATGAACAATCACTTTAAATCTGTCGTCACCAGAGAGAAAATACAAAATTGGGACATAGATAATAACAAGCATTCTCCCCACATGAGTGAGTTTACAACATCACTAAAAGAAATATCAGAACATCTATCAAGACTGGACGTCACAAAATCACATGGCCCGGATGGTATTGCAAATTGGATTCTAAAGGAGTGCAAAGAAAAACTAAGACAAAATACACATCTTAATAAACAGCTCACTCAAAGAAGGAAAGATACCCAAGGACTGGAAAAATGCTAACATTGTACCAATATATAAAGGAGGAAACAAGGAAGAACCCACCAACTATAGGCCAGTATCACTAACAACCACTATAGCCAAAATGTGAGAAAATAATCAAGAATAGATGGGTAAATATCTGGATGACAACAACATATTAAACCCAAGACAATTCGGGTTCAGACAAGGAAGATCATGCACCACAAACTTAATATGCTTTTACTCAAGACTAATAGACAGTGCAAGAAAGAAATGGATGGGCCGATTGTGCATTCCTAGACTTGCCAAAAGCCTTTGACAATACCACACAGAAAATTACTAAAAAAAACTGGAACACATAGGAGGAATACAAGGAAACCTATTAAAATGGATGCAGGACTTTCTGACTGGTAGAAAGATGAGAGTAGTGCTCAGAGAAAAATATTCAGATTGGAAAGAGGTGATCAGTGGAGTACCGCAAGGATCTGTACTGCCACCAATAATGTTTGCTATCTATATGAATGACATGGACGAGGATGCTACATCAGCTTCTTTGCTGATGACACCAAACTGTTAAGGAAAGTAGAAACTGATGAGGACTGTGAAGCACTGCAAGAAGACCTAAATAGGGTATGGAACTGGAGTCAGAAATGGCAAGTGGACTTTATTACTAACAAGTGTAGCATAATGGAGTTTGGAAAAAGCAAAAACACAATATCAGGAAAATATACAATTGGAACCAAGGAAGTAAATAAAGTAGGATCCCAAAAAGATTTGGGTGTAATTATCACCAACGACTTGCCCTATGATATACAGATTAACAAAATTGTCGGGGAAACTTACAACTTGCTAAGATCAATAAAAGTGGCATTTACATACTTGGACGAAGACTAGATAAAAAAAAATATTGGTTACATTGATAAGGCCTAGATTAGAGTATGCGGCGACATTGTGGTCCCCCAGTACCAAAAAGAATATAAAGAAAATAGAAAGAATCCAAAGAGCAGCTACAAAAATGGCACCTACACTTGCAAACCTATCATACAAGGAGAGATTGCCTAAACTGGAGTTACCGACACTGGAGCAAAGAAGAGAGAGAGGTGACCTATTGACCATCTACAGAATCATGAAAGGCACACAGATACTTGATAAAGAGAACTTACTTAACTGGGACAAAAGAAACACAAGAGGACATGGAAAGAAAATAAAAAAACATAGCTATAGAAGAGAACTGAAGAAAAACAGTTTTCCACATACAGTTTTGGACACTTGCAACAAACTGGATAATGAAATAGTATGCGCAAAAACCATTCATGAGTTTAAAAACAAACTAGACACTGCGAGATACAATGGTGGGACATCACGAGCATAGCTCCCCTTCCCGCAAAATACAACTACAACTAGGTAAATATACATACATATACACGAGACTCGAGCACGGGTGAACGAGATAAGAGCACATGCACAACTGGAAAAAAATAAATAACGAATGTGAAAAACAAGGAACTGCTGCTGCTGGGTAATACAGGCAGCATCAAGGACAAGACCTGGGTAATACGCAACGGGAGACTCAAACAGATTGTCATACATACCAGATCACAAAGCAAAACAAACGTTGAAAAATTAAAGTGTATCTACACCACAAAAGTGGATGGAATTAAGACCTCGCAAAAAAGGGATACTTTGGGTATCTTAATTATGAGGGCAAAATACTCGCATTCTATTTGTAACTGAAAAAACCTTCATTTCTCTCTTGATAGGAGACTTGTAACTCAAAGATAAAAACAAACCATTTTAAGGGGAATTATGCAAAGGCAAACCAATTGTTTGCAAATGTACATTGGGCCCCAGAATTTGCAAGTGCCAAGTGAACGAAATAATGTGGCTTCAATTTACTCGTAGATACACGGAGGTGACTCAAAGGTGCATACCCATCACAGAAACTATGGTTTGCTTCTAAAATTGAACACAAATGGACAACTCTCTGTAATGAAACAGATTAGCAAGGAAGAGGCATGGAAGCGTTATCGAAAAAAGAAGACCAAAAACAGATATGACCCCTATTGCTCAATAAGAAATCAAACCTCAACAATTGTGAGAGAAACAAAGTACCATTTTGAGCATCAACTGGCCCGAGACATCAAAGGCCTCACAAGAGCCTATTGCGCTTATGCCCGCTCCAAAACAAAGGTTAAAGAGGGTGTCAATAGGCTGATGGAAGAGGATGGAACGCTAACTAGCTCCGCCTTAGAAACATGCCAGTTGCTGCTCAATACGCAATTTCAGTGTTCATGCAGGAAGCTGCCAGCCAGCCAGCCAGCCAGCCAGCAAATCCACAAGGAGTTACAGAGGCAGTTAGTTAACCCAGGGAGATGGGAGATGCGCTCACTCACCCACCCACCCACCCACCCATCCACCTCAATTTTAGCAAGCATAATGGATACCATCCATCCAAAAGGAAGGCAGGCAGGCAGGCAGGTAGGCAGGCATTGGAACCAACAACTTAAGAAGACATCAGCACCGGGCCCAGATGGGGTTCACCCCAAAATGCTCAAAGAATGTGCCAATACTCTCTCTTTACAATGTCAGGGCTCTTTCCCCATATTTTCACATGTAAAAGACTCGGATAGCAATAAACAACTAAAAACACCCCATTTAGAGCTGACAGAGAAGATAGGAAGGAAGAAGCCATGGTGGTGGTTCAATGGTCAACCTCAGGCAGGCAGGCAGGCAGGCAGGCAGGCAGGCAGGCAGGCACAATCTAGCCACCCACACCAAGACACTTATCCCACTCAAATGGGGTGATAAAACTCCTACTAGCCTTACATATCACCAACATAAATCTAATCATTGTCAACTCCTACCGTCCGTCCACCTCAGTGCAATCTCCAAAGCTTCATCAAAGCTTTGGAAAAGCTGAACCAAGTGCTGGCAGGAGACCAACCACCCCACATGCCATAACAGATGATGACGACGACGACATCATCAACTTCCCCAACTTTATATGCTGGCCTGCTCATATCGGCACAACCAGTCAGTGGGGGGACTCTCCAAGACCAAGCCAAACTCCTTCTAGAGACTGCCGACTGACAAACTGTTCCTTAACCAGCATATAATGGAGTAGATTAGAAGGAACAACATAATGGACCTCCTTTTTACCAATAATCAAGAATCGGTCAGCAATTGCAGGTCACACAAAACAATCTTCTCTGACCACAATACAATTCACATCAACACTACTTACATCAAAAGCAAGACACCGCGGGAATCCCCGACTCCTCCGGACATGACTGACACCCTTCGCCAGCCAGCTTCTTCAACTTCTTCAATCAAAAGGTACACTGGCAACAGTTACAACAGGATCTCGGCAAGATTGACTGACTGACCGACTGGAAGCTGGCACTGCAGGATACAGACTCCAACACCACTCTCAACACACTATTGAGGATTTTGCTGCAGGTGTGTAGTACTGCCTATGTGCCACAAAAAAGCATCAAAAGGATTCGCAGGTCATCCATCCATCCTGCGCAACAGGAAAATCCTCATGCCAAGGCGTGCCAACCTCAGCCTAAAACTCGTTAAAAGTAGCAATGAGACCCAAAGGCTCTCAATCTCCTCAAAAATAGAGGACATGGAGCACAAAATCAAACACTCACACAAGGAGCAGAGAAGAACGGAGGAGTATAGAAAACTTAGGCCATAACCTCATTCTTCTACAGCTACTGTCAGAAATTCATCAAAACCAAGTCACAGATTGGGCCCCTAGTGACTCAACAAGGAACCATAACAGCAGATGTCCCACAAGAAACCTGCCTGCCTGCCAGCCAGCCAGCCAGCCAGCCAGCCAGCCAGCCAGATGCTGGCACACCAATACAACAGCGTCTTCAGCATACCAAAGACACACATGGAAATCCTCCATCCATACCACAACCTTTTTCTTCAGCCAGGTGACCACCAACCTCAACCAGCTTACCAACATCCAAGTGACAGTAGGGGACATCAAAGAGAATCAAGCAGTTCAGGATTAACTCAGCCGCTGGACTGGACCAGACAGAAGACGGCGTTCCAGCAATCCTACTCCTAAAATGCTGCTGCGGCAGCGGCGAGGTCTTGGCAGTCCCAATCCCTATGTTGTGGCTAGCCTCCCTAGACAAACGAGAGATCCCGGCACTACTAAATCAAGCCATCATAAGCCCAATATTATACAAAGGAGGAGGAGGAGGAGGAGGAGGAGGAGGAGGAGGAGGAGGAGGAGGAGGAGATCGGACCTTGCCAAACAACTATCGACCTGTCACCCTCACGTCCCACCCACATTGTCAAGGTAATTGAGAAATGCATAGGGGACAAGCTGTTCACACACCTTCAAGTGAATAAACTCGTTAAAGAAAATCAACATGGTTTCAGGAAAGGTCGGTCATGCCTCTCAAACCTACTGGCACACTACCACTGGCTACTACGGAACCTGTCGGAGGGGAGAAATGTTGACAAAAGTATTCATAGACTTTGCCAAAGCCTTCGACAAGGTGGGCCACGGTGTCATCCTCCTCCTCCTCCACAAGGCAAGGGCTCTAGGAATCTCAGGGAAGCTAGGAGTCTGGCTTCACAACTTTCTGACAGACTGTACACATACAGTCGCAGTTGATGGTGTCAAGTCCATTGAATCCAAGGTAACAAGCAAAGGACCACAAGGCACCTACGTGGACACGCCCCTATGTGGATTGGACAGGCATCTATGTGGGTTGGACAGGCATCTATGTGGGTTGGACAGGCATCTATGTGGGTTGGACAGGCATCTATGTGGGTTGGACAGGCATCTATGTGGGTTGGACACGCACCCGAGTGGGTTGGACACGCACCCGAGTGGGTTGGACACGCACCCGAGTGGGTTGGACACGCACCCGAGTGGGTTGGACACGCACCCGAGTGGGTTGGACACGCACCCGAGTGGGTTGGACACGCACCCGAGTGGGTTGGACACGCACCCGAGTGGGTTGGACACGCACCCGAGTGGGTTGGACACGCACCCGAGTGGGTTGGACACGCACCCGAGTGGGTTGGACACGCACCCGAGTGGGTTGGACACGCACCCGCGTGGGTTGGACACGCACCCGAGTGGGTTGGACACGCACCCGAGTGGGTTGGACACGCACCCGCGTGGGTTGGACACGCACCCGAGTGGGTTGGACACGCACCCCAGTGGAATGGACACGCACCCGCGTGGATTGGACAGGCACCCGCGTGGATTGGACAGGCACCCACGTGGATTGGACAAGCACCCGCGTGGATTGGACAGGCACCCACGTGGATTGGACAAGCACCCGAGTGGATTGGACACGCCCCTATGTGGACAGGCGGCTACGTGGACAAGCACCTGAGTGGATTGGACACGCCCCTATGTGGACAGGCGGCTACGTGGACATGGCCTACGTGCACAGGCACCTACATGACAGGCACCTACGTGGACAGGCACCTTCGTCGACTCGCCACTATGTGGACAGGCACGTACGCGGACAGGCACCTACGTGGACAGGCACCTACGACCCGAGTGGATTGGACACGCACCCTCGTGGATTGGACACGCACCCGAGTGGATTGGACACGCCCCTATGTGGACAGGCGGCTACGTGGACACGGCCTACGTGGACAGGCATCTACGCGGACAGGCACCTATGTGGACACGCCCCTACGTGGACAGGCACCTACGTGGATTGCACCCGCACCCGAGTGGATTGGACACATACCCAAGTGGATTGGAAATGCACCCGAGTGGATTGGAAATGCACCAGAGTGGATTGGAAATGCACCAGAGTGGATTGGACAAGCACCCGAGTGGATTGGACAAGCACCCGAGTGGATTGGACAAGCACCCGAGTGGATTGGACAAGCACCCGAGTGGATTGGACACGCAGCCTCATGGATTGGACAAGCACCCTCGTTGATTGGACATGCCCCTATGTGGACAGGCACCTACGTGGATTACACACGCACCCGAGTGGATTGCACACGCACCCGAGTGGAATGGAGACGCACCCTAGTGGTGTGGACACTCACCCGAGTGGAATGGACACGCACCCGAGTAGAATGGACACGCACCCGAGTGGAGTGGAGGTGGAGCTGCCGCCACTATACCGTTTCTTTCTTTGTGGGGGGTAACATCAGAGGGCTAAATTACCCACAAAGCAACCAGTGTAAAGTACCAGTGCTCCAAGAGTTGGCGGCAGCAGCAGAAGAGCACCATCTTTATTCAATGCCCTCGCAGAAACTCACCTTAATTAACCAAGCTATCCTACATGCGTTAATTAATATTCACAATTTCACCCTATTCACAGCTGATAGGGTCGATACAAGTCATGGAGGGGTACCATTATAGGTACCCCCGAATCCACGCGCGGCGCCACCGTCGACCATGTATTGTTTTCATGGCCATATGTTGCGGCCCACTAGGTTTTATTTGGTTCAATTTGAATGCTTCCCGCGCTTAGCGCATGCTAAAGATATTCAAATTATCTTGTTGTTTTGCAAGTGTAAGGCTAATTCTTGAAATAGAAAAAAATATTCAGCGATTTAAACGGAAATTTGGTCGTCAAACTCGGCAACATAGTTTTCAGAGTAAAAATATTAAGGTAAGGAATCTCTAAACATAATTTTAAGTTACATAAACAAGTTTATCAACCTATTTTCTCCCGGACATGAGAAGCTTAATATCGTGTATCACATCATAATTGAGCTTAAATCCCCGGAATGTAGCCATATCACCCATGAATCTGATGCGTCCAGTTCGAGTTCCATTTTGTTTACTATTACCATTGACGACCAAAATCACACAATGACAGTTTTTGCTCAAATGCATAATTTATATATAAAAAATAGCATATGGTTGCATTATTTGACCTATTTTCTTTAAAATGTGTGATTTCCATGTAGAATGATCGAAGAGAAGTTACGTTTTTATCCTCTACAAAATTATCAACCGGCAACCAACGTCATTGTTTGGGTTTCGTCGGTGTTGGTTGCCGGCTGATCATTTTTCAGAGGATAAAAACGTAACTTCTCTGATCATTTTACGTGGAAATTATCCATTTTAAAGAAAATAGGTCAAATAATGCAACCATGTGCTATTTTTTATATATAAATTATGCATTTGAGCAAAAACCGTCATTGTGTGGTTTTGGTCGGCGTCGGTCGACTTCGGTCAGCGTTTAGCGACAGCTTCATGGTTGCCATGAAAAGGCAAATATGGTATGATGGAGATGTCTCACATTGTTTTTGACATGCTCATGTGATTTGTTGATCCATAAAACCCAAGTATTCCGAATTTTAATAAAATTGGACCAGTGGTTTAGAGTTAATGTGTATTTCTTTACCGAAATCCTTACAAATTACCACCCTTAATTCTAACACTTTGTTATGGTAAAGTCGAGCCAAAAATGCGGGCTAAGAAAATAATTCAAAAAATCGTATCTCCCTTATTTTTCAAGCTATTTCAAAAATTTAAAAAGCATTTTGTTTCTAATAAAGTTGTCTTTCATATGCAACAATAATATAAAGGTTATTTTTTTTTTCTTTTTTTTTTTAATTTTGTGGGGGTACCTAACCATTATTTTACTTAAGGGAGGACTTGGCAGCAAACACCCAGCTTCTTACTGCCTTCTCAAATAACAGAGTTGCTGCTGCTGCTAGCTGTACATGTAAACAAGCTCCTCCTCCACCTAGCAAATTCCTTCTTTCACTTGTATGCTAACAACAAACTAAAGAGTACACCAACCATAGGACCACTTCAAAATCCAGCTGGGGAACTCCACAGCGACCCAATCAAAATGGCTCACTTGCTCAAACAGCAATACCAGAGGGTCTTTAGCAAACCCAAACATCATATCAAGGTAATCTATCCACACACCTCCTTCAACCAACCCCAGGAGATGCCACACCAATCATCTTCAGTACAGATCTCTCACTGGACATCATTACCATCTTCCACCCAACCTAAGCAAACCTTCAACAAGGCTTAGAACACATCAAGCCCATTGGCAAAGCCCCAGGACCCAACAACATCCCATTCCAGTTCCTTACTCACAGTGCCCCCCCCCCCCACCACCACCAGCTGAAAAACCTAATTCTTCTGAAAATATGCCAGACAAAACTTATCTGCGACTGGTCATGCACTTTCATAATTTAAAGAAAAAAAAAATCACTTTCAAGAAATAAGGCATAAATACAAAAAAAAAAAACACATAATGCCTCTTTGGTACTCATTCACACTAGAGCATTAGCCCAAAACAATACAAATCTACTTACAGTGACAGTCCAATGAAATGATGCGATGCATAGGTCTCAACGGTGGGTGAATGGATCAATTGGTGGTGATGATCAACCTGTAATTCAATACACGAGTAAACATGGGAAGTGGTAATTTTGTTCACATGATAGTTCGTGTCCATATGTGTAATTATGTCGAAGAAAAAATAGTTCCACTCACGTCTAGAAGCCAGTAGTCTCTCCACAATAGGGGAGGAAGGGGAGGATGGGAAGGAGGAGGGGGAGGTGGGGAGGAGGAGACAAGCCATATCGTCCCCAGGTCAAATCATCTCCGCATACTCGTAAGTACACGTATTTTCACACCTTGAGTCTCCTGCATGAAGTAGACAGACAAGCTGACTGACTGCCCACGTTCAATCATCAACACTCGCATAAAAGAGGAGGGGGAGGAGACGGGGGAGGACAGGGAGAGGAGACGGGGGAGGAGAAGGAGGAGACAAGCCATATCGTCCCCAGGTCAAATCATCTCCGCACACTCGTAAGGACACATTTTCACACCTCGAGTCTCCCACGTGAAGCAGACAGAGACAAGCTGATTGACTGACTGCCCATGTTCAATCATCACAACACTCGCATATAAGAGGAGGGGGAGGAGACGGGAGAGGAGACGGGAGAGGAGACGGGGGCAGAGACGGGGGCGGAGACGGGGGAGGAGGGGAAGGAGAAGGGGGAGGAGGGGAAGGAGAAAGGGGAGGAGGAGGCAAACAAGCCATATCGTCCCCAGGTCAAATCATCTCCGCACACTCGTAAGGACACGTATTTTCACACCTCGAGTCTCCCGCATGAAGCAGACAAGCTGACTGATTGACTGCCCATGTTCAATCATCACAACACTCGCAAATAAGAGGAGGGGGAGGAGACGGGGAGGAGACAAGCCATATCATCACCAGGTCAAATCATCTCCGCACACTCGTAAGGACTCGTATTTTCACACCTAGAGTCTCCCACGTGAAGCAGACAAGCTGACTCACTGACTGACTGCCCATGTTCAATCATCACAACACTCGCATATAAGAGGAGGGGGAGGAGACAGGGGAGGAGACGGGGGAGGAGACAGGGGAGGAGACGGGGGAGGAGGGGAGGGGGAGGAGGAGGGGAGGGGGAGGAGGAGGGGAGGGGGAGGAGGAGGGGATGGAGGAGGAGGAAGAGGAGACAAACAAGTTACAAGCCATATCGTCCCCAGGTCAAATCATCTACGCACACTTGTAAGGACACGTACTTTCACACCTCGAGTCTCCCGCGTGAAGCAGAGACAAGCTGACTGACTGACCGACTGCCCATGTTCAATCATCACAACACTCGCATATAAGAGGATGGGGAGGAGTGGGGGGAGGAGGGGAAGGAGGAGAGGAAGAGGGGAGGAGGGGGAGGAGGAGGGGGAGGAGGAGGAGGAGGGGGAGGAGGAGGGGGGAGGGGAGGGGGAGGAGGGGGGAGGGGAGGGGGAGGAGGGGGGGGAGGGGGAGGAGGAGGGGGAAGAGGGGGAAGAGGGGAAGGAGGAGGGGGAGGAGACAAACAAGCCATATCGTCCCCAGGTCAAATCATCTCCGCACACTCGTAAGGACATGTATTTTCACACCTCGAGTCTCACGCATGAAGCAGACAGAGACAAGCTGACTGATTGACTGACTGCCCATGTTCAATCATCACAACACTCGCATATAAGTGACGGATATCATGGCCATATGGCCAAGTGTTTTCTTTAGGAAAATGTATGAAAATGTAAACTATTATCTATGGTTTGTTTGTTTTGTTGTTCATTTCATTTACTAATGAAATTAACAACAAAACAGACATACCATAAATAAAAGTTTCATCCTTAGGTTAGGCTAGGTTTCATGACCCAATTAAATTGACTAACATGAAAAATGGGACTGCACTGACTACAAGTGTAAGCGATAACATTTAACAGATTTTTTTAAACTATCTACCAACCTACCTAATAATAAATTCCTGCCGCCTTCGTTTCATCACTCTGTGCCGTTAAAACCCTTGTTACTGTAAGGATCAGGGCGTTGTTCTCCTCTTCCGACATGATGACACGCTTGGGGCCGCTGCACAACAACCTGAAAGAAGGGATAATCACAGAAAGGTTGCTACTAAACCACCAAATCTAACGAGAAAAGTATCCCACAACCTGTTTGGTTTGAGACCAACAAATTTATTCATCTGCTATGAACCACTATAATATTTATCAGGGTTATATTATTAACTTTTCCACAAAATTTATTTTCCTTACTTCAAGTTTGTAAGTTAATATCTTCATAAACAAACTTAAAATGCTTCTTGTTCATAACTATGTGCTAAGTAGGCTTGACTATTGCAACTCGCACCAAATGCCTTCACTCAACTCACTCGCTACTGACGACAACCCCATGCTTACCCCCAAAATCTACTTACATTGGCGAGATGTTTGTCAAATTCTCGTACAGGTGGACACCAATCACGGGGCAATGGTGCACAATCTAATTAATTAGAAGAATAAATAGAGGCAAGTGGGGATAAGCCATGCGTCTCTCCGTTACGTGTATACATGCTACCTTACAATGAATAAGTGGCATAGCTAAGGGGGGGGGCGGTAGGGGCGGTCCGCCCCGGGCGGCATTCTTGGTCCTTGTACAATTGATATAGAATTACGTTAATCAGTCTCTCATAGATGTCAGTTTTTTCTACATTATTAAACATAATAAAGAGTGACAGTTTGCAAGCGTGTTAACATTGATCCAACTTAATGTCTACTATGAGTACCTTGAGGTCGAGCAATCTTGCATTATATTGTCTATAGAAAGACAACTTCCAAATGAAATAGATTTTGACAATTATTGATAATTTTGCTAACAGAAAAGCAAGAAAAGTTTGTTTGTAGAAAGGTGATAATTTTTAAGTGACTGCCCATGTTCAATCATCACAACACTCGCAAATAAGAGGAGGGGGAGGAGACGGGGGGTGAGGAGACGGGGGGTGAGGAGACGGAGGAGGGGGGGAGGAGACGGAGGAGGGGGGGAGGAGACGGAGGAGGGGGGGAGGAGACGGAGGAGGGGGGAGGAGGAGGAGGGGGAGGAGGAGGAGGGGGAGGAGGAAGGGGAGGAGGAGGAGGGGGGGAGGAGACGGAGGAGGGGGGGAGGAGACGGAGGAGGGGGAGGAGGAGGAGGGGGAGGAGGAGGAGGGGGAGGAGGTGGGAGGAGACAAACAAGCCATATCATCACCAGGTCAAATCATCTACACACACTCATAAGGACTCGTATTTTCACACCTAGAGTCTCCCACGTGAAGCAGACAAGCTGACTGACTGACTGCCCATGTTCAATCATCACAACACTCGCATATAAGAGGATGGGGAGGAGAGGGGGAGGAGAGGGGGAGGAGGGGAAGGAGGAGAGGAAGAAGGAAGGAAGGAGGAGGAGGAGGTGGAGGAGGAGGAGGAGGTGGAGGAGGAGGAGGAGGAGGAGGTGGAGGGGAGGAGACAAACAAGCCATATCATCTCCAGGTCAAATCATCTCCGCACACTCGTAAGGACACGTATTTTCACACCTCGAGTCTCCCGCATGAAGCAGACAGAGACAAGCTGACTGATTGACTGACTGCCCATGTTCAATCATCACAACACTCGCATATAAGTGACGGATATCATGGCCATATGGCCAAGTGTTTTCTTTAGGAAAATGTATGAAAATGTAAACTATTATCTATGGTTTGTTTGTTTTGTTGTTCATTTCATTTACTAATGAAATTAACAACAAAACAGACATACCATAAATAAAAGTTTCATCCTTAGGTTAGGCTAGGTTTCATGACCCAATAAAATTGACTAACATGAAAAATAGGACTGCACTGACTACAAGTGTAAGCGATAACATTTAACAGATTTTTTTAAACTATCTACCAACCTACCTAATAATAAATTCCTGCCGCCTTCGTTTCTTCACTCTGATGTGCCGTTGAAACCCTCGTTACTGTAAGGATCAGGGTGTTGTTCTCCTCTTCCGACATGATGACACGCTTGGGGCCGCTGCACAACAACCTGAAAGAAGGGATAATCACAGAAAGGTTGCTACTAAACCACCAAATCTAACGAGAAAAGTATCCCACAACCTGTTTGGTTTGAGACCTCAACAAATTTACTCATCTGCTATGTACCACTATAATAATTATCAGGGTTATATCATTAACTTTTCCACAAAATTTATTTTCCTTACTTCAAGTTTGTAAGGTAATATCTTCATAAACAAACTTAAAATGCTTCTTGTTCATAACTACGTGCTAAGGCTTGACTATTGCAACTCGCACCAAATGCCTTCACTCAACTCACTCGCTACTGACGACAACCCCATGCTTACCCCCAAAATCTACTTACATTGGCGAGATGTTTGTCAAATTCTCGTACAGGTGGACGCCAATCACGGGGCAATGGTGCACAATCTAATTAATTAGAAGAATAAATAGAGGCAAGTGGGGATAAGCCATGCGTCTCTCCGTTACGTGTATACATGCTACCTTACAATGAATAAGTGGCGTAGCTAAGGGGGGGGCGGTAGGGGCCGTCCGCCCCGGCCGGCATTCTTGGTCCTTATACGATTGATATAAAATTACGTTAATCAGTCTCTCATAGATGTCAGTTTTTTTCTACATTATAAAGCATAATAAAGAGTGACAGTTTGCAAGCGTGTTAACATTGATCCAACTTAATGTCTACTATGAGTAACTTGAGGTTGAGCAATCTTGCCATATATTGATAATTGTCTATAGAAAGACAACTTACAGATGAAATAGATTTTGACAATGTTAATGATAATTTTGCTAACAGAAAAGCAAGACAAGTTTGTTTGTAGAAAGAGGTGATAATTTTTAAGTGAGTAAAATCTGATTTTAACAAGGATACTGATGATTTTCCTAACAAAAAAGCAAAAGTTTCTTTGTAGAGGTGATAATTTTAAAGTGATTAAAATCTAAATTTGACAAAAATGTTAATGATTTAGTTAACAGAACAGCAACAAAGTTTCTTTGTAGCAAGCTGATAATTTGAAAGATTTAAATTATTGAAGGAATCATCATGATGTATTATATAATTACGTATTGTATCTGTAATTTATGTGTATATATATGTAAAGTCATAATATTTTTTAAATATATTATTTTATACTTTATTTGTTTATGGTGAAATAAAGATCTAAATGAATAATCATTAGTAATATATCGTTCCTTTTAAAGGCTATATTAACATCAATTGTCAATCAAACATGGGCACACACATGTATATATATATATCCTTTAAGAAGTTAATGTGCATTTGTAATATTGAATTCCTTGTGAGAAAGGCAAGCATGAGGCCAGCCCCGGGCGACCAAAGCACTAGCTACGCCACTCCAATGAATCATTCTATATCTCATCAATCTAATTCAATTTCAATATAGTTATAACATCTTCATACACTGATATTAACAAGCTATCTTAATATCTATACTTGACTTCAATTTTATCAGTGTACAGGGGTGTAAATTCCCATTTCACTTACCAGCACGTCCTTCCGTTT